>NW_011494925.1:1309412-1321637 GCF_000754665.1 Bison bison bison
GAGTCCCTTGGACTGCAAGGATATCCAACCAGTCCATTCTGAAGGAGATCAGCCCTGGGATTTCTTTGGAAGGAATGATGCTAAACCTGAAACTCCAGTACTTTGGCCACCTCATGAGAAGACTGGACTCATTGGAAAAGACTCTCATGCTGGGAGGGATTGGGGGCAAGAGGAGAAGGGGACGACAGAGGATGAGATGGCTGGATGGTATCACTGATTCAATGGACGTGAGTCTCACTGAACTCCGGGAGTTGGTGATGGACAGAGAGGCCTGGTGTGCTCTGATTCATTGGGTGGCAAAGAGTCAGATACGACTGAATGACTGAACTGAATTGAACAGAATGTGTGAGCAATTAAAACAAGAAGGTACAATGGAAGGAGGGAAACGTCAAGCTGCTGTGAGAGCAGTTCCTGAGGATAAAGAAAGCCTTCTCTAAGGAGGGGAAGTTGAGGCTCACACCTGAGGGATGGTTACAGGGATGAGCAGTCAGCCAGGCAAAGTGGCAGGGGAACAGATGGGAGGCGAAAGAAGAGAGTGGTACTGCACAGCCCACAGGGGACGAGAGAACTGGCTGTGCTCTCGGAGATGAGTGTTACTCACCTTGTTTGGGGGATTCCCAGGTGGCACTAGTGGTAAAGAACCAGCAGCCAATGCAGGAAACATAACAGTTGCAGGTTCAATCCCTGGGTTGGGAAGATCCCTTGGAGGATGACATGGCAACCCACTCCAGAAGTCTTGCCTGGAGAAACCCATGGACAGAGGAGCCTGGCGGGCTATAGTCCATGGGGTCGCAGAGAGTCGGACACAACTGAAGAGACTGAGCAGACATATATGCACCTTGTTTGGAGTGTAGATCGTGGGAGGAATGGAAATGATGGAATTGGAAGAAATAGGAATGAAAGAAATGTCAAGAACAGATGTCCTTTGATGACAAACTCGTTCCCTTTAGCTGAGTCCCTCCACTTTCTCTTCCCACGTGTTCTGGTAATTCCATTTCCCCTGCGCTCACTCCTACTCAGAGACACCAGGGCTGTCAGCCCACCAGCATGCCCAGGGGCTGTGCTCTAGGCGAACTGGGGACCAGACTGACCAGCAATTAGTACTAGATGCTTTTAATCCCCCAGAAATTTTAGGGAAAAGAAACATAACTCTATCTGGTTGTTATGAAAACATGCACTTATATTTCAGAAACAGACTTTCAGGCCAGGTCATTAAGAAAAAAAAATACCAAGGCATTACATGCTTTTCTAAGTGAAATGTATTAGCAGACTCCACATTTATTATGACCTGTATTGTATATCTTGGGCTTCCCTTGTGGATCAGACAGTAGAGAATTCACCTACAATGCGTAGACCCAGGATCAATCCCTGGGTTGGGAAGATCTCCTGAAGGGACTAGAAACCCACTCCAGTATTCTTGCCTGGAGAACTCAATGGACAAAGGAGCCTGGTGGGCTACAGTCCACGGGGTCATAAAGAGTCAGATACGACTGAGTGACTAAGAGTATCAGTACAGTAGTGTCGTATGTCTTATATCCTCAATGCTTGTTTTAGTACATTTAAGTTATGAAACTGCTATAAAGTTATGACAAAGAATTTCAGTAATAAATAAAAATATTATATGATCATGTCCTCTGAATCATTTTTCTTGTGTATTTATTACTTTTATTTCTTAATGGAAAATTGACTTCTGCATTTAAACTGAAACATTTTACACATAGAATGCATTTTATAAAAGTCACAAACTATTATATGAATTAGAAGATTGCAAATACATATATTTGTATTCTGACTTCTTTATAGAATTTAAAAATATCCATACTTGGTATTCTCCATATGATCCATGTTCAATTTAATGAGCTAATGTCAAGATATATCAGTAATATTATAGACTAAAATTTCTAATATTTTATATGTTGAAAGTGATTTATTTATAAATACTTATATACAGGTGGCTTGGGAAGGTACTGAATCAAATGGTTTGACAAGAAAATGACTTATTTGAGAAAAAGTTGGCTTGGAAAAATGAATAATTCAAAGAGAAAAAAAGGCATTTTTCTCTATGAATTAGCCTCATTACTAAGGGGTAACTCTTAAAAACCTGTAACAAGAGTGATTACTATTTTTCTCTTTCGTCTTAAATAAAAATAAGAAAATATAGTATATAAAAATGTATGGAAATTCTTTTTAAAAATTATCATCACACCAATTGTTTGGTTTCCATGAAAAGTAGAGAGGATGAGAAAGTATGATTCTGGAATTTATGCATCTGACTTTTTTTTATAATCATGAAAAGAACAACTTTAAAATACCATTTTCTGCTCATTAATAATATTCAGAAGTGAGAGATAAAATGTGCATATATTCTCCAAAAGGATTTTGCCCTTTTGTGATAGAGGTGTTAAAATTGAATATTTGTGTGCTGGAATTCCACAGGGCGTCATATGCTTTGGGAAAAAGGAACACTAGGTTCATTTTAGCCATCCTTTTTCAAAAGAATTCCCAGTACTTCTTCAACATTTTATAATGAATAGCATTCCATAACACATTTCATCATGTTCTGTTATATTCCACAGAAAAAATCACTTACAGGAGACATTTACTGTTGTCCTGCTTAGTTGATACAGAGATGTTTTCACTCTCATTTACATATAAGTGTTGCATGTTTGAACACAGATCCCTGACTTTTGAATATATGTAAATGCGTATGTGAATGATGACAGACAACCCTGAAAGTGTTAGTCTATCAGTCATGTCCGACTTTTTGTGACCCCATGAATGGTAGCCCACCAAGCTACTGTCCATGGATTCTCCAGGCAAGAATACTGGAGTGGGTTGCCATTTCCTTCTCCAGGGGATCTTCCTGACCCAGGGATCAAACCTGGGTCTCCTGCATAGCAGGCAGAGTCGTTACCATCTGAGCCACCAGGGAAGCCCAGATGTCCCTGGGACCCCTCCCTTCCCATTGGAACATTTTCAGTGTATTCCAGAGACTTCTGACTGCCAGTCTTTGTGGCTGCCATGGAAAGTACTGTGCCCACGTGGCAACAGCCTGGATACCACGGTACTAAGACATTCTGCGAGCTGTCTTCATACAATAACTCTAGGAAGTTGGTGTATAAACCCTTCAGCCTCGTTGCCCATTGTGTAAAATAAGGATAGATCATCTGTTTTAGCTGAATTTCAGAATTCCCCCATAGTACTAAGCTGCCAGCACTCACAGTGCTTCTTGTCTTCAAAAACACCATGTAAAGTATTATTCCCTGGATAATTTCCCATGGGTCTACCAGTGTTCCCTGCTCCTTGCAGACAAAACACGCAGTGGCTCAGGGTCAGCTACTGGGGAACAAAAAAGGAACACCTCATGTGTGTCTTTTTACTACACTTTATGAATAAGAGACTATCAATATAGACACACATTATTTCATATAACATTTTTAAGAATATATATATACACATGTTATTTACATATATATACACACATATATATATAAACACATACATTAATCACAGGGTGTCTGTGCTTGTGTGTGTGTATATATATAAAGGTTTCCATAAACCTTCTCAGTTTATCATTTAATAGTGTCTTTCCCTGGTTCTCTGCTATATCCTCACAAGTTTGGATTTCCATATGTATTTGGTTTTTCTTGCCTCTCCTCACCCAAAATTATGCATGTATGAAAAGACACACGTGTAATATCCGTTACTTGTAAAATAGACAATACAACTCTAGTTGTATACTCTAGTTTGATATCTACAAACATGTGTGTGTGTGTGTATTGGTGATGGTGTTGTTTAATTGTTAGGTCATGTCTGTTTTTTTGTGACCCTATGGACTGTAGCTGCCAGGCTCCCCTGTCCATGGGATTTTCCAGGCAAGAATACTGTAGTGAGTTGCCATTTCCTTCTCCATCAGTTCAGTTTAGTTCAGTCGCTCAGTTGTGTCCGACTCTTTGCAATTCCATGGACTGCAGCACGCGGTCCATCACCAACACTCAGAGTTTACACAGATTCATGTCCATGGCGTCAATGATGCCACCCAACCATCTCATCCTATGTTGTCCCTTTTTACTCCCGCCTTCACTCTTTCCCAGCATCAGGGTCTTTTCCAATGAGTCAGTTCTTCACATCAGGTGGCCAAAGTATTAGAGTTACAGCTCAGCATCAATCCCTCCAATGAACATTCAAGACTGATTTCCTTTAGGATAGACTGGTTGGATCTCCTTGCAGTCCAAGGGACTCTCAAGAGTCTTCTCCAACACCACAGTTCAAAAGCATCAATTCTTCGGCGCTCAGCTTTCTTTATAGTCCAACTCTCAAGCCCATACATGACTACTGGGAAAACCATAGCTTTGACTAGATGGAACTTTGTTGGCAAAGCAATGTCTCTGCTTTTGAATATACTGTCTAGGTTGGTCGTAACTTGCCCTCCAAGGAGCAAATGTCTTTTAGTTTCATGGCTGCAGTCACCATCTGCAGTGATTTTGGACCTCAAGAAAATAAAGTCTGACACTGTTTCCATTGTTTCCCCATCTATTTGCCATGAAGTGATGGGACCAGATGCCATGATCTTAGTTTTCTTAATATTGAGTTTTAAGCCAACTTTTTCAGTCTCCACTTTCACTTTCATCAAGAGGCTCTTTAGTTCTTCTTCACTTTCTGCCATAACAGTGGTGTCATCTGCATATCTGAGGTTATTGACATTTCTCCTGGCAATCTTGATTCCAGCTTGTGCTTCATCCAGCCCAGCATTTCTCATGATGTACTCTGCATATAAATTAAATAAGCAGGGTGACAATATACAGCCTTGACATACTCCTTTTCCTATTTGGAACCAGTCTGTCGTTCCACGTCCAGTTCTAACTGTTGCTTCTTGACCTACATACAGATTTCTCAAGAGGCATGTCAGGTAGTCTGGTATTCCCATCTTTAAGAATTTTCCAAAGTTTGTTGTGATCCCCACAGTCAAATGCTTTGGCATAGTCAGTAAAGCAAAAATAGATGTTTTTCTGGAATTCTCTTGCTTTTTCGATGATCCAGAGGATGTTGGCAATTTGATCTCTGGTTCCTCTGCCTTTTCTAAACTCAGCTTGAACATCTGGAAGTTCACAGTTCACTTACTGTTGAAGCCTGGCTTTGAGAATTTTGAGCATTACTTTACTAACATGTGAGATGACTGCAATTATGTGGTAGTTTGAACATTATTTGGCATTGCCTTGGCAACCCACTCCAGTACCCTTGCCTGGAAAATTCCATGGACAGAGGAGGAGCCTAGTAGGCTACAGTCCATGACGTTGCAAAGAGTTGGACATGACTGAGAAACTTCACTTTCTTTCACTTTCTTTGGGACTGAAATGAAAACTGAGCTTTTCTAGTCCTGTGTCCACTGCTGAGTTTTCCAGATTTGTCGGCATATTGAGTGAAGCACTTTCACAGCATCATCTTTCAGGATTTGAAATAGCTCAACTGAAAATCCGTCATGTCCACTAGCTTTGTTCATAATGATGCTTCCTAAGGCCCAACTGACTTTGCATTCCAGGATGCCTGGCTCTAGGTGAGTGATCACACCATCGTGGTATCTGGGTCATGAAGATCTTTTTTGTATAGATCTTCTCTGTACTCTTGCCACCTCTTAATATCTTCTGCTTCTGTTAGGTCCACACCATTTCTGTCCTTTACTGTGCCCATCTCTGCATGAAATGTTCCCTTGGTATCTCTAATTTTCTTGACGAGATCTCTAGTCTTTCCGTTCTATCGTTTTCCTCTATTTCTTTCCATTGATCACTGAGGAAGGCTTTCTTATCTCTCCTTGCTATTCTTTGGAACTCTGCATTCAGATGTTTATATCTTTCCCTTTCTCTTTGCCTTTTGGTTCTCTTCTTTTCTCAGCTATTTGTAAGGCCTCCTAAAACAACCATTTTGCCTTTTCGTATTTCTTTTTCTTGGGGATGGTCTTGATCCCTGCCTCCTGTACAATGTTACGAATCTCCATCCATAGTTTTTCAGACACTCTGTTTATCAGATCTAATCCCTTGAATCTATTTCTCACTTCCACTGTATAGTAGAAAGGGATTTAATTTCGGTCATACCTGAATGGTCTAGTGGTTTCCCCTACTTTCTTCAATTTAAGTCTGAATTTTGCAATAAGGAATTCATCATCTGAGCCATAGTCAGCTCCTGGTCTTGTTTTTGCTGACTGTCTAGAGCTTCTCCATCTTTGGCTGCAAAGAATATAATCAATCTGATTTTTGTATTGACCATCTGGTGATGTCCATGTGTAGATTCTTCCCTTCTGTTGTTGGAAGAGGGTTTGCTATGACCAGTGCATTCTCTTGGCAAAACTTTTATCTATGCTTAAGTAGGCATAAATAACCTACATTCATCATGGTTCCTATAAATGTTTATACTATGTTCAATGTCATCCAGCCCTAAAGAATTAATTGTGAATTTTTGTCACTTGAATTTATGCTTGCTAAGCATACTGGCTACAGCTACTGGCAAAGCTTAGGGGAAAAGTTGTAAAAGCAAACTTCACAATTCATCTACTTTTAAGGATAAGACGGTTGATACTTTGTGAAACCATTCAAAATTGTATAACTGACTATCATGGCATTAATTTTAAACATAAAGAAATCATATTTTTCCATCAATAGGGATATTATAATAGGGATGTACATGTAGAGTGGGAATATTTTCTGAAGGAAATATATATTTCTATTTTGATAAATCAACATGGTATGAAAGACCTGGACATTTTCTTAAGTATATACTTATCATATTTTTATAATCATAATGAATTCATATATTTAAATCACTTTATTTTTGTTTTCCCAACATCCCAACATAAGATTCTTCACACTTAAGTTAAATAGGAAAAAAATAATCTTACATTGAAAGAAGCTAATTGCTTATTACCAAAGACTTGTTTGTTCTTTATCAGAGCAAATCTTTCGTTTATATAGACTTACATGAAGTAAGTATGTATGTATATTATTTAGACTGTGACCTGTTGGTACTTTAAATATTGAAATGAATTTTCACATCAAATGCATTTAGCTAGGCATAATGGATAACTTACTGTCCCAGAAATTAGTAATTTAAGATTTTAGAAAGCAGGGAAGACTATTGAGTAAATATATTATTTTAAACTGCAAAGAACCTATTTCAAGTTTTATCTTTTATAACTACTTATGGAGAAGGGGACGACAGATGATGATATGGTTGGATGGCATCATCGACTCAATGGACCTGAGTGTGAGTAAACTCCGGGAGTTGGTGATGGACAGGGAAGCCTGACATGCTACAGTACATGGGGTTGCAAAAAGTCAGACATGACTGAGCGACTGAACTGAACTGATTTTTATAACGTACATTTTCTAGATCAGTCTTAATTGACATTCTTATATTCAGTTCCTTTCATAAAGCATTTTACATTTTCTTGTTTTGAATAGTATGGAGTTTCCTTAAAAAAAACCTAAATATAGAATTATCATATGATTCAGAAATCCCACTCCTGGACATATATCCAGAGAAAAGCATAATTCATAAAGACACATACACCCCAATATTCATGCAACCCTACTTACAATAGCCAACATACGGAAGCAACCTAAATGTCCATTTAAAGAGGATTGGATAAAGACGAAGTGATACATGTATGCAATAAAATATTACTCGACCATAAGAAAATAACAATTTCTTTTTTTGCAAAATAACATTTGCAAATATTTGCAAAATAATACCATTTGCAGCAACATAAATGGACCCAGAGATTTTCATACTGAGCACTGTAAGTCAGAGAAAGACAAATATCATATGTTAGCACTTATAAGTGCAATCTAAAAAAAAATGGTTCAAATGAAGTTATTTACAAAACAAACAGAGTCACAGATATAGAAAACAACGTATGAGTAATGGTGGGGGAGGGGAGGGGAGGAATACATTGGGAGACTGACTGTACACAAAACATAATTAATAACATCCTGCTGTAGAACACAGGAAACTCTCCTCAATACTCTGAAATGGCCTATGTGGGAAAAGAATCTAAAAAAGAGTAACTACGTGTATGACTGATTCCCTGTACAGCAGATATTAACACACCATTGTAAACCAACTGTTCTCAAATTAAAAGTTTAAGTTCTTTTATCTAAAAACAAAAATACATCACTCCTAAACTGACACAGCTTAATGAGGTTATATGAGAAGCTTGTAACATAGGCCTAACATTGGACCTCTGTCCTTTTGTTTAATTCACTAGTGTGAAGAAGATTAAACCCGGAAGAAACACTTGCTCCATTTTTCAAACACAGAATTGCTTGGGATATTTGGAATGTGCAGGAAAACCTTGGGGATCATGCATCTGTATAGAACCAAATTCCTAATTTGATATCATTTACTTCATGCTAAGTAACCTGTAAAATGTTGAAAAATTGCTGGTTTGAAATGTTTCTATGCCTACCTTTCATGCCCTTGGGAGTCCTTATATAAGCAGCTTCCAAATTTCACAAGTTTCTTGAGTTTAAGCACACCAGGAAGAACATTTAATCTCTGATGTGAAAAACAGGAAATGCACATTCAAAGAAAAGAATGAATCAGTTTTTTCCATATCTATAGGAAACAGGTTATTTTGTGTTTCCTGAGAATTAGAGTTGAATAATGCCAATTTCAAAATGCTTTAGCATGTTATAACCATCACTGTCTTTGTAAAACTATCAGGAAGTAGTCAAGGGCAATCTATATCCATTCAGAGTGTAGGTGATGATTGGCAAAGGTATTATTCCACAAAAACTAAATGCAGATTTTATTTTGCCCGTCTCTGGAAAATGTTAATATATGGCTTTTCAGTCCATAGGAGGGAATTGCAGGGGATTAGAGACGGGGAGTGAGAATTGTGGCTATCTCAAATCCTGCCCACTCTCTGCAAGTGGTCGGTTTGGGCGGTGGTTGCATTTCTACTGAAGGCCAGCAGGGGGTGCCTCCCCCACCACCCGCACTTCCCTGCACTGTTCCTGTTGCCATTCAGACCAAGGCATGGCAGGACTGTCTTCTGTATTAGTCCTTGATTCCCTAGCTAAACCTTGTTGTTTCCATTATTCCTGTTCAAACTCTGCAAGGATCTCTTAAATTTGGCTTGTTTTGTGAATTAATTTTAAAATTGCATTTAGCAAACATAAGGAATACATTCTCTGTATGGAAACATAAGGAATGCAAGAAAATTCTGCGTATGTTGTCAACTACATATTGGCACTTGCCATCTACTTCTACAGGGACTTCCCTGGTGGCTCAGTGGTCAGGAATCCGCTTACAGTGCAGGAGACATGGGTTCGATCCCTGGGTCAGGAAGATCCCGTGGAGAAGGGATAGTCAACCCACTCGCACATTCTCGCCTGGGAAATTCCATGAACAGAGGAGCCTGGCGGCTATAGTCCATGGGATCGCAAGAGGCAGACACGTCTGGGCGACAGCACACCTACCTCTACAAGGGTGAAATCATGTGCTATTGTAGCCGCTGCCTTACACCCCCTGAAAAGCATTCATGTCAGAGATCAGACATGAGGCAGTCTGTGATCGGGGAGAAACTGGCAGAACAGGTCTTCAGATAGCTACATATTTTCAGGAGCTGATTTTATGAGCCCAATTCTTGTATCTCTGCATATCTAAAAAAGTACCAAAATTCTTCATGGTGATGACTGCTCCCCGAGACTAGCAGAAACCTTCTGCAAAAAATATCGGCTTGACGCAAGAATTCTCCCTTCGCCTAAATCACATAGATACTGACCTTCCCTCCTATCTCTTTGAAGCAGTTTCTCAGAGCTATCTTGAGGTACTGTCTCCTGGGCTATAGTCCTCACTTTGCCCCCAATAAAACTTAGCTCACAACTCTAACATTGTGCATTTTTAAGTCAACAATATAATAAAAGAAAGTAAACCAAATAACACATAATTTATGTAAAAATGTTTTCAAATTGACCTTGCAGAAAAACATGTTTGGGCTGACGCCTGAGGAGGGCGGCGGCGGTGGTGGTGGCCGTGGCTATACCCGCGGCCAGGAGAGGGTCAGCACAGTCGCTCAGACGCCGAAGAGCCCGCCGCCCGCTCGAGGTGTAGATGAAAAAAAAAAAAAAGAAAAGAAAAACATGTTTGTAGAAATTCTTTGTCTTGCCCACTTCCCTTACATAATTATGCTTCACTTACCGCCTTTCCACAGCAATGATTTCAAAAGAAAACTGTAGATAATCTCTCATTTTGAACTAAATCCTTTTAAACTGATTTAGAAAGTTTATTTTTGGAACCCACATGTTGAATAGCTCTGCATCTCTTACTCAGATGTTACAGTATAAAAACCTTTGTTCAACTTTGAAATCTGTGTTAGTGTATTAATTACTGTGGACTCATTCTAAACTGTTTCACTAACTCTCAAGGGACTTTAAATCACAACTCATTTACAAAACACTCCTCATTAATGACACTTTTGGGGGGCTTATATATGCTTCATCACTCTTGTCTTCCTAGTTTGGAATATCTTTGAATTAAATTTTCACCTCTTTATTAAGTATAAACGTGAATTTTTGAGTTTTCTTTAGAATTAGACAAAGAATATTTGATAAAATATTTTCATTCTGAGTGATAAACTCATTTCTCTTTTACAAATTAATTAATTTGTTGACTGTAAGTTTTTAAAAGTTAAAAAGGGAAATGTTCTCAAAGGCAAAATTAATAGCCTTTATTTAGGCAAGTTCTTTGGCAAGTTTAATAACAGGCAAATATTGAACAAGGAAAGAAAACTTTATTGCTGACATATACAAGTGAGAATGACATTGAAAACAGTCAATACTTCTTAGCCATGTTTTATCTGGAAAATATATGATAAACTCCTAGTGCCTAATTTATCTCCCCATTTATACTACAGTAAAGACTTATGTGATAGGAATTTTAAATGGCAGCAGAATGTAATATGAACACTGACTTGAGAAAATCAATTTGATTTTTAGATAGTTGGGAATTGTGTAATAGCTAAGTGTCCACAGGATGATAATTTAAATCATTTTACCAAGATGTTAATGCTTATATTTTTAATGTTTTTATATCTTTCAGAAACATGTGAATTACTGAGTTATTTTCTGCTTCTATCATTAACTGTATGCAGATAACAAGATATTTTAAATCTTGTATATTTTAGAGAGGTCTATTGGTATAAAACTGGCCCATTTATCTTTTATTTTCCTTCCTTATATTTTTGGTTTAGTCTATTTTTGTATTGATGCAAATCATTTTACTACAGATAGTTGAATTTGTTTCTAAAAATCCACTAACCCTTGCTTTACATTTTATTTTTCAGTCCATAACATAAAAATTAACTTTTGACCTACACACCTATGATCAGTTAATCTCTGACAAAAGGAGGCAAGAATATACAATGGGGAAAAGATATCCTCTTCAGCAAGTGGTATTGGGAAAGCTGAGCTGTGTGTTTATCAATGAAGTCAGAACATGTCCTCTCACCATACACAGAAATAAACTCAAACACAAGACATAACACCATAAAACTTCTAGAAGATAATATAGGCAAAACATTCTCTGATATAAATTGTGCCAATGCATTCTTAGGTCAGTCTCCCAAAGCAACAGAAATAAAAACAAAAACAAACAAATGGAACTTAATCAAACTTACAAGCTTTTCCCAATATAGGAAACCACAAAATAAACAAAAAGGCAGCCTACAAATGGGAGAGAATATTTGCAAATGGTTCAACAAGGGGTTAATTTCCAAAATGTACAAACAATTCCTACAACCCAACAACAAAAATAGGAAAAAGAGTATGTCAAGCATGTATATTGTCACCCTGCTTATTTAACTTATGTGTCAAGTACATCATGAGAAACACTGGGCTGGCTGAAGCACAAGCTGAAATCAAGATTGCCGGGGGAAATATCAATACCTCAGATATGCAAATAACACCATTCTTATGGCAGAAAGTGAAGAACTAAAGAGCTTCTTGATGAAAGGGAAAGAGGAGAGTGAAAAAGTTGGCTTGGAACTCAACATTTAGAAAACTAAGATCATGGCTGCTGCTGCTGCTAAGTCACTTCAGTCGTGTCCGACTCTGTGCGACCCCATAGACGGCAG
Organism: Bison bison bison; assembly: GCF_000754665.1. NCBI lineage: Eukaryota > Metazoa > Chordata > Mammalia > Artiodactyla > Bovidae > Bison > Bison bison. The sequence goes on from NW_011494925.1 coordinate 1,321,540, forward strand.
CCCACCAGGCCCCCCCATCCCTGGGATTCTCCAGGCAAGAACACTGGAGTGGGTCGCCATTTCCTTCTCCAAGGAAATCTTCATGCCAAGATCATGGC
>NW_011494925.1:1321737-1337398 GCF_000754665.1 Bison bison bison
ACCAGGCCCCCCCATCCCTGGGATTCTCCAGGCAAGAACACTGGAGTGGGTCGCCATTTCCTTCTCCAAGGAAATCTTCATGCCAAGATCATGGCATCCAGTCCCAATACTTCAAGGCAAATAGATGAGGAAACAGTGGAAACAGTGACAAACTTTATTTTTCTGGGTTCCAAAATCTTGGCAGATGGCTACTGCAGCCATGAAATTAAAAGATGCTTACTCCTTGAAAGGAAGGTTATGACCTAGACAGCATATTGAAAAGCAGATTTTCTTTGCCAACATTACTTTGCCAACACAGGTCTGTCTACTCAAGGGTATGGTTTTTCTAGTAGTCAGGTATGGATGTGAGAGTTGGACTATAAAGAAAGCTGAGTGCTGAAGAATTGATGCTTTTGAACTGTTGTGTTAAAGACTCTTGAGAGTCACCTGGACTGCAAGGAGATCCAACCAGTCCATCCTAAAGAAGATCAGTCCTGAGTGTTCCTTGGAAGGACTGATGCTGAAGCTGAAACTCCAATACTTTGGCCACCTGATGTGAAGAGCTGACTCACTGGAAAAGACCCTGATGCTAGGAAAGATTGAAGGCAGGAGAAGGGGACAACAGAGGATGAGATGGTTGGATGGCATCACCGACTCAATGGACATGAGTTTGGGTGAACTCCGGGAGTTGGTGATGGACAGGGAGGCCTGGTGTGCTGCGGTTCATGGGGTCGCATAGTCAGACATGACTGAGTGACTGAACTGAACAACAAAAAAGCGAACAACCCAATTGAAAAATGGACAGAGATTTAAACAGACATTTCTCTGAAGAAGAAATACAGGTGACTTTATAGGCACATGAAAAGATCCTCAGTGTTGCTAATTATTAGATAAATACACACGGAAAGTATAATGAGGTACCATGTCCTCCTTGTCAGAGTGGCCATCATTCAAAAGTCTACAAATAGGAAATTCTGGAGAGGGCATGGAGAAAAAGAAGCCCTTCTACAGTGTTGGGGGGAAGGTAAGTTACTACAGCCACTGTGGAAAACAGTATGGAGCTTCCTCAGAAAACTAAAAACAGAATCAGTGGTCCAGCAATCCCACTCCTGGGCATATATCCAGACAAAACCATAATTCAAAAAGGTGCGTGCACCCCTATGCTCATAGAAGCACTATTCACAATAGCCAAGACCTGAAAATAATCTAAATGTCCATCAACAGATGAATAGAAAAAGAAGACACTTACATACAGTGGGCTACTACTCGGTCATAAAAAAGAACATAAAATGCCATTTGCAGCAATGTGGCTGCAACTAGAGGTTATCATACTAAGTGAAGTAAGCCAGAAAGAAAGACAAATACCATATGATATCATTTATATGTGGAATTGATAATACAATACAAATGAGCCTGTCTATGAAATAGAAACAGAATCACAGACATACAGAAGAGACTGATGGTTCCCAGGAGGGAAGGGTTGGAGAGGGAAGGTTGGGAGTCTGGGATTAGCAGATGCAAAGTTACATACAGAATGGATAAACACCACGTCCTACTGTATAGCACTGGGAACTACATTCGATATCCTGTGATAAACCATAATGGAAAAGGATATGAAGAAGAATGTATGTGTATCACGGAGTCACTTTGCTGTACAGCAGTAATTAACACAACATAGAAAATCAACTATATTCCAATAAAAAAGGAAAAAAAATAAAAATCTTTTAAAGTAATAGGAGTTATTAGAATAGTATACATTTTTACAGGTGAATAATTTGAAACACTTTAAATGACAGTATATTAATGGCCTATAAACTTGAATGTGAATTACATTATTCCATAGCAAAATAAATGATGCATATGGCTATAGTTTTAAATGGTATATTAAAGCAATATCTTAAAATGCTTTATTTGGAAATCATTACACTTACCTTATTTTTAAACCTAGAGAAGAATATAATTATACTTAACAGCTAGAAGCAATCTGCTTATGGAGGAGCTGATAATTGAGGAGTTAATAAGAAATATTCTTTCTATCTCATGTAGCACTGTGCAATATTAATCTGATGTTCTAATTGCTGTTATGTGATTATAATGTTGCTATTATTTTAGGTTGAGATAAAGCAGACTGATGACAGCTATGAAAATAACTAATATTGCAATGTCTCTTCAGTTCAGTTCAGTCGCTCAGTCGTGTTTGACTCTGCGACCCCACGGACCGCAGCACGCCAGGCCTCCCTGTCCATCACCAACTCCCAGAGTCCACCCAAACCCATGTCCATTGAGTCGGTGATGCCATCCATCCATCTCATCCTCTATTGTCCCCTTCTCCTCCTGCCCTCAATCTCTTCCAGCATCAGGGTCTTTTCAAATGAGTCAGTAATTCATAATAAATGACCAAATGAATTCATTCATAAAAGGTAGGCAATTAACATTTACCCTTGTATTCTTTTATGATAGAAAATACAAATTTCAATTCTTTATGTATTTATATATCAAAATATTGATTTATTCATTATTTAATAAATTAACATAGTTAATTATGAACACTAAAAGATAACATTTCAAATTATCATGCCTTGCTTATTTCTAAAACAAAATCTCATTATTTTCTTATATTTTTGTATCAGTTAATTTATCCTCTATGAAGCACATTTTTTAAAAAAGTAACAGCATAGGTTGGTGTTTGACCTTTCATAGAAACTATTAAAACTACCTAACAATGCTTCTGGATACTGCTTCTTTGATGGCTCTTGAAAAAGAATTTCTTTTCATTTAAAATTCATTTGTCTCCTTGGTCACATCCTGTAAACTTTCTGGGAGTGAAAACTGCAAAATGTCATCTATAATTGCTTGTTAAACGTTCTTGGATTTATTTAATAGTTCTAAAAATGCATCTCTTTCATGTTCCATTCTCTGGGATATAATTGGCATGATTATTATGAATTAAGAATAGCGATAGTATACTCAATTGCTGTAGATTATTCAGAAGTCAACACCTGGGTGATTTGAGATGCCCAGTTAAAAATAACTATCACAAACATGTGAAAATAATCAAATTTATGACGTGACTATATCTGTCAACAGCAATCCTACCGCCAAGGGGTGATAAAACTTCTCACCATGAGTGATTCAGTAGAAAGTATGCCAATTGCAAATAAGAAAAGAAAGTGTTTTCATAGTTAGAAGAATCCTTTAATTTTTGTCATCTAATCTGTGGGAATGAAATACTTCATTTTATAAAAAAGCAAAAATTAAGGGAAAAAATTAAAAAAAATTAAAAGGAAAAATAACTTTAGAATATATGCTAAGGATGTGGAGAGTCTCAAAACCAAATCCTTAGTTTATATATATTACTCTTTATGGAGTGAAATTTGTTTTAGATCTGGAAATGCAGCATTCTGTACTGCAATTGGAATTACAAAGTAATAGGGATACGATTCAGAATAGAAAAACTGTTGAAACCAAATATGGAATATAAAATATACTGTATAAACATTCAAGATGTTTTAATCTAATCAGGATATATCAAAATAACTATATATTCTGATAAACTTAATCTTTCATTTTCCCTCCAAAAGTTTTTACAGGCAAGTCTCTCAGAATTTGTTCTACCATACTGTGCAGTTAAAATTATTCTTTACTCCTCTTCTTGGAAGTACCCTTCAGGAATTATTGCCAAGCAAGTTTTTGATTAAATATTAAATGTAAATGATTTTGTCATAAAAAAGTAACATCAGTAAGTGCCTTGTGGATTTTAATGATGACTTTCTACTTAAAAGATATTTAAATGGTGTTACCGAGAGTTCAGTGAAAAACTACATCTCTGTCTTATACAATTGGTGCAGTCCTTCAAATATGTATCCCAACTCAAGCCTTCTAAAACACAGACTCATCTCTACTTCTCCATATTCAAGGAGGTGTGAGTTCTTCAAGGTGATTGGCTAGGAATTCTGTGTACACCTTGACTCACAGCATCACTGCTATATTACGTATCATCAGAGTCTCTTGCCATCTCTCTGCCTCATGCCAGCTTGGATGTGGAACTTAAACTCCTTCCTGTGCACTCCCACATGGGGTTCACAACCACAAAAAACAAACAGCAGCACTGGCCGAAGCTGAGGGTCAGATATCACTGCCCCGAAAACTCCTGAGGCAGTCCCAAGTAGGACTCAGAGTCACAGCAAAAATATGCCTGACATTTAATTTGACGTCACAGTTCAGCTCATGCCATTGTTTCCCTCCAAACTCAAGTTCAAGGTCACCTGTTACTGTGCACTGACAGATTAAACAGCTCTGTTCAGAGAAGGACCGCCAGTGAGTCCAAAGCTGGCTCCTGCAGGGTCCCTGCTGGTTCTTTTCTCTTTTCTTGATGCATGAACTTGCACTGGACAAGAAGTGAGGAAGAAATGAGACAAAGTGAAGGTAGAGACATGGTGTCAGAGGAGAAAATGCTCTTGTGTTCACTGTGCGGCAGAAGCTGTGCTCAGGACTTGACACGCATTATTTTACCTAACTGTGAGCCTATGAGATTGGGTTTGTCCTTCTTACTATTAGGAGAAAATTCAAGTTCTTAGAGGCTAAATTTCTTACTGATATCTTACAGTAACCATAAGTCAATAACAATAGATTTTTATAAACAAGTGTACTGCTAAAATCCATAGTGTTTTTTAACTACTGCTTGATTAATTCAAGTTTTCTGAAAAATAAATGCAATAAAATAAATCCATATATATTTATCCTAATGAAATAACATGGATTGCAATCTAAATTCTAAATAATTTCATATATTACATTAGGAAAAATGCATTTTAACCTATTTTCTTACGATTATTCTCCCAAACTGCAGGAGTTATTAAAGTTTAAAAGACAATGATTATCTGTCAAAAAGATTTTATTAACTTAGATGCTATAAATGAGTCATATCATGCAGCTTAAAATATTAGAGGGGAATTATCTTTGATGATATTTTGTAGTATCCCATGGAGTATCAGCAAGTGAGAAATTGCCATTTACTAGAGGGTGTGTCACACTGAAATTGCAATTTGCTCTAATATTTGTATTGCTTATTCCTTAGTTAACATATTATATAATTCATTGAGCTTAGTATTCAGGTCATCCCAACATGCCATTAATTAAGACCACATACTTGCAATTTTAGGATCAGAGGGTGTGCTTTAGTCTAAAAAATATTACAGCAATGTACAGTCTTTTTTTTTAATAAAGTAGAAATGACCATCAGATAAATTGTATACCAAGCCTAACTAGATAAATGAAAAATATCTAAATCTAAATTAGGGGACATAAGCTGGAATATTAACAGAAAAGTAGAAAAGTCAGGCAATAAACAACTAGCATAGAAGAAGATTAGCATGGCCATTTCTAGGTGAAATTTCTCTTAAACATTTTGTCCTTGCTGATACCTCCTGCTTTTCCAGTATCACTGTACACATATAGTACTTATCTATTTAAATCTTACAATGACATGGTTGCCATTTAAGTTCTGAAAGACCATTCACCTCTGGCAAAATTCAGCTCTTTCTGGGTGTAGGACAGAGGTCGTTAGCTTCTAAAGGTCCCCCATCTTTACATTTTTTCCTCTAAAGTTCAGAGAAAACTGTCACTTTTTTCTTTTAAGGTCTTCACCTGATTAAGCTAGGTTCACTCAGGATAATCTCCTTTCAATTAACTCAAAAGCAACTGTTTTGGAGCACTGATACATCTAAAAATATCTCTTCACCTCTGGCACGTAACTGATCTCTTTACAGGAGAGAGTCCTGTCAAAGAAAAGGTGGTTATTCAGGGGTGCCATCTTGAGAGTTATCTTTGGATTCTACCTACCGCAGCTCCCTACTTAACCATGAGATAGCATTGTACGTACAAAAGGAATTATGTTTCTTTAGCTACCAAATAGGCTTAGTAATCACAATGACTGCATTGGTCAGGATAGGCCAGGTTAAGCCACATTATTTAAAAAGAAAAAGAAAAGCCCAATGAATTGGCACAGCAAAGATTTCTCTTTATATTCACTATGTGTGTCCGTTGTGAATATTGGGGTCACTTCTCCACATACAGATCATGAACCTAGCATGACAGATTTCAGCATCTTATAGATACATTATACGTCTTTCCTTTTTTCCATTCCCTGCGTACAATCAATTGATAATTCTTACTGGTTTTACTCCTGGCTATCTCTCCCTTTCACATTCTTCAATGTATAAAAATCACCCACGAATTATTCTTGCTTATCTTCTCCTGACTCCTAGAGTCTGTTTTCACAAGCAGCTAGAATGAGCCTCTAAATATATGAGGTATCATGTTATTTCTCTGTTCAAAACTCTCTAAAGACTTCCCATTTCACTTAGGATAAGGGTCAGCATCATGAGGGTCATGCTTCTAGAACAGCAGTGTCTGGAGCTCTGCCATCCTTCTCAAGAAAAACACGGTAACTGGTGCACTGATAACTGCTCGAATCTGTCTGCAGTGCAGGAGACCTGGGTTCAATCCCTGGGTGGGGAAGATCCTCTGGAGAAGGAAACAGCAACATTCTCCAACATTATTCTCGCTGGAGAATCCCTTGGACACAGGAGCTTGATGGGCTGCAGTCTGTGGGGTCGTGATGAGTAGGACACGACTGAGTGATTAACGACATCTCTGGTAATCATCCTAAAGGCACAGAACAAATGAAGAAATCATTTTTCAGGAAACTCCTCTAAATCTCAGTAGGAGCAGAGAACTTGCTCCTTCAGCTCAGCTGAAGGCAGTCCTCCTGGAGCAGGTGTGACCGGGAAGCTGAGGGGCACCCCACTCAGCTCCCAGTCCTGGCGCACCGTCCTCCTGGGAGGGGTGGCCACCGGGGTTTCTCCATCAGCCCAGAGTCAAGTGCAGAGGCTCCATTCCTAGCAGCGACGTCTAGGAGAGGAGCTCCCTTCCTCCACAGCTCCGACTGGTAGGGCAGAGGCTGAGAAGAGTGAGGCCCTGATTACCCTCACCTCATAAGCCCAGAAAGGATTCTCAACAACATTTCCCATCAGTGAAAGGAAAATGAAAAGCAGAAGGCTACCGTCAAAATGCTGATGATCATAAATACTGTTATGGATGTGGAGCAATGGGAACACTTATTCACTAATTGTAGAACTGTAAAATGCTGCAGCTGCTTGGAAAATAGCCTGATAGTTCCTCAAAAGATTAAATATATGAAACTATGACTCAACCCTAGGTATATACTCAAATTGGAAAGTGAAATGGAAAGTCACTCAGTCCTATCTGACTCTTTGCGAGCCCATGGACTGTGTAGAATTGGAATTCTCCATGCCAGAATACTGGAGTGGTTAGCCTTTGCCTTCTCTAGGGGATCGTCCCAACCCGGGGATTGAATGCAGGTCTCCTGCATTGCGGGTGGATTCTTTACCAGCTGAACCACAAGAGAAGCCCAAGAATACTTGAATGGGTAGCCTATCTCTTCTCCAGGGAATCTTCCTGACCCAGGAATTCAACAGGGGTCGCCTGCATTGCAGGCAGATTCTTTACAAGCTGAGCTACCAGGGAAGCCCAAATTGGGTGGCAACACAAAAGCATGGATGTTCATAAGCAGCAATTTTTCCTAATAGCCAAAAATAAATAAATAAACAATCCAAATGCCCATCAGCTGATGAGTAAATAGAACAATTGTGATATACCTATCAATATATGGGCTTCACAGGTGGCTCAGTGGTAGAGAATCTGCCTGCCAATAACAGAGCGACAGGAGACTCAGTTTTGATCACTGGATTGGGAAGATCCCCTGAAGGAGGAAATGGCAACCCACTCCAGTATTCTGGCTGGAACAATCCCATGGACAGAGGAGCCTGGAGGGTTACAGTCCACGGAGTCACAAAGATTAGGAGGTGACTGAGCACAGACACATACACCTATATGGAGATTAGTATTCAGCCATAAAAAGGAATAAAGAAATGTACCATGAATCCATGCTACGAGATGGATAAACCTTGAAAACATCACTCAGAATGAAAGAGCCACACACAAGAATGCACATAGTATGGCTTCATTAATATGAAGAGTGTGCTACAGGCAGATCTGCAGAGACAGGAAGGAAGCTTTGGTTGGCAGAGTGGGAGCAGGGAGCTTGAGCAGTGACTGCTGATGGGTACAGGGTTTCTTAACAGAGCGAAGAATGTGGTATGAAATTAATTTCATGATGATTAAATTGCATATTTAAAATAGGTGAATTGAATAGTAAGTGAATTATGTCTCAATAAAGCTTTTTTTTTAAATGTAAATGTTCTTAAATTAGCTTATTTAGATCCACATGATCTTTACCCGCTTTATAACCTGATTTTTTACTACTTGCTCCCAAACTCACTTCTTTCAAATCACACTGACCTCCTTTCTCTTCCTTGTCACAACTCCCACCCTGGGATCTTTACATAGAATGTTTCACCTTCCAGGAATGCTCCTCAAGTAATTCATGGCTAATTCCCCCACATCACCATCTCAGTGAAGACTATTCTGACTTCTTTATGTAACTTAACAATCAGAACTCACCTGTACAATCTGGACAGCTCTAGCCCCAGTTCTGTCTTTCTTGCCAGCTCTTACTGTCATCTACTGCCTGATCACAGATTCATTTACTATGATTATTCGCTGTCTCTTCCCAGGGACCTTTGGCTGGGGGGCTCTAAGAGTTCATGCCCAGCATAGTCATCCGATTTAATGACAGATCATTATTCTGAGCTGGGATGTTAGTATCTCCCTGCTGGTCAACAGTTGCTGACCTGCTATCTTCACCTACAGTATTCCTTATGGTTCATGCCCAGCATCCATTCCCTCCATACATTTCTACCACATAGAGAAGGATCTCTCTAAACAAAATATGTGATCCCATACCTCCTTAAATAAACATCTGTAACCACTTTCCTTTGCAACCGAAATAACATCAAACTATTAAATTTATTTCAATTTTTTTCATTTCTAGGCTCATTTTTCATCAGAGCCCCCTTTTCAATGCCATATTCAAACCACACTGAACATTTTTATTCTCCTTGAGTAAATCTATTTTTCTTGCTGACACATCTCATGGAACGAATTTTTTTCTCTGCTTGTACTTGATTAATTCCTACTATGTTTCACATCATGACTGTTTTGCTCCCAAACACTTGTCTTGATATAGTCCAGGTAAGCTATGGTATACATCTTAGAACATTTCTCTGCATTAAACTGGTTATTCAGTGAACCTGCATGTTTTTAAAATAGTGAATCTCAAAGACTGATATTCACTACACATAGTATACTCAACTATGAATTCATAGCACATAGCACATAATATTCACTCCACATTTTTATTTGTTCTTTTATATAAAATTGTGTTGGCTAAAATATTTGGTTCTGTGAAACATTTGTCTTATTATTACAGCAGACATTCTTTGATTTCTTTTTTTTTCTTTGATTTCTAATTAAACTGTTTCATTGTATTTTGGGGGTGATGGAGTCTGTCCATGAACAACAGGTATGGACATAACTTCCAGATTTGGACAATTATAAATGTTCCCAGGAGTTTCTTTTGGAATTATTAAAAAATGTGCATTTCTTCTTCAACTGGCATTGCTAGCTTAGAGGCTCATATTTATCATACACACAGAAAACTTTTTGAAGAACTCAACCACTGCAGACAGCAGTGCAATGTAGCAGTGGGTAGGGTGATGGTTAACCTTCTAACACCAAAGACCCAACCATTCCAATCTTCTGTATGCACCTTCCAGATATTTTGTACATACGTACATACCAGTGGACATGGGGAAAGGATGCTCAAAACAGCTTTCATGGTACTTGGAAATACCCCAGTCGTCCATCAAAATGAGAATGCATGATTATGCATTTGAAGAATGGAATATTATACATTATGGAAAATAAGTGAACAACAGAAATACTCAAGGTACTAACTCTAGGACATAACACTCTTCAGAAATCATTATTCATAGAATTATGATTGGTCCTAGAATTTAAAAAATCACTATCTGTACATATATAGATACTATATATGTATAGACACTATCTGTACATACATAGATAAGCTGCTGTACATATTATAGAAAAAATATATTTCAGTGAATATACTTTCTGAGAAAGTGCAGTATTTGTCACTTATTTTGTATCATGGGCTTCCCTGGTGGTTCAGATGGTAAAGAATCGACCTGCGATGCAAAGACCCAGGTTCGATTCCTGGGTCAGGAAGATTCCTTGGAGAAGAGAATGACTATCCATTCCAGTATTCTTATCTGAAGAATCCCATGGAGAAAGGAGCCTGGTGAACTACAAACATGAACATTAAAATACATATTAGGGATGCCATTAAACATTATTTCTTATCTACTATTTCTATGTATATTTTGGAAGACATCAAATATTTCATCCAAAAATAAGTATTAACTTATTGAACTATCCAGTGGACAGATGCTAATACTTTGCAGGATTGAAAATCATTTTTTTCAAAAATTACAGTATTTGTATAAAGATTATAAAATCTTACTAGGAAATTTTTTTGTGTGTGTTTTATAATTTTTTTTTATTATCCATTATCTTCTTTCCACAGCTACTAACTCCTGAAGCACTTATTTTTCCATGGAGTAAAAAGGGTTACTGTTGATGAAGAAAGTGATTGATAATATAGAGTAATTTTCATTTTAAAACAAAACAAAAAGTATTGCCAGATGCTCTATCTCTCTTTCCTCCTCTTTGTTGGCAGTCATCCTTTTATCATTATCATATAATTTGTTTGGAGGCTGAGAAAAGGATTGAAAAGAACATTGTTCTCCAAGAATAATATTTGTCTTTCTTACAGATTTTCAAAAAGCTGCATGTCTGTGTGTGTATATTAATCAGAGCTGTAGCCAACTCACTTTTTCTTCTTTTCAATTTTGGATTTACATGTGGATAACATTGCACCCACTCCAAAATGAATAGAGAAAAGATGAGCAAAATGAGATGAGACACAGCAAAGTAAAAAGGCAAAATTAAGATAGACAAATAGAAGAAAGACAATAAAAAAGACAGAAGGCTAGGGAGACATAACCCACAAAGATGGAGTGCTTACAGAATGGAATAAAAAGCCTGGTAAGTAGAAGTGAAGTCGGCTCAAATCTATCAGGGTTCTGGCAAAAGAACACTGACTCTGTCTTAGGCACATGAGCAACAATTCTCTAACAGCTCTTCCTAAAGCCCTGCCTTATCTTTCATTTAGCCAGTTTCTAAAGGAAGTGGATGCCCTACTGAAACTCTTCCTAAATTAGTTGTAAAGTACTAGTTGCTACCCGTTACAAGAATATATAGGGCTTTCCTGATGGCTCAAACTGTAAAACTGTCTGTAAAACCTCCACCTGCGATGCAGGATACCTGGGTTTGATCCCTGGGTTGGGAAGATCCCCTGGAGCACAGAATGGCTACCCACCTCAGTGTTCTTGCCTGGAGAATTCCATCCACCGAAGAGCCTGGCAGGCCACAGTACATAGAATTGCAAAAAGTGGGACATGACTGAGCGACTAACACATGCACACACGCAAGAACATATCCAATGATTTTCCTTAGGATATTAAGAAATAATAAAAAAGAAACAATCAATTACCATATAAATTGCTTCAGAATTTAAACTGCATTTCAAGTTTGCTATCATTTATGCCAGTGAAAGAGAAAGCTGACTTGTATTTCTAAATATAATAGACTTTAAAAAGGTATGAATATGATAGCTATTTAATTAAATTAAAAGATGTAAGAATTATTTTTAGTGAATGACTCATTTCTTATTATCCTTAAAATCTCAGGGCTAATTTCAAAAGAAGTCCATTAACATAAAAAACAACGTCCTACTCTCACAACCACATAGAGCTATTTAATCTCACTCTTTGCATATTGTTTATACTAGCTTTGAATATAATTAACTCAATTTGTTTCCCCTAAATGGTTCAAGTCTAAATCTTTTGGCCATGTCCTTTGCATTATGTCCACTGAATATCTATCTCCTCAATTAAGCCAACATGGTATTACTTTTGCCTAACCAACCATAACAAATGTTCACAATCCATGAGTATTACTTTTCCACATCAACACTCTTGCCATTCTTATAGCTCAGGGGTGTATTTGCTTCACTGTTATTCATGCTTTGTATCAATCCTATTGTTTTACAACCATTTTATAGCAAAAATAGGCATTCATTACTACTTTCCAAAAGTTTAACTGTAAAACATTTTAGAACATTTATGAATATATAAAATAATTTGCACAGCAAAGGAACCATTGATAAAATGAAAGCAACCAACAGAACAGGAGACAACGAAGCAACCCAAAAGAGATTAATCACTAAAATATACAAACAACTCACACAACTCAATACAAAAACAAAAAACAACATGCTCAGAAGGTCTGAAAAGACATTTCTCCAAAGAAGACATACAGATTAACAAAAAGCACATGAAAAGATGATCAATATTACTAAGTATTCAGTTACTCAGTCATATCCATCTCTGCAACCCCATGGACTGCAGCATGCCAGGCCTCCCTGTCCATAACCAAATCCGGGGGATTATTCAAACTCATGTCCATCGGGTCAGAGACATCATCCAACCGTCTCATCTTCTGACATCCCCACTTCTCCTGCCTTCAATCTTTCCCAGTATCAGGGTCTTTACCAATGAGTCAGTTCTTTGCATCAGGTGGCCAAAGTATAGGAGTTTCAGCTTCAGCATCAGTCCTTCCAATGAATATTCAGGACTGATTTCTTTTAAGATGGGCTTGTTGGATCTCCTTGCTGTCAAAGGGACTCTCAAGAGCCTTCTCCAACATCACAGTTCAAAAGCATCAATTCTTTGGCACTCAGCTTTCTTTATAGTCCAACTCTCACATCCATACATGACTATTGGAAAAATCATAGCCTTGACTAGACGGACCTTTGTTGACAAAGTAATGTCTCTGCTTTTCAATATGCTGTCTAGGTTGGTCATAACTTTCCTTCCAAGGAGCAAACATCTTTTAATTTCATGGCTGTAGTCACCATCTGCAGTGATTTTGGAGTCTGTCACTGTTTCCTTTGTTTCCCCATCTATTTGCCATGAAGTGATGGGACAAGATGCCATGATCTTAGTTTTCTGAATGTTGAGTTTTAAGCCAACATTTTCACTTTCCTCTTTCACTTTCATCAAGAGGCTCTTCACTTTCTGCCATAACGGTGGTGTCATCTGCATATCTGAGGTTATTGATATTTCTCCTGGCAATCTTGATTCCAGCTTGTGCTTCATCCAGCCCAGCATTTCTCATGATGTACTCTGTATATAAGTTAAATAATCAGGGTGACAATATACAGCCTTGGTGTACTCCTTTCCCAGAACAACAATTGGGCTGTTGTTCCATATCCAGTTCTAACTGTTGCTTCTTGACTTGCATACAGTTTTCTCTGGAGGCATGTCAGGTGGTGTGGTATTCCCATCTCTAAGAATTTTCCAGTTTGCTGTCATCCACATAGTCAAAGATTTTGGCATAGTCAGTAAAGCAGAAGTAGATGTAACACTAAGTATGCAAATCAAAACTTCAAAGAGATGGCCTCACACTGATCAGAACATCTGTCATCAAAACATCTATAAACAATAAATGTTGGATAGGGTCTGGAGAAAAGGGAAACCTCCTACACTGTTGGTGGAAATGCAAACCTTTACAACCATTATATAGAACAGTATGAAAATGCCTTAAAAAACTAAAAATAGAACTACCATACTATCCAGCAATTACACAAGTGGGCATATATCCAGAGAAAATTATAATTTGAAGAGATACATGCACTCCAATGTTCATAGCAGCACTGTTTACAAGAGCCAAGACATGGAAGCAAACCAAATATCTGTCAGGAGACAAATGGATAAAGAAGATGTACTACATGTATACTGAATACTTATTAGAATAGTATTCAGCCACAAAAATAATATGCTATTTACACCTACTTGGATGCCCCTAAAGATTATCATACTAAGTGAAGTAAGTCAAAGACAAATATCACATGATATCACATATGTGGAATCTAAAAAAAAAAAAAAAAAAACTGTACAAATGAACTTGCTTACAAATATAGAAATGGAGTCACAGACTTAAGAAAACAAACTTATGTGGGAAAGGTGTGGGAAGGGATAAATTAGTAGTTTGGGATTAACATATACACACTACATATAAAATAATAAACAAAGACCTACTGTATAGAACAAGGCACTCAACTCAGTATTCTTTAACATAATTAGAAGAGAATCTGAAAAAATGGATATATGAATATATATAACTGAATCACTTTGCTGTGCATCCTAGAATGTGAAGTCAACTGGGCCTCAGCAAGCATCACTACAAACAAAGCTAATGGAGGTGATGGAATTCCAGCTGAGCTATTTCAAATCCTAAAAGATGATGCAGTGAAAGTGCTACACTCAATATGCTAACAAATTTGGGAAATTTAGCAGTGAACACAGAACTGAAAAAGGTCAGTTTCCATTCCAATCCCAAAGAAAGGCAGTGCCAAAGAATGCTCAAACTACTACACAATTGCACTCATCTAATATGCTAGTAAAATAATGCTTAAAATTCTCCAAGCTAGGCTTCAATAATACCTGAACCATGAACTTCCAGATGGTCAAACTGGTTTTAGAAAAGGCAAAGGAACCAGAGATCAAACTGCCAACATCCGCTGGATCATCAAAAAAGCAACAGAGTTCCCGAAAAACTTCTATTTCTGTTTTATTGACTATGCCAAAGCCTTTTACTGTGTGGATCACAACAAACTGGAAAATTTTTAAAGAGATGGGAATACCAGACCACCTGATGTGCCTCCTGTGAAATCTGTATGCAGGTCAGGAAGCAACAGTTACAACTGGACATGGAACAACAGACTGGTTCCAAATTGGGAAAGGAGTACATCAAGGCTGTCTATTGTCGCCCTGCTTATTTAACTTATATGCAGACAATGGCACCCCACTCCAGTACTCTTGCCTGGAAAATCCCATGGATGGAGGAGCCTGCTAGGCTCTAGTCCATGGGGTCGCTAAGAGTCGGGCATGACTGAGTGACTTCACTTTGACTTTTCACTTTCGTGCACTGGAGAAGGAAATGGCAACCCACTCCAGTGTTCTTGCCTGGAGAATCCCAGGGACGGGGGAGTCTGGGGGGCTGCCGTCTATGGGGTCGCACAGAGTCGGACACAACTGAAGCAACTTAGCAGCAGCAGCAGCAGAGTACATCATGAGAAATGCTGGGCTGGAGGATGCACAAGCTGGAATCAAGATTGCTGGGAGCAATATCAATAACCTCAGATATGCAGATTACACCACCCTTGTGGCAGAAAGTGAAGAAGAACTAAAGAGCTTCTTGATGAAGGTGAAAGAAAAGAGTAAAAATGTTGGCTTAAAGCTCAACATTCAGAAAACGAAGATCATGGCATCTGGTCCCATCACTTCATGGCAAATAGATGGGGAAACAGTAGAAAAAGTGGCAGACTTTATTTTTTGGGGGGTTCCAAAATCACTGTATATGGTGAGTGCAGCCATGAAATTAAAAGACGCTTACTCCTTGGAAGGAAGGTTATGACCTAGACAGCATATTAAAAAGCAGAGACATTACTTTGCCAACAAAGGTCCATCTAGTCAAGGCTGTGGTTTTCCCAGTA
>NW_011494925.1:1337549-1341771 GCF_000754665.1 Bison bison bison
TGATGCAAAGAACTGACTCACTGGAAAAGACCCTGATGCTGGGAAAGATTGAAGGCAGCAGGAGAAGGGGATGACAGAGGATGAGATGGTTGGATGGCATCACCGACTCAATGGACATGGGGTTTAAGTAAACTCCAGGAGTTGATGATTGACAAGGAGGCCTGGCATGCTGCAGTCCATGGGGTTGCAAAGAGTCGAACACGATTGAACGACTGAACTGAACTGATCACAATATTTTAAATCAACTATATCCAAATATAAAAAAAATAAATTTAAAACAGTAATATAAAAAGACTTCTTGAATGTAAAAGAGAAAAAAAAAAAAAAACCCTCACAAGATAACACCACTTCACACTTATTGAATACCTAAAACTAAATATCTTATGATACAAATGCTGTAGAATTCATGGGCAACTAAACTCTTCAAATAGGTTATTGGGAATACAAAATGATGCAGTCAGTTAGAAAGTTTGGAAGGTTCTTAAATATTTAAACATAGACTCACCATGTGACTCACTCCTAGACATTTACCCAACAGAGATTAAAACATATGTTCATACATAAAAACTGTACTTTTTTTTCGTTCTCCATGCATAATCTCCCTGAAATAGGAACAACCCACTGACACCTGACAACTCCACTGACAACTCCTTGGATCAAAACGTGTCAGTGGATCAAAACGTGATTCATCTATATGATGTAACACTATATCCAAAGATAATATCAAGCTACACACACAACAACATAGACACACTTCAGATGCAAAATGCTAGCGGAAAATGTCAGATTAAAATGACCGCAAACTATACGCTTCCACTTATATTTTAGAAAAGGCAAAACTACATGAACAGAAAACAAATCAATGTTTTTCTAGATCTAGGGGAAAAGGGAAGTGGCAAATGCAAAGGGGCATGAGACAGCTTTGGGGGTATAAAAATGCTTCTTATCTTGACTGTGTTGGTGGTCACATGGTGTGACCACATGGTAGTCACACATGGTGTGACTAAACATTAAAATGAATCTGACTCTATGTGAATTAAGAAATTTAATTTTCAATGAAACTTAATTTAAAATTAAAAAATCAAGCAACTTTTATACTCACCCCTAACCCTACCATTGAATGAACAACATAGTAGGAGAAAGAGGAAAAGTCATAACTTCAGGAGAAATTATTACTCAATCTAGGCTCCTTGTTGCCTTATTTATCTGTGTGTTTAATCATACATATATACATACATTACTTGATAACAGAGTCTCAATAGAATGAGCCAGGAATGAGATGACACACCAGGATGCATTTTTAAGTGAAAGAGCTCTGATTTCTCCTAGACGTATTAGGCGATTCCTCTCACCATAATCAACTACAAAACTAGGCAACATAGATAACAGGCTTTAGCTATGGCTAATATCAGCCCAGGCCAACAATGCTTGGAAGAATTTTACTCAGTCTGCCTCAGAACAATCTCCTAACCAGGTGCAGAGAGGTTGGGTTGGGTGAGCAGAGCACAGGAGCTGCTGCTGAGTAGAGAAGGCAGAAATCAAGGTTCAGATCCACTGGAGCATGTGTGGTACTTAGCTGAGGTACTGAAAAGATGCTCCTGACTATAATACATTATTGATGCCTTGACACATACCTGGAACACTGAGCTGCTGTATTCGTAATTAAAACTGAGAAATTTCAAATTACTTACCACTCTATTTAAATTATTAAAATAGACTGAATAGAAGTGCAAACAACCCAATTTTATGAAAATAACTGCTTTCCAAAACAAAGCTTAATAGTGGTATTGTTTTATATTTTTGCAAATAACTTAAATGTCCAGCTAAATAGAAGTCCCCTGGGTTCTCAGAACTGCCTTCTTTATCTACTCTGATCAGATATATTGTTCGGTAGAAGTCTATGATGAAAAATATGGCTTCACACTGCTGTGTGGTTTTAAAGGGAGAAATATTCTTATCCTTCCCTATTATCCTTGCATATTCTTCTTTGGCTCTACATTCCAAATGGAAAATCTTTTTTTTTTTTTCCCCTCTAATAGAGACTATTTGCAAAGGGCAAGCTCTGACCATATCGATGAATTGATATTTTCCCCATGGCTGGTTTTGTAACATGAGTAAGCATCTCTCATTTATAAAACATAGTTGCAGTGAATTATGGAGATCTTGCAAACGTTGACACATTTCATTATACAATGTTAAAACTAACTACATTCTCAATGGACCTCATGAGAAGCATTTCAAGTTTTGGAAAAATGTCACATCTCTGGTTGAAGATTAAAGTTTTCCCAAACATCCTCTCCCTTTTTTTGTTCCAAATAACTCAAATTATGTAACTAAAAGCAAGTACTGTCAGTTTTTTCTTTGGAGTGACAGACCCGACTCCCTTGGTTCATTGTTTAGAAACTCTCTGCAAAATACACGAGTTTGAATAGATGTAATTTGTCTTTCAGTCATTCTTAAGTTGTCTCGTGGTCCATGAAAACGGCATGCCTGGTTCAGTTTTAAACTTAGTCTCCTTGTGCTTTCCCTCTAAAAATGTCGCTCTTCAGAATTCAGCGCAACTGCTCTACACTTCATATTTTGCCATACCAAAAATTCATAATCATATTCAAAGTTTCAGGATTTAATAAAACTAGTAACTTGGGCTGCTTGAACCAGGACATTCACAAATAAAATTGTCTTTGTAAAAAAATTCAAGATTTGAAATATGCTGACTAGCACACATTGGTGCCACTAGTTTAACTGATCTTAAGGTAGAATCAGATCAACGATTGATTTTGAACATTTTTTATAAATGACAACATTAGGGAAAAAGCGAAAAAAAATTACACACATTATGTTTATGCAAATGAGTTTACATTTACAGATGCCCCGAAAGCATATTTGGAGAAGGAAATGCCAACCCACCCTGGTATTGCCTGGAGAATCCCATGGGGTAACAAAGGGTCCGACATGCCTGAGTAACAAACACTTCATTTCACAGTATATTAGAGACCTCAAAAGTCAGCAGACTGAATATGAGAACAAATCCATTAAAAAACTACTTAAGGGAGGCGGTCCTAACATGGCAGAGGAATAGGACGGGGAGACCACTTTCTCCCCCACAAATTAATTCATCAAAAGAACATTTGAACGGCAAGCAAATTCCACAGAACAACTTGGCAGAGGACATCAGGGACCCAGAAAAGAAGCCCGTTGTCTTCAAAAGGAGATAGGACAAAATATAAAACATAAAAAGAGAGACAAAAGAGGTAGGGACAGAGATCCATCCCAGGAAGGGAGTCTTAAAAAAGAGAGAAGTTTCCAAACACCAGGAAACACTCTTTCTGGCGGGTGTGTGGTGAGCCTTGGAATCTCAGAGGGCAAAATAACCAGGAGGAAAAATAAATAAATAATTAAAGCCCACAGTATACCTACCTAACAGCAACTCTCAGCTGTGCAACAGCCCAGATGCTTGATTCCCCCACTAGCAAGCAAAGGAGGGCCAAGGAGGACCAGGAGGTATTGATTATAATAAGGACAGGGCCTGAATGCCCTGAGGGCAATCTGAGGGAACTAGCTTGAGATAGCAACCCAGATTGTAGTGGGATAGTTACAGGAAAAGCCCTAACATAAGACACCATCAGGCAGGCTCACAGAACAAAGTCCTGAGCGGAGCTGGTGGTGTCTTCAGTTCAATCAGTTCAGTCACTCAGTCCTGTCCAACTTTTTGCGACCCCATGAATCGCAGCACGCCAGGCCTCCCTGTCCATCACCAACTCCCGGAGTTCACTCAGACTCACGTCCATCGAGTCAGTGATGCCATCCAGCTATCTCATCCTCTGTCGTCCCCTTCTCCTCCTGCCCTCAATCCCTCCCAGCATCAGAATCTTTTCCAATGAGTCCAGTCTTCTCATGAGGTGGTCAAAGTACAGGAGTTTCAGCTTTAGCATCATTCCTTCCAAAGAAATCCCAGGGCTGATCTCCTTTAGAATGGACTGGTTGGATCTCCTTGCAGTCCAAGGGACTCTCAAGAGTCTTCTCCAATACCACAGTTCAAAAGCATCAATTCTTTGGCACTCAGCCTTCTTCACAGTCCAACTCTCACATCCATACATGACCACTGGAAAAACCATAGCCTTGACTAGAAGGACCTTTGTTGGCAAAGTAATGTCTCTGCTTTTGAATATGCTATCTAGGTTGGTCATAACTTTCCTTCCAAAGAGTAAGCGTCTTTTAATTT
>NW_011494925.1:1341871-1342765 GCF_000754665.1 Bison bison bison
GGTGGTCTGGTATTTCCATCACTTTCAGAATTTTCCACAGTTTATTGTGATCCACACAGTCAAAGGCTTTGGCATAGTCAATAAAGCAGAAATAGATGTTTTTCTGGAATTCTCTAGCTTCTTCCATGATACAGCAAATGTTGGCAATTTGGTCTCTGGTTCCTCTGCCTTTTCTAAATCCAGCTTGAACATCAGGAATTTCACAGTTCACGTATTGCTGAAGCCTGGCTTGGAGAATTTTGAGCATTTCTTCACTAGCGTGTGAGATGAGTGCAATTGTGTGGTAGTTTGAGCATTCTTTGGCATTGCCTTTCTTTGGGATTGGAATGAAAACTGACCTTTTCCATTCCTGTGGCCACTGCTGAGTTTTCCAAATTTGCTGGCATATTGACTGCAGCATTTTCACAGCATCATCTTTCAGGATTTGTAAGAGCTCAACTGGAATTCCATCACCTCCACTAGCTTTGTTTGTAGTGATGCTTTCTAAGGCCCACTTGACTTCACATTCCAGGATGTCTGGCTCTAGGTGAGTGATCACACCATCGTGATTATCTGCGTCATGAAGTTCTTTTTTGTACTGTTCTTCTGTGTATTCTTGCCACCTTTTCTTAATTTCTTCTTCTTCTGTTAGGTCCATACCATTTCTGTCCTTTATCGAGCCCATCTTTGCATGAAATGTTCCCTTGGTATCTCTAATTTTCTTGAAGAGAGCTCTAGTCTTTCCCATTCTGTTGTTTTCCTCTATTTCTTTGCATTGATCGCTGAGAAAGGCTTTCTTATCTCTTCTTGCTATTCTTTGGAACTCTGCATTCAGATGCTTATATCTTTCCTTTTCTCCTTTGCTTTTTGCTTCTCTTCTTTTCACAGCTATTTGTAAGGCCTCTCCAGTCAGCC
>NW_011494925.1:1343020-1356092 GCF_000754665.1 Bison bison bison
TCCATGGGGATGGTCTTGATCCCTGCCTCCTGTACAATGTCACGAACCTCATTCCATAGTTCATCAGGCACTCTATCTATCAGATCTAGGCCCTTAAACCTATTTCTCACTTCCATTGTATAATCATAAGGGATTTGATTTAGGTCATACCTGAATGGTCTAGTGTCGGTGGTGTCTTGCTGCTGCCGCTGCTGCTAAGTCACCTCAGTCGTGTCTGACTCTGTGTGACCCCATAGACGGCAGCCCACCAGGCTCTGCCATCCCTGGGATTCTCCAGGCAAGAACACTGGAGTGGGTTGCCGTTTCCTTCTCCAGTGCATGGAAGTGAAAAGTGAAAGTGAAGTCGCTCAGTTGTATCTGACTTTTAGCGACCCCATGGACTGCAGCCTACCAGGCTCCTCCATCCATGGGATTTTTCCAGGCAAGAGTACTGGAGTGGGTTGCCATTGTTTTAGGTTAGGGCTTTTCCTGTAGCTATTCCACAGCTATCTGTGTTGCTATCTTAAACTAGTTTCCTCAGATTACCCTCAGGGCATTCAGGCCCTGTCCTTATCATAAGCAATGCTGCCCACTCCTCCCTGTCCTTCCCCTGCTTGCTAGTGGGGGATGGGAGCATCTGGGCTGTTGCACAGCTAAGAGTTGCTGTTAGGTAGGTAATCTGTGGGTTAATTATTTATTTATTTTTCCTCCTGGTTATTTTGTCCTCTGAGATTCCAAGGCTCGCCCTTGTGGCTCAGGCCCTAAGCATCTGCTTATAATGCGGGAGACCTGGGTTCGAAACCTGGGTCGGGAAGTTTCCCTGGAGAAGAAAGTGGCAACACACTCCAGTATTCTTGCCTGGAAAATCCCATGGATGGAGGAACCCAGTAGGCTACAGTCCATGGGGTTGCAAAGAGTCGGACACGACTGAGCCACTTCAGTTCACTTCAAGATACCACCAGGCATGCTCACAGAACAAAGGACTGAGCAGAGCTAGCTGGCTGCGTACCGGCCCATCCCCCACCGGAGACAGGCAGGTGAGGGCAGCTAGAGCCAAAAGAGGGCAATCGTGGCCCCAGGGAGGCATCCTATACAAAACTGGAAGCAGACTTCCTTGCTAACCAAGACTTCTTGGGATTCTGGACGGTTGATATCTGCTGGGAGGGTCACAGCCAGAGATCAGCTTCCCAGAAGAGACACAAGGTGCACCCGTTGTACACCCAGAAAACCTAGTGGCTGGGACGGGGGAAGGGATAAGTTGCAGCCTTCAACTGGGGGTGACTACACTCACCAAGGAACTGCTCACCTGAGCCGCTCGGACCTGGGACGGGTGCAAAACACAGGCCCAACCAAGTCTGTGCCATTGTGGAGTACCAGAGAACCTGAACCTGAACGGCTTACTCCTGGGAAGTGCATGCAAACCAGGGCCTGCATCAGACAGTTCCCATCAGAGCAATCTAGAGCCTGAGCAGTATCGACTGGGAAAGCACACATGCCATGAGCAGGGGCAAACGCAGTGTGGCTGAATCACTGTGAGCACATGCCAGTGTTATTTTTTTGCAGTGTTCCTCCCTCCCCAAAGCACGACTGAACAAGCGAGCCTAAAAAAAAAAAAAAATATTAACCACCACCACACTCCTTGTGTTACAGCAGAAATTAGACACTGAAGAGTCCAGCAAACAGAAGAAGCTAAAATAAGCAGAGAGAACTGCTTGGAAAGTGACAGGTGCAATAGATTAAAACCATGTAGTTAGCACCAACTACATAGGAAGGGGTCTCTAGACTGTGAGAAGTACAAGCCGGACCAAGGAACTATCTGAAAATGAACTGACCCTACACGGTCTGCAACAGCTCCAGAGAAAGTCTTAGATACATTTTTACTATTATCATTTTTTAAATCAAAAGAAAAAAAATTTTTTACTTTATTTTATTTAATCTTTTTTTGGTTAAAGTCCACATCACTCCTTTAATTTTCATTTTTATAACCTACAATTAACTTGCAAAAAAAGAAAGACTGTATTTTTAAAGCAAACTTCATATATATATTGTATAATTTCTGTGACTTTGTGTGTGTGTGTGTGTGTGTTTTTCCTGTGGTTGTTGTTGCTGTTGTTTTAATATTGTATTATTGAGAATCTAACACCTACTCAAGATTTTTAATCTTTCCTTTTTTGGTATTTGTTATCAACTTTTTACCTTTAAGAACCCAATCTTCAGTACCCATTTTTACTTGGGAGTAAGATCACTGGCCTGATTGCTCTTTTTGAACCCAAAACAATAAAATAAATGGCAATGTGATCATACTTATCGATAATTACCTTAAATGTAAATGGGTTGAATGCCCCAACCAAAAGACAAAGACTGGCTGAATGGATACAAAAAAAGACCCTTATATATGTTGTCTACAAGAGACCCACCTCGAAACAAGGGACACATACAGACTGAAAGTGAAGGGCTGGAAAAAGATATTCCAAGCAAATAGAGACCAAAAGAAAGCAGGAGTAGCAATACTCATATCAGATAAAATAGACTTTGAAACAAAGGCTGTGAAGAGAGACAAAGAAGGACACTACATAATGATCAAAGGATCAATCCAAGAAGAAGAGATAACAATCATAAATATATATGCACCCAACATAGGAGCACCACAATATGTAAGACAAATGCTAACAAGTATGAAAGGGGAAATTAACAATAACACAATAATAGTGGGAGATTTTAATACGCCACTCACACCTATGGATAGATCAACTAAACAGAAAATTAACAAGGAAACACAAATTTTAAATGATACAATAGACCAGTTAGACCTAATTGATATCTATAGGACAGTTCACCCCAAAACAATGAATTTCACCTTTTTCTCAAGTGCACACAGAACCTTCTCCAGGATAGATCACATCCTGGGCCATAAATCTAGCCTTGGTAAATTCAAAAAAATTGAAATCATCCCAAGCATCTTTTCTGACCACAATGCAGTAAGATTAGATCTCAATTACAGGAGAAAAGCTATTAAAAATCCCAACATACGGAGGCTGAACAACATGCTGCTGAATAACCAAAAAATCACAAAAGAAATCAAAAAGGAAATAAAAATATGCATAGAAATGGATGAAAAGGAAAACACAGCAACCCCAAACTTATGAGACACTGTAAAAGCAGTACTAAGGGGAAGGTTCATAGCAATACGGGCTTACTCAATAAACAAGAAAAAAGTCAAGTAAATAAACTAACTCTACACCTAAAGCAACTAGAAAAGGAAGAAATGAAGAACCCCAGGCTTAGTAGAAGGAAATAAATCCTAAATATTAGGGCAGAAATAAATGCAAAAGAAACAAAAGAGACCATAGCAAAAATAAACAAAGCCAAAAGCTGGTTCTTTGAGAGGATAAATAAAATTGACAAACCATTAGCCAGACTCATCAAGAAACAAAGGGAGAAAAATCAAATCAATAAAATTAGAAATGAAAATGAAGAGATCACAAGAGACAACACAGAAATACAAAGGATCATAAGAGACTACTATCAGCAACTATATGCAAATAAAATGGACAACTTGGAAGAAATGGACAAATTCTTAGAAAAGTACAATTTTCCAAAACTGAACCAGGAAGAAATAGAAAATCTTAACAGACCCATCACAAGCATGGAAATTGAAACTGTAATCAGAAATCTTCCAGCAAACAAAAGCCCAGATCCAGACTGCTTCACAGCTGAATTCTACCAAAAATTTAGAGAAAGGCTAACACCTAACCTACTCAAACTCTTCCAGAAAATTGCAGAGGAAGGTAAACTTCCAAACTCATTCTATGAGGCCGCCATCACCCTAATATCAAAACCTGACAAAGATGCCATCAAAAAAGAAAACTATAGGCCAATATCACTGTTGAACATTGATGCAAAAATCCTTAACAAAATTCTAGCAAACAGAATCCAATAACATATTAAAAAGATCATACATCATGACCAAGTGGGCTTTATCCCAGGGATGCAAGGATTCATCAATATCTGCAAATCAATCAGTGTAATACACCACATTAACAAATTGAAAGATAAAAGCTATATGATTATATCAATAGATGCAGAGAAAGCCTTTGACAAAATTCAACATCCATTTATGATAAAAAAAACCTTCCAGAAAACAGAAATAGAAGGAACATACCTCAACATAATAAAAGCTATATATGAGAAACCCACAGCAAACATTATCCTCAATGGTGAAAAATTGAAAGCATTTCCCCTAAAGTCAGGAACAAGACAAGGGTGCCCACTCTCACCACTACTATTCAACATAGTTTTGGAAGTTTTGGCCACAGCAATCAGAGCAGAAAAAAAAATTAAAAGGAATCCAGATTGGAAAAGAAGAAGTAAAACTCTCACTATTTGCAGATGACATGATCCTCTACATAGAAAACCCTAAAGACTCCACCAGAAAATTACTAGAGCTAATCAATGAATATAGTAAAGTTGCAGGATATAAAATTAACACACAGAAATCTCTTGGATTCCTATACACTAACAATGAGAAAACAGAAAGAGATATTAAGGAAACAATTCACCATTACAACAAAAAGAATAAAATACTTAGGAATATATCTACCTAAAGAAACTAAAGATCTATATATAGAAAACTATAAAACACTGGTGAAAGAAATCTAAGAGGATGCTAATGGATGGAGAAATATACCACGTTCATGGATTGGAAGAATCTATATAGTGAAAATGAGTACACTACCCAAAGCAATCTATAGATTCAAAGCAATCCCTATCAAGCTATCAACGGTATTTTTCCAGAACTAGAATAAATAATTTCACAATTTGTATGGAAATACAAAAAACCGCAAATAGTCACAGCAAACTTGAGAAAGAAGAATGGAACTGGAGGAATCACCCTGTCTGACTTCAGGCTCTACTATACAGCGACAGTCATCCAGAGAGTATGGTACTGGCACAAAGATAGAAATATAGATCAATGGAACAAAATGGAGTGCCTAGAGCTAAATCCACGCACCTATTGACCCCTTATCTTTGACAAGGGAGGCAAGAATATACAATGGATTAAAGACAATCTCTTTAACAAGTGGTGCTGGGAACACTGGTCAACCACTTGTAAAAGAATGAAACTAGAACACTTTCTAACACCATACACAAAAATAAACTCAAAATGGATTAAAGATCTAAACATAAGACCAGAAACTATTAAACTCCTAGAGGAGAACATAGGCAAAACACTCTCGAACATAAATCACAGCAGGATCCTCTATGACCCACTTCCCAGAATATTGGAAATAAAAGCAAAAACAAATGGGACCTAATTAAAATTAAAAGCTTCTGCACAACAAAGGAAACTATAAGCAAGGTGAAAAGACAGCATTCAGAATGGGAGAAAACAATAGTAAATGAAGCAACTGACAAACAACTAATCTCAAAAATATACAAGCAACTCCTGCAGCTCAATTCCAGAAAAATAAACGACCCAATCAAAAAGTGGGCCAAAGAACTAAACAGACATTTCTCCAAAGAAGACATACAGATGGCTAACAAACACATGAAAAGATGCTCAACATCACTCATTATCAGAGAAATGCAAATCAAAACCACAATGAGGTTCCATCTCACGCTGGTCAGAATGGCTGCTATCCAAAAGTCTACAAGCAATAAATGCTGGAGAGGGTGTGGATAAAAGGGAACCCTCTTACTCTGTTGGTGGGAATGCAAACTAGTACAGCCACTATGGAGAACAGTGTGGAGATTCCTTTAAAAACTGGAAATAGGACTGCCGTATGACCTAGCAATCCCACTGCTGGGCATATACACTGAGGAAACCAGAATCAAGAGAGACACATGTACCCCAGTGTTCATCGCAGCACTGTTTATAATAGCCAGGACATGGAAGCAACCTAGATGTGCATCAGAAGATGAATGTATAAGAAAGCTGTGGTACATATACACAATGGAGTATTACTCAGCCATTAAAAAGAGTACATTTGAATCAGTTCTAATGAGGTAGATGAAACTGGAGCCTATTATACAGAGTGAAGTAAGCCAGAAAGAAAAACACCAATACAGTATACTAAGGTATATACATGGAATTTAGAAAGAAGGTAACAATAACCCTGTATGCAAGACAGCAAAAGAGACACAGATGTATAGAACAGTCTTTTGGACTCTGTGGGAGAGGGAGAGGGTGGGATGATATGGGAGAATGGCATTGAAACATGTAAAATATCATATGTGAAACAAAAAAATAATAATAAAAGATTAGAAGACATCACAACTAAAGGTGATGTTTGAATAAGGGCTATGGTTTAGATAACAGTATTAAAGCAATGCTAAATTTCCTGAATGTGAAAAAAAAAAAAAACTACTTAAGACTCATCCTAGCAAAACTCTAACATAAATTTGCTATAGGAAGTTGAAGGTTTAGTATGATCCATACAATAATTTTTATGCATGTCTATAATCATTACAACGTAAGTATAATCATTCATTATTTATTTATGTAGAGAGTATTTTGCATTTTTGTGCTTATTACTATTTTAAAGTCTTACTCCTCAAAACTCACCGTTACTTTAATCTTTTCCTTCACCATTTTTACGTTATTTCTTATCTCTACTATTTTAAACTCTGTGCAATGTAAATATTCTGCCTCCATGGAATTAGAAGTTGTTTTAATTTTTTCATCTAATATTCTAAGGTCTTGATCCCCTTTACTTGATATTCCTCAAATTCCATTTTGTTTTCTTGTTTAAAGAAAAACTCCAGGCTTTCCCCACAACACATGCTTTACCATAGTGGGCTTCTTTTTGATTTACATAATAACTTTTTGTAACTTTCTGTTACATTCAGTATCTCATCCACTCAGTATCTCACACACTCCCCGTGGTATGAATGATTGCGTTTTCTGATCAATTTATAAGTGCTAATTATTCTGCTAGAGACTAATATTTACTGAGTTCTTGCTGATTACTGCCTTGCTTATGCACAAACAAATTCTCTACAACACAATGATTTTTGTTTTCATCCAGAGTTTATACAGGGAAATGATGCTCTATGAAGATCAAGGGAGGTGTTGTACCATGTAGTTGGAGTGTAGCAGAGTAAACCCTTTATAGGATCATCCATCGAACATCATTGTACCAGAGCCATCATCTCTCTCTCAGCAGTGTGTTTAGTATAATTTTAGAAGAAAAAATAACACTTTTCAAAATTACAGTGAAATGCTCTGAGTTACACTTACCATATAAATTGATAGCTAATGAAATAAAGAATCACACATCTTTTATTTGGTTACCATTGGCTAGAAAATCTTCCTTTGTTACAAATTTTTGGGCAAAACATTCATAAAAATTCACAAATAAGTCCATCTGAACCATTTCTTTGCTGAAGAAATAGGCACATTTTCACAGCGAATGTGTGTCAGAACTAAGACACAGTAAGGGAATCTTGAGTAAAATACAAATATTGCTCCGATGTTCTAACACTGCACAAACTTATGTCTTGATCAATTATAATTTTGTCATTTGATTGATAGTATCATAGTAGATCACACAGACCTTTTACCTTGAGGGCCTAAAATATGCATATTAAAGACATCTCTGCACACAAGAAGCACTTGTGAACATGTTAAAAATTCAATATTCATGAAGATTCACAACTGAAGATTGTTTCCATAGGTCTGGGGCATTTCCAGAGATCTATATTCTTTTAAAACCTGATATATATGTACATCACTATTAAGAATCATTCTATTATCATAACAACCTAAATAAGTTCTGGAATATCAAAATGCATGCATGCTCAGTCGCTTCAGTCATGTTTGGCTTTTTTGTGACTCCATGGACTATAGCTGGCCAGGCTTCTCTGTCCATGAAATTTTCCAGGCAAGAATAGTGGAGTGAGTTGCCATTCCCTTCTCCAGGGGACCTTCCTGGACCTAGCGATAGAACTCATGTCTCTGTGTCTCCCTCATTGCAAGTGGATTCTTTATGGCTGAGCCACTAGGGAAGCAATGCATATCAAAGTACTCTTTCTTAAACAAAAAGACTAAAGTAAATATTTAATTCTTTCCCTTTTCCTTTCAGGTGTGAGAGCTTTCTTATATAGTTTGGGAGACAGATTTGTTAGCAATAAAATCAGTATCCCATAATGAACTCTATTTTTAAAAAGCCACATCAGTGTGCTGCTCTAATATAAACGTGGCCTGGGCTGTCGATTGCAAGCTAGGTGGGTTCTCATTTGCACATAGCAGGCAGATCTTTTCTGCTCATGCTGGGATTCTCCTTTTATCTGTGGTCTTACTTTTTGCCTTCCCCTTCATAATAAAAGTACACAGAAAGCCTTATCTGTACTCTATGCATGGATTCTTCTGCAGAACCCAGCACAGGTCACACAGGTAGGCCATCAAGTATCAGAGGTGATGGATAACTTCAGATGCTCTACCTGAACACAGTGGAAGGGAAGGAAGTTCTTTCAATTTATTCATTTCTTTAAGATTATACAGGATGCAAAAAACTTTTCAAAAAGTTTTATTAAGAACTACCAAAAGTTTTCTCATATATACATATATATACAGTCAAACTGAGGTTATATTGCTGTAAATAAACACAACGTCACATTTAGAATCATGACCGAAGAGAAAGTAGTTATTGGTTTTTTAATCATCAATAAAGCAAGAATTAATCATCACAATATATAGTTAGGAAGTCAGATAAGAATGGATAAATATTAGTGGATGAGATTAATAATGATGTGGAAGAAATAAGAGAGGCCCACTATGAACTGATTCTATTTCCATGGACTACATCCTTTTAAAGCTGGCCTCCACTCATTCAGAACTTTCTGGCCCTGGGGTCATTTTTAAGTTTTTAAACACACAAACTTTGTTTCATATGTTTTCAGATTTTCATTCTACTTATATTTGCTTCCACATCGGTTTTGCCCTGCTACATTTGTCATTGGTTTAAATCTTAAATTGAGAGTAACACCTTTTATAGAGATCTACCAGGTCTAAGTTCTTAAGGCCCTCTCCTTCCTCCCATTCTGTATCAATCAATCTTATTTTGCTTTATGGTTCTTTTCATCAAATGAAATAATCTTATGGAGACTATGTTTCCTATAACTTTATGAGACTTGGATACATTTTTGTTTACTGCTTTATTACCTGGAATAAATGGGACAAAGCAAGTGTGCAGAAGGTTTATTGAATTTTCATTAATGAACAAAAAAGTACCACCTTTATTATGTTACTGTCACTTAGCATTTATAAATTTTGTACAAAATAACTTATAAATTAACTATGGAGTTATTTTCTCATCTATATAATTTATAGATTAACAAATTCTAATAATTTTCTGATAACATGACTATTTTTATCAGAAATAAATCTGTTATACCTTCTGTGTGTGTGTGCTCAGTCATGTCCTACTATTTGCTCCCTTATGGACTATAGTCTGCCAGGCTCCTCTGTCCATAGGATTTTCCAGGCATGAACACTGGAGTGGGTTTCTATTTCCTTCTCCTAGGGATCTTGCTAATCCAGGGATCAAATCCACATTTCCTATTTTTTAGGTGGATTCTTTACCTCTTGAGCTACTGGGCTTCCGAATTATACCTTTTGCCCAGATCAAATCAGTCTATTGCAATTTAACATAGTAGCTTTATTTTTCCAACAAAAAAGATCAAAAAGCCTTCTCATTAACCTTTCATGATATTTTATTAAATTTATCACTCAGTTCAGTTCAGTCACTCAGTCGTGTCAGACACTTTGCAACCCCATGGACTGCAGCACACCAGGCCTCCCTGCTGCTGCTGCTGCTGCTGCTAAGTCACTTGAGTTGTGTCCGACTCTGTGCAGCCCCATAGACGGCAGCCCACCAGGCTCCCCCGTCCCAGGATTCTCAAGTTGCGAACACTGGAGTGGGTTGCCATTTCCTTCTCCAATGCATGAAAGTGAAAAGTGAAAGTGAAGTTGCTCAGTGGTGTCTGACTCTTAGCGACCCCATGGACTGCAGCCCACCAGGCTCCTCCATCCATGGGATTTTCCAGACAAGAGTACCCTATCCATCACCAATTCTGGGAGTTTGCTCAAACTCATGTCCATCAAGGTGGTGATGCCATCCAACCTTCTCATCCTCTGTCGCCCCCTTCTCCTCTCACCTTCAATCTTTCCCAGCATCAGGGTCTTCTCCAATGAGTCAGTTCTTTGCATCAGGTGGCCAAAGTACTGGAGTTTCAGCTTCAGCATCATACTTCAGCATTCATACTTCCAATGAATATTCAAGAATGATTCCCTTTAGGACTGACTGCTTGGATCTCCTTGCAGTCCAAGGGACTCTCAAGAGTCTTCTCCAACACCACAGTTCAAAAGAATTTATTACTACATGAAGAATAAAGGAAATACTAATATAAACATAAGATTAAATGCTAAATTTTCTGTTGACTTATTCTAAAATTACTGCAACAAGTAAAACAAAATACACATATTTTCATGCAGCTTGGAGACAAGGAGTCAAAGAGATAGTTAGGGTGGTGAAATGAATGACACTTGTGAATTCATGACACTGCATTTCTCAAAACTTGAATTGCCAAAATTTGAATTTCAGAGCATAATGAGTAAGTTATAACGTGTGTAATTAAAAATGTTTAAAGAAAAAATCTATCCATAAGATGTTACAGAAAAACCCAAACAAACTTTTTGGCATACTCAGCATGCTCTTTGAGGGTGCTTACCCATCAGATGGAACTTCACTGTTTTGATATTATGCCACTTCCCTTCTCTTGCCTTTCATTATATTGATATCTACTGTCCTTTCAAAATCCAAATTGTTAATAGATTTTGTGTTTAATTTTCTAAATTAATTTTATTTACAATTTCTAATTCAGTTTCAGAGAATCTATGTTTTAAAGAAAATCAAATATTGTTATTATACATGTTTCTTAGAAAAAGATCTGTGATGTAAATATGAACATGCCCTAATTTTTTGTTCATTCTTCTATCTAAAATCATACGATTGCTCTTTTTAAAAACTTTTTCTTTAGCCAAACTCTTGTTCTGTACCCCCCATACTTCAAGATACTCAGTAATCCATAAACTTAGAAACTAATAAACACAAAACAGTGCAATAATGATTTAACTTAATTCAGTAGTTATACTCTTTACTTTTCAAGTTAACTTTTTTATTTTCTGTAATATTAATTCAGTTGATTGTTTAATAGATTGTTAGAAATGATCTGACCTATTTTCAGGGAATAAAAATGAATTATTATCTCATTGGGTGACTACAAGAACTATCCTGTGCATCCTATTAATGTTGTTTTCATAGCCTAAGGACAGCTGTCCACTGATACATTGATAAGGTAGGAAATTTAAGTCATTACTCAGATATTTTAGGGAAAATAAAATGCTTCAAGTACAATGCTAAAAATTTTGTTTGGGTATATTTGTTTTTCCTTTTTCATGTAAATAGAGACATAGAAAGCCTTCAGAACACATTTTGAATGCCTACAATATCTAGTTAGATCCAGTCAAATAAATTTCACTTTTTAAACAAATTTTTGACTCATAATGAAACTTTTTCTATGAATATATGGGACTTATTGGGCAAGTACATCAATCCATCAATCTTGAAATGTGTTTACAAATCTAGATTCAACTAAAAGTAAGTACTAATATATGATGTAAACATCCAGCACCCAAAGTATCAACTCCACATCTTGCCACAGTGTATAAATTCCATTATCCTACTTCCTGCATAAAGTTTACATTTTCACCTCTTGAAAGATTTCTGATCTTCTGGTGTGCCTTGGAAAATATGTGTGTATTACTCAACATCCAAGTGGGGATTATTTTTCAACAGAGATATCTTAGGGAGAAACACTGTCTATGAATTGCAGAAGAGGTGAGGTGGGGCAGCAGGACACCAAAGGAATCTGTGCTCAATGTTTTATCCAACGTATGAAATGTCAACCCCAAAACTTCCCAATTTTCCATTCATTACACAAAATGTACACACTGATTTGGAAAGTAAAACAGTTGAGCATTACTTTTGTGTTAGATATAAGGGTTTCTGAAAACATATTCATTTTTATAATGTTTTAAAAGACCGCTATCGCCATGCTCTGTCATGTCCAATTCTTTGTGACCCCATGAACTGTAGCCTGCCAGGCTCCGCTGTCCTTAGGGATTCTCCAGACAATAATACTGGAGTGGGTTGCCATGCCCTCCTCTAGGGGATCTTCCCATCCCAGGGAACAGAATCCAAGTCTCCCACATTGCTGGTGGATTCTTTACTGTCTGAGCCACCAGGAAAGCCCAAGAATATTGGAATGGGTAGCCTATCCCTTCTGCAGAGGATCTTCTTGACCCAGGAGTCAAATTGGGGTCTCCTGCATTGCAGGTGGATTCTTTACCAGTTGAGGTATCAGGAATTGATAACACTAATCAATTGTTATAGTATGTTTTCTCAGAAAACATACTATATGATTATTTTATTTATAAAACTTAAAAATCACAGAATCTAGAAGGAAACATTAAAAGCTTACGGAATTTAATTTCTCAAAGGAGCCATCATTTATGCTTGATAAAAGTATTCCTGTATTTAGGAAACATAGATAGATGAGACATGGATAGGGATCTTGTAAAAAGAATGGCATCATATTGCTTGCTATTATTGGCAAAAGTTGTATTTTCATATTTTAACATGACAAAAAAAGGTTATTTCTCAAGTATTAAATTGCTTTTTACTATAATTTTTCACCTTGAAGTCAATCCACAATACATGCTTTATCACAAATCAAATGATTATATATTTTCAGGTGTCTCTCTGAGCTCTTTATTCTTTCACTTTTTCTCTATTTCTGACCCATTATAATGGCTTCAGAATTATTACTGATATTTATCTGAGAATCTCTTCATCCTTTCTGATTCTAGGGCAATATATTGGTTATTTTTATCCTTTGTTCCTTTGTATACATTTTTGTCAAACTTAACCACAAAAATTTTTGGTTTTCTATAGATTTTATGGATTAAGAAATATTGATATCTGTATGATACAGTATTATTCATGAAGATGTTATATGCCTCCAACAACTT
>NW_011494925.1:1356192-1371027 GCF_000754665.1 Bison bison bison
CCTTCTAATTGATCTGAATTAGATTTCTCAAGGAGATCCAACCAGTCCATTCTGAAGGAGATCAGCCCTGGGATTTCTTTGGAAGGAATGATGCTAAAGCTGAAACTCCAGTACTTTGGCCACCTCATGAGAAGAGTTGACTCACTGGAAAAGACTCTGATACTGGGAGGAACTGGGGGCAGAAGAGGAAGGGGACAACAGAGGATGAGATGGCTGGATGGCATCACTGACTCGATGGACGTGAGTCTGAGTGAACTCTGGGAGTTGGTGATGGACAGGGAGGCCTGGCGTGCTGCGATTCATGGGGTCGCAAAGAGTCAGATACGACTGAGCGACTGATCTGATCTGACTGAGATTTCTCATAACCTTTTTTGTTGAAGTATAGCTTATTTATAATATATTAGTTTCAGATGTACAACATACTGATTCAGTATTTTTACAGTTTATACTCCATTTAAAGTTATTACAAGGTAATAGCTCTATTTCTCTGTTATTATGCCTCATTTTCATTCCTGCTGTAATTTATGCCTGCCTTTTCTTTTTTCTTTCTAAATTTTATGACAGATTAGTCATTCTTACCAGTGATTTTGTGAAGCAGGTTTTATATTGTGAGATTATGGTCTTTCATAGGTAAGTTCTATCTTACGTTTGTTGGATTTACTTAACCTTTTTAATCTAAATTCTGTAGTTTCTTGGTTCACTAATGGTTTTGGTTATTTATTTCAAGGCAACTACTATTTTCTAGTTAGAATCCAAACTGTTTTAGCTGTATGCTTTATAATTTTCCTCAATCCTAATTATGTTAAAAGGAAAACTATAATTATATATTAACAAACTTTTTGTTTCATTTCTTAATTTCCGGCCATATAGAATTTTTTATTTTTTGCAAAATGGATTCCTAGTTTCTTTGGTCTGTATATCACCAATCTTTGAAAAGTATAATTTTTTTTGTTATTCTGTAAGAGATTTTAAGGATGACCACAAAATATTAATTTGTATGCATTGCATAAAATGTGTAACCTTGCATTTTATATTTTTATGTGTTTAGTGCTATTTTGTATTTGATCATTAAATTACTACAGGATTTATATTAATATATCTCAATGAATTATGGATTTACCTATTTTTCCTTTTCATATTTGTATAATAAAACTCAATTATTATGGGACATATAAGTTTGAAATTGCTTTAACTTATGAATTTAATTTTGTTATGAAGTGATTATTTCACTTATCTCTAGTGATGCTGCATTGAATAAATGTTATTTTGTCTGATAATTTACTCACATAAGATAGAACTACATGTTAACTTTGCATCAGAATTTAATGAATAACAGCTGGTGATGAGACAGAATGCCATTAATATATATTACTTAAAATGCAGTCCTGATTAACTGTTAAAAGAAATGATTATTGTATTATGGGATAGGACTTTGAGACATTTAACACAGACTATTATCTCTAATTTACTAGGCAGTCTAATTTTTCCCTTTAATGTACTATATTGTTACTGTCATCTATACTCTGTTGAATTTCTCTTTTTTATAAATTCTAATTATATTCTGTGAACTCCTTTTATTTATCTAAATATCCATTGGACATTGTACATATTTTCCTTTATAATAGAGTTTATTAATTTTCTAAAATTGCTTCTTTTCAGCATCATGTTTTCAGTTTATTATTTATCTTCCAAGATTTAAACACTGATGATTTTTCAGCTTCCTTTACACATTTATATGGTATCCAAACTCCAAACTCATTTGTAATAAGGATATATCATTTTCCTGCCTATTCTATTCAATTTCCTCTCACCATTTAGAGATGGCTCCATAGAACAGGATGAAGGATTCCCTGACTGAAGGTAAATGAGAGTTCAACAACTACAATTCACATCTTTAAGTCAGAAAACCAGTGAATAAGCATAGGAATTATTTTTTATTGTCCACAGTCATAGACTCGAAGTCAGCTTTCCCTTAATTCTTATTTCCCTCTGCATCTTTTTGCAGAATCTATTGATCACAGCAGCTGTCTTTACTAACAAGGAAATTTCTGTACTAAGGGTCCTGCAGAAAATGCAGATTTCATAGCAAGTAGTTCTCAGTCTCAGATTGAGAACTAATAAAATTGTATATATTTGGTTATAAATAAAATCATTTTCAAACAAAATATGTTGAAAAGTTAAAATAAATACTTTTAACTTTGTGAGTGCATAAGGTTTTTTCAAATACAAAGTAATTCTACAAGAAACAATAATTCAATTAACAGCTTTTTGATTGAAATATTCAATAGTCGAATTTGTATGTAGCAATATGGTTTCCTTTTGTTGTTGTTGTTTTTCCTTTTAAAACCCTCAAAAAAATAAGTTCTAATTTCTACATATTCGAGTATCTATGTAAGCATCTATCTAATTTCTATGGCATTGACTCTGGCTCCTGAAACATATGTTTGCATTTTCTTAGAAAGGGAAGCTAATTGTGATACTGTTTCAGCATCATATATATTCTGTCAAAAATCATTGATCTGTGAATCTTTAAAGGGCCTTAGTTTCTTCCTGAAGCTTTTTGATATTAGATAAAATATTTTTATTTGAACTAATTCACCATATTTGTTGCCTTCTGATTCCTGGGCAGGTAGGTATACTTTTATTAATCTGCAGTGCAGAGAAAACTCCTTACATCATCCTCACATTTTTCTGCTCACGATTACTGTCCGTGCCTGGCTCCTTTTGTGCTAAATGTTTGGTTGAGAATTTATTTTCCTTTTTTGGATCTCTGAGCCCACCTTCCACCAAGACACAGTTATAAATTTTATGTTATTTACACACACAATTTACCATTTAGAATCCCAAGCAAAATGTCACAGGATACAATTTCATAGGTATGAAGTCATCTTCTGAGCATGATTAAGAGTTCTAATGTTTAAATATCTTTGACTTATTTTAACATGCGAGGTGGGTGGTGGTGGTGTTACTCAGTACACTTAGGCTGAGGTCCTAGGAAAAATAAATGAAAATTACTTACTCTTGGGCTCAAAGACTATGGCACAATTTTTGCAAGCTTGTGGTAAAATACCAATTGATCCCAGTTAGGTTTCACTTAAAGACAATTCTTCAGGAAGAGAAAAGAGAAGAGAATTGTTAACAAATGAAGAGAGTAGGAAATGATGGAAAAAATTCAAAATAGTAAATTGTAAAATAATTATTGAACAAATGTATTTGGATGAAATTATTAGGTCTGCTTAGGACTTCCCTGGTGGCTCAGAGGGTAAAGTATCTGCCTACAATGCGGGAGACCCGGGTTCAATCCCTGGGTCAGGAAGATCCTCTGGAGAAGGAAACGGCAACCACTGTAGTACTCTTGCCAGGAAAATCCCATGGATTTTCCTCCTCCCATGGGGTTGCAAAGAGTCAAAGATGACTGAGTGACTTCACTCACACACTGATGATTATATTAGATAGCATTAGGGGATATAAGTGATAACAAATAACTCAAAGGTGTTAACTACTTTGAACTGTGATGGTAAACACCATTCCCTGGTGGCTCAGATGGTAAAGAATCTGCCTGCAGTGCAGGAGACCTGGGTTTGATCCCTGGGTCAGGAAGATCCCCTGGAGAAGGGCGTGGCTACCCACTCCAGTATTCTTGCCTGGAGAATCCCATGGACAGAGGAGCCTGGAGGACTACAGTCCATGGGGTCACAAAGAGTCAGACATGAGTGAGCAACTAATACCCCACATGCCAATTTGCTTTGGGGAACATTTTCATCTTCTCCTAATTTTGGCTTTAAGGCTTTAATTTTATGTGCAGAGAAAACACTTATCCATTTTGTTTTCTGGTTTTTAAAGATTTTTGTAGCATATGTTCCCAGAGGAGTACCCTCCATCCACAATACCTTCTTCCTGTGATAAATATTTGATCATACTTGAGATGGAAGCATTGGCTCACCTTGAAACACACGAAGATTTAATTAGAACACTGGGTCCAATATAAGCAACACAGAATCAGTCTCCACTGACCAAGGAGGCCTTGATATTTCTCCTCGGCTTGACTGAACTTTATACAGGCTTCTTTCTGCCTAAAGGTCCCTGACCTTCCTGACCCACTGGCCACTGTGTCCAGATGACTTATCACATGTTTCCACCGTTTTCTTAGAGACTGTTCATCAGCAAACTTGGAATCCTGTATTCTTTGTCTGCCCTTTTGTGATGTGAATCTTCTCTAATACCGACTGCTAACTTCACAATCCAGGAATATTGCTCTCAAGGATCTGGGAGCCATCTCTTTGAAATACTGGATTGGCCTAAAAGTTCATTCAGGTTTTTCCAAAGGAACCTTTGGGCCAACCCAATATAATCATGAAGACAGTGCCCATCCCCCAGTTTCTCTGGGAAGGTTGGACTCTAACTTCCTCGGAAGTCTGGTCCCAAGTTTCAAAACTATCTCCTGTCCATGAGGAAGTAAAAGCCAGTCAGAAAATACAGATGGACTATAGTCACCCAGATTTTTTTCCCCACTTTCCTTCCATATTGCTGTCCTGTACTGACATAATTTTGAGGAATCAAGGTATTGGCTGTTCTTTAATACTACACTTTTCTTAATTTTTAGAAATTTCAGTATGCATGTGTATTTCAGTTAGATGTTGCAATAAAACTAACAACATCTGAGATCAGCTTACCATAATACTGTTTATCAATGATTAATCTATAGTTTTACTGGGTCCTGCTTCCAGTATCATCTGGGATCATCCACCTGCCTGAGGGTAGTTGTGTTGATGTGACTGGATTCTTTCACTTGATCTAGTTGCTTGGGATCGGTTCACAGTCATCTAGTGAAGGACGGAAATGACTCATCCATTTTCCATGGACTTTCACATTTCTATAAGTAGTCAAGTAATGACAAGTTTTATAGACAGTCCAAAGATGTTCTCATGGCAACCAAACAGAATAAAGAGTAAACCATGAGCACACTCATGCAAAAAAGGCATCCCAAAATGTGTTTTTGTTTAATCCAGAGATTTAAAAAATTGGAAATATTGCTTTGGTCAAAGAAAGTTAAATCATGATCATAAAGTAAGTCCAGTGGACTAAAACATTATGGAGAAAAACCACACACAGAGGAAAGTCGTTCATTATCAACTGATAGATTAATCTTCCAACACTGTAATCACTCAGCTTCCTGAACTCTTTTAAATAACTTGTTTCATCCGACTTCTCCTAATTACAATCAACATTAAGTGTCAAAGAAGAAAAACTACTAAAAACAATCCATCCATTCAAATACAATCCAATGAGAGGACAAAAATCTCGCTTTTTAACCTGCTGCTGCTGCTGCTGCTAAATCGCTTCAGTTTTGTTCGACTCTGTGCGACCCCAGAGATGGCAGCCCACCAGGCTCCCCCGTCCCTGGGATTCTCCAGGCAAGAACACTGGAGTGGGTTGCCATTTCCTTCTCCAGTGCATGAAAGTGAAAAGTGAAAGTGAAGTCGTCAGTCATGTCCGACTCCTAGCGACCCCATGGACTGCAGCGCACCAGGCTCCTCCGTCCATGGGATTTTCCAGGCAAGAGTACTGGAGTAGGGTGCCATTGCCTTCTCCGAGCTTTTTAATCTATGCCAATATAAATATTAAGTCTGTCTCCCAATTAAAATTACATTACTCTTCACTATAGAACAATGTCAATAGATGGAGAATAGAAAGTCTTGCCTACTCCCTTTTCCAACAAGAACATAAAAGATGATTTTTATATAATCATCACTTTCAGTTCCTTTCTGAAAATACTCCACTAATGTGGATTTCAAACTCTAGTAAAAAGAACTAATTAGATAAAAGTATATGTTGATATGGGCTTCCCAGGTGGCTCACTGGAAAAGAATCTGCCCACCAATGCAAGAGCCACAGGAAATGCAGGTTGGATCCCTATGTTGGGAAGATCACCTGGAGGACGTCATGGCCACCTACTCAAGTAATCTTGCCAGGAGAATCCCATGGACAGAGGAGTCTGGCAAGCTGAAATCCATGGGATGGCAAAGAGTCAGACACAACTTAGTGACGGAACAACAACAACATATTGACATGTATTAATACATTGATATTTGAGAATATGTCCTACTTGTGACCCTATCTCCAGTACTGCAGATACTGCATTGGAGGAGTCATATTACTATGAAGGAATCTGAGTTCCTTCTGTTTTCAGACACTCAAGGCATTTCCCTGACACAAGTCATCACCAGGTTTCTGCAGGGGGGTTCTGTCTCAGAGCTTGATTTCTTTCCATCACTTACATCTCTGCTCAAATGTCATCTGTCCACTCATACCCCTACCAGGATGCCCAGTAAAGTTCTACCTCCATGATTTTCCTTTTTTTTTTGGTTTGTTTAATTCAAACACAACAATTCTAGAACATTTATTGGTTCAGTTCAGGTCAGTCGCTCAGTCGTGTCCGACTCTTTGCGACACCATGAATCCCAGCACGCCAGGTCTCCCTGTCCATCACCAACTCCCGGAGTTCACCCAGACTCACATCCATCGAGTCAGTGATGCCATCCAGCCATCTCATCCTCTGTCGTCCCCTTCTCCTCCTGCCCCCAGTACCTCCCAGCATCAGAGTCTTTTCCAATGAGTCAACTCTTCACATGAGGTGGACAAAGTACTGGAGTTTCAGCTTTCACATCATACCTTCCAAAGAAATCCCAGGGCTGATCTTCAAAATGGACTGGTTGGATCTCCTTGCAGTCCAAGGGACTCTCAAGAGTCTTCTCCAACACCAAGGAGTAGGCGTCTTTTAATTTCATGGCTGCAATCACCATCTGCAGTGATTTTGGAGCCCCCAAAAATAAAGTCTGCCACTATTTCCACTGTTTCCCCATCTATTTCCCATGAAGTGATTGGACCAGATGCCATGATCTTCGTTTTATGAATGTTGAGCTTTAAGCCAACTTTCTCACTCTCCTCTTTCACTTTCATCAAGAGGCTTTTGAGTTCCTCTTCACTTTCTGCCATAACGGTGGTGTCATCTGCATATCTGAGGTTATTGATATTTCTCCTGGCAATCTTGATTCCAGCTTTTGTTTCTTCCAGTCCGGCGTTTCTCATGATGTACTCTGCATATAAGTTAAATAAACAGGGTGACAATATACAGCCTTGACGTACTCCTTTTCCTATTTGGAACCAGTCTGTTGTTCCATGTCCAGTTCTAACTGTTGCTTCCTGACCTGCATACAGGTTTCTCAAGAGGCAGGTCAGGTGGTCTGGTATTCCCATCTCTTTCAGAATTTTCCACAGTTTATTGTGATCCACACAGTCAAAGGCTTAGGTTGCTTTTTTAACTTAACTCCATTCTATCCCATTCAACTGCAAGCTGTATGAAGGCAGGGTTATTGTTTGTCCTGTTATTGCTTATTGACCAAAACAGAGGCTGATAGACAGTAGGGAATTGGGGCATCACTGTGATTCGGTGCTTAAATAAAGGCTCATTTTGAGTTAGTTAAATCTTACTATGTATAAAATAGCTAACTTGTCAGAAACTACTGTATAGCACAGAGAACCATACTCAGTACTCTGTGATGACCTAAATGGGAAATCCAAAAAAGAAGAGATATATGTATATATATATAGCTGATTCACTTTGCTGTACAGCAGAAAACAACAAACATTGTAAAGCAAGTATATTGCAATAAGTCGTTTTATAAAATTCCATTGCAATTCTCAGGATCAGTTTCTTAAAAATCAAATAAAGGCAGCACTTTATTGGGCCTAAACTTGTACTTTATATTTTTGATGATCAAGACTATTACATCATAATTTAAATTTTACTGGTTACAAAACTTAATATAAGGTACCTAGTAAGAAAAAATATCAAAGAAAAGAGGCATTAAACATATATTAACAGATGGAAACATATAGAAAAAGTGGCATAAGGGAGCAAATAAATAATGCTGAGGACCAACAGTCATAAAATCAGAGATTTAAAATCAATTTTGTACAACACAGATTACTTGTTACATGTACAAGTAATTAGTTTAATTATTTGCATTTAATTTAAAAATTACCCAAATGTTTTCTATGTGTAAAGGAGTCATTGAAATGATTTAATACTGATTAGCCACTTTCATGCATTGGAGAAGGAAATGGCAACCCACTCCAGTGTTCTTGCCTGGAGAATCCCAGGGATGGGGGAGCCTGGTGGGCTGCCGTCTCTGGGGTCATATAGTCAGACACGACTGAAGCAACTTAGCAGTAGCAGCAGCCAGTGTATAATATCTGTATCAATCAGTAGGTAGCCTCTTTGATTAAAAACTGGATGTTGGATTTTTCTTTGTGCATGTGTGAGAGAGAGAAAGATAAAGGAAGAAAACAATGTGAAAAGAAATAAACTGGTCTTTAGATAATAAGGCATATTTTTTAAAGAGAGAAACTGAATTTTCCAATTAAATGATTCATTTAAGAGTTATAATCCATTTTTAGTATGACAGTTGATTGGGGTGTATTATGACAATCTAAAAAAATTATGAAAAGCAGTATATCACAATTAGTTAACTGTGAATTTAAATCAAAGTTTACTACCAAGTGTTACATTTTACAAACCTGTGACTATTTATTCAATCTTTTAATTACACTAATTACATAGGATCTATATTTTGATGACAGAATTAAAACAACAGAACTTATTCTATCAACTTTTAGGTTAGTTACTATAAAGTGTTTACTCATTAATTGAATTTTAATGACTTCAGGAAGGATGTAT
The DNA here is from genome assembly GCF_000754665.1 of Bison bison bison. Classification (NCBI taxonomy): domain Eukaryota; kingdom Metazoa; phylum Chordata; class Mammalia; order Artiodactyla; family Bovidae; genus Bison; species Bison bison. Next base: position 1,364,933 of record NW_011494925.1, read on the forward strand.
CTATTTTACCCCACTTGTCTCCTCACTATTTCTTGTTAAATACATAATCTTCAACTTTGCAGCTTCTAGCTGCCCAGAACCAATGGTACTTGCTTTTTATTCATCCCTGGTTTAGATGTTAAAGCATAAAACTAGACTCATATACAAATCAATAAACAAATTCTTTAATATAGATTTTCCCCTACTTACAACAACTATATCATTAATATATGATCAACTCTAAGAGTTTGCAGTTTAGAAAATAAGTATATACCTTAATCACCACTAGTTGGTGACTTAATGAACACCAAATAAATAAGAAGGTATACCTACAAGTATTGGTGAAATTGCTTTTTGAATTTTGGTGTGATAATCTAACTACATATAGTGGCATATATAGACATAAATTTGACCTTTAATTTCTACAAATGCCAATATTTAATCAATTTGTCTAGATCTATATTTATGAAGTTAGATTTCTTATAATGTTTATGAAATCTATTATTCACAAATGTCATAAAAACATTTTCAGACAGGAGGCAAAATTAAAGTTGTACAAATCAAGAATAGAGACTGGCCTCAGGGAACAGTGACTGCCTTAAAATTGAAGAAAAACAGTAAATTAAAAAAAAAAAAACTGTCGTATATCATCATAGTTGTGCACAATATATTTATATGCTCTGAAATAAACATCTTTTATATAATTTTTACTGGAAATTCAGAGTTTTCTTAAAGGAGCCAACTTTATATCATTTATTTTATGATACTAGAAAAATAGGCCAACAGAAAGAAAATTTAGAAAATCTAAAGCAATTAATTCCTAGGAATGATGTTATTTATTTAACATTTTTATGAAGTAATTAGAATGCATTTGCAGCTAATATGAGATTCTGAATTTGGTTAGTTGTATCTTCAAAAGTAATACCTCAAGTAAAATAAATTATCATAAAATTTTGTGCCCAACTCTAAACAGCATGAAGTTCAAAAAATATTTCTTTGGCAGGAAGATTGTTAGCAAAAGTACAAAAAATTGTGCAGTTTCCAGGAAAATTAAATTTAGGAAGCATTAGTATAATGAAAATTTACAGGAAAATAGTATTGTTTTGCTATTTTGCATTTGTCATAGTACACCTGTTTGTCTATGTTAAGTAGATCCTCAACATATTAACATAAAACACAGAATAAATTGACACCATCCAAAAAAGTTTTGTAAGTGAGAAACCAGTAAGCCATTCTTTATACTGACCTTTGTAACCTGTAACTAGCTCAGCTCTGTGAATTTATCAACATTAGCTCAGTTGCTAAAGAATCCGCTGCAAAGATGGAGACGCCGGTTGGATTCCTGGGTTGGGAAGATCCACCAGAGAAGGAATAGGTTACCCGCTCCAGGATTCTGGCCTGGAGAATTGCAGACTGTATCCATGGGGTCGCATAAAGTCAGACACGACTGAGCGACTTTCACTTTCACTGTTAGCAAGATGGTCTTTCTGTCTCTACTTCAAACTTTGCCTTCTAATCCGCCACCCTGTTTTACCAGGATTAAGCTGCAGCCTCTTATTTGATTTGGCCACATTCAGCCACCCACTCTACTTCCAATCCTCTCTCCAGGGTGTCACCTGAATTACAACATTAACCACAACCCTATTCCTTCCCCATGTAAAATTAAAAGCTCCCACATCTTGCAGGTCTCGTCTTTCCAATCTCATGAATATTATTCTAGGCTCTTGAGTACACATTGCTCCTTCCTGCCTTTGCTAAAAGTTGATTGCCCATCTCTGGGCAGAAAGAGGGTAAAATATGTAGTTTTCAACAATTAAATTCTGGACATTTTACTGTTTACAAACACTGGCCTCACTCTTGACTTATGGTCTCTGAGTGGGAAGACCCTTTAATTGGGATATTTAGTTTGCTTTTGGAGAAGGAAATGGCAACCCACTCCAGTGTTCTCGCCTGGAGAATCCCAGGGATCGGGGAGCCTGGTGGGCTGCCGTCTTTGGGGTCGCACAGAGTTGGGCATGACTGAAGCAACTTAGCAGCAGCAGCGGCAGTTTGCTTTACCCTTAGAATTAGGAGAAACACAAAGTAACTGTGCTTTCTGAAATAAAATGTTGTCAAGCCTAGGGTTTCACCTCCATTAACACTGATCACACCATGAGTCTTCAACAGCCCTTTACTCTTGTAGCTGAGATGTGTCATTGACGATTTGAAACTGCGGTGGTTTGGTCAGCCTATTTTTTTTTACACAGTTTACACCCAGACACATAAAAATTAGAGGACTTTTTCAATATGTTAAATAAGAAAAGCTAATGTTATAGTGATAATAAAAACCATGAATGTGGGACAATGGAAGCTACCTAAATCAAACATAAAAGAACTGTTAATAGCATTGAATAGATATAACTAATATTAATTTTTTCCAAGTTTACCTAATTAGATAGTTGATTCTTATCTCTTTCAGTTAATACTGAGGATTGGTCTCAGGTTCAGAATAACTGTGATTTTCTAATTTCCAGGAAAAAAAAAAAAACAGTATCTAAAGAAAATTAACTGCCCAATAAATTGGAACAAAGATGATTTCATCTGACTCTGTGACATTTGTGGGCATCACTGCCTTACTGCTCCATTGTTAACTATTGGCTTAATCTAACAACTTCTGCTCTGTAAGAAAAGATCGGGGATGACTTTCCTTTCTGACAGCTTAAGTGTTATATTTGAGCTCCTAAGATGTACAAGGATTGGTGTGTATGAGGAGGGGGCAGTTAGAAGGCTAGACTTCAACACCTCCACTGGGACCAGGATCTCTGGCACCTGGGAACTAAATACAGAGCAGGCACATTTTCCTGGATTGTTTATCTAATATATAAATTGGATACAGTGAAGCTGGTATTTATTCTTCCTGATTTGGGGGATCAGTAGAGCCTCTTGGTGGATGTTACCAAAAATCTCCTTCATTTCTGTTGAAACAGAGCAGACATATCAGCACGTAAGCTAATCTACTTCTGGTTGAGAGTAGATGCTTTTCTTTTCAGGAGGCTAAAAGTATTAGTATAATAGCAACATGAGTATCATCAGCAGCTCTCTATCTAAATCCTTCCAGAACATAAACTCCTCCAATGCGACATGACAGGAACTAGAAGGCTGAACTCAGACACCGTGCTTTTTATGGTACTCACTGCCGTACCTTTTTCCCAAACAATGTCTTACCACTGTAATTTGTAAATTTAAATCTTGCATTTATTTTAATTTTTAAAATACTTTTATATTGATGATATGGTAAGTGAAATAATTTTCTTACTTTATTTTTAGGTGTTTTTAAAATACTAGTGTATTTTCCTCAGTATTACTTTGGCAACTCTGGGTCTTCTATGGTTCCATGTAAATTTTAGGATTATTTGTTCCAATTCTGTTTTAAAAAATGTCATGGATAATCTGATAGGGATTGCATTAAATCCATAGATTGCTTTGGGTAGTAGGGCCCTTTAAACATTATCAATTCTTCCAATCAAAGGACATGGGATATTTTTCTATGAATTATTCTTTACCTCCTTGGTGAGGTTTATTCTTAAGTATTTTATTTTTTGATGCAATTATAAAAGAGATTGTTTACAATCCTTTTCTGATATTTCACTGCGAGTGTATCATGCTTATGTTAAAGTGTGTTAATGTGTATTATTCAGTATAGAAAAAAATCTATGTCAACTGAAAAATGTCAAGAGGCAAAGACATCCTTCAGGGAAAAAATTACAATTGGGTTATTTGGGTACAAAATGTGCCCTATTTATTATCTTCCTTTCTTTAAAAATCTTCATCTATTAACGTAGTCAACTTTTATACAACAATTTCAATTTTTACTTGGTGATATTATTAAAATAATTCTATTTAACTTTATGTCCTGGTTGTGTCAAACCAGTAATACATATACAGAAAAACATAAGCATATCTTGAACGTTTTTTTTTTAATTTAAATTTATTTAATTAGAGGCTAATTACTTTACAATATTGTATTGGTTTTGCCATACATCAACATGAATCCACCACGGGTGTACACGTGTTCCTAATCCTGAAGCCCCCTCCCACCTCCCTCCGGGTCATCCCAGTGCACCAGCCCCAAGCATCCTGTATCTTGCATCGAACCTGGACTGGCGATTTGTTTCTTATATGATATTATACATGTTTCAATGCCATTCTCCCAAATCATCCCCCCACTCCCTCTCCCACAGAGTCCAAAAGACTGAAGACTGTTCTATACATCTGTGTCTCTTTTGCTGTCTTGCATACAGGGTTATCATTACCATCTTTCTAAATTCCATATATATGTGTTAGTATACTGTATTGGTGTTTTTCTTTCTGGCTTACTTCACTCTGTATAATAGGCTCCAGTTTCATCCACCTCATTAGAACCGATTCAAATGTATTCTTTTTAATGGCTGAGGTAATACTCCTTTGTGCATATGTACCACAGCTTTCTTATCCATTCATCTGCTGATGGACATCTAGGTTGCTTCCGTGTCCTGGCTATTATAAACAGTGCTGCTATGAACACTGGGGTACACGTGTCTCTTTCAATTCTGGTTTCCTCAGTGTGTAAGCCCAGCAGTGGGATTGCTGGGTCATATGGCAGTTCTATTTCCAGTTTTTTAAGGAATCTCCGCACTGTTCTCCATAGTGGCTGTACTAGTTTGCATTTCCACCAATAGTGTAAGAGGGTTCCCTTTTCTCCACACCCTCTCCAGCATTTATTGTTTGTAGACTTTTGGAGAGCAGCCATTCTTTTTTTTTTTTTTGCCACTTCTGTTGCTCTATCTTTAATCTTGAGGACCCTTTCAGCTGAAAATTTTCCTTGGTATTTCTTTTTTTTTTTTTTCTGATAAATGAATAATGATATATTTGATTTTGGCTATTTCAGTAAGCAATATATAATAAATTTACTTACAAGCTGATATCTGTTCTTGATTTCTTGCAATCATGTCCTTTATAGATTTTTTTTTTTTTTTAAAGAAAATCCATCCTGAACCCTCCTCCCTCCTCCCTCCCCATACCATCCCTCTGGGTCGTCCCAGTGCACTAGCCCCAAGCATCCAGCATCGTGCATTGAACCTGGACTGGCATCTCGTTTCATAAATGACATTTCACATGTTTCAATGCCATTCTCCCAAATCTTGCCACCCTCTCCCTCTCCCACAGAGTCCATAAGCCTGTTCTATACATCAGTGTCTCTTTTGCTGTCTCGTATACAGGGTTATCGTTACCATCTTTCTAAATTCCATATATATGCGATGGTATACTGTATTGGTGTTTTTCCTTCTGGCTTACTTCACTCTGTATAATAGGCTCCAGTTTCATCCACCTCATTAGAACTGATTCAAATGTATTCTTTTTAATGGCTGAGTAATACTCCATTGTGTATATGTACCACCGCTTTCTTATCCATTCATCTGCTGATGGACATCTAGGTTGCTTCCATGTCCTGGCTATTATAAACAGTGCTGCGATGAACATTGGGGTACACGTGTCTCTTTCCCTTCTGGTTTCCTCAGTGTGTATGCCCAGCAGTGGGATTGCTGGATCATAAGACAGTTCTATTTCCAGTTTTTTAAGGAATCTCCACACTGTTCTCCATAGTGGCTGTACTAGTTTGCATTCCCACCAACAGTGTAAGAGGGTTCCCTTTTCTCCACACCCTCTCCAGCATTTATTATTTGTAGACTTTTGGATCACAGCCATTCTGACTGGTGTGAAATGGTACCTCATAGTGGTTTTGATTTGCATTTCTCTGATAATGAGTGATGTTGAACATCTTTTCATGTGTTTGTTAGCCATCTGTATGTCTTTGGAGAAATGTCTATTTAGTTCTTTGGCCCATTTTTTGATTGGGTCATTTATTTTTCTGGAATTGAGCTGCAGGAGTTGCTTATATATTTTTGAGATCAGTTGTTTGTCAGTTGCTTCATTTGCTATTATTTTCTCCCATTCTGAAGGCTGTCTTTTCACCTTGCTTATAGTTTCCTTTATTGTGCAAAAGCTTTTAATTTTAATTAGATCCCATTTGTTTATTTTTTCTTTTATTTCCAATATTCTGGGAGGTGGGTCATAGAGGATCCTGCTGTGATTTATAT
>NW_011494925.1:1371127-1431427 GCF_000754665.1 Bison bison bison
TTGATCTATATTTCTGTCTATGTGCCAGTACCATACTGTCTTGATGACTGTGGCTTTGTAGTAGAGCCTTAAGTCAGGCAGGTTGATTCCTCCAGTTTCGTTCTTCTTTCTCAAGATTGCTTTGGCTATTCGAGGTTTTTTGTATTTCCATAAAAATTGTGAAATCATTTGTTCTAGCTCTGTGAAAAATACCGTTGGTAGCTTGATAGGGATTGCATTGAATCTATAGATTGCTTTGGGTAGTATACTCATTTTCACTATACTAATTTTTCTAATCCATGAACATGGTATATTACTCCATCTATTAGTGTCCTCTTTGATTTCTTTCACCACTGGTTTATAGTTTTCTATATATAGGTCTTTAGTTTCTTTAGGTAGACATATTCCTAAGTATTTCATTCTTTTCATTGAATGGTGAATGGGATCATTTCCTTAATTTCTCTATTTTCTCATTATTAGTGTATAAGAATGCAAGGGATTTCTGTGTATTAATTTTATATCCTGCAACTTTACTATATTCATTGATTGGCTCTAGTAATTTTCTGGTGGAGTCTTTAGGGTTTTCTATGTAGAGGATCATGTCATCTGCAAACAGTGAGAGTTCTGTTTCTTCTTTTCCAATTTGGATTCATTTTATTTCACTTTCTGCTCTGATTGCTGTGGCCAAAACTTCCAAAACTATGTTGAATAGTAGTGGTGAGAGTGGGCACCCTTGTCTTGTTCCTGACTTTAGGGGAAATGCTTTCAATTTTTCACCATTGAGGATAATGTTTGCTGTGGGTTTCTCATATATAGCTTTTACTATGTTGAGGTATGTTCCTTGTATTACTGCTTTCTGGAGAGTTTTTATCATAAATGGATGTTGAATTTTGTCAAAGGCTTTCTCTGCATCTATTGAGATAATCATATGGCTTTTATTTTTCAATTTGTTAATGTGGTGTATTACATTGATTGATTTGTGGATATTGACGAATCCTTGCATCCCTGGGATAAAGCCCACTTGGTCATGGTATATGATATTTTTAATGTGTTGTTGGATTCTGATTGCTAGAATTTTGTTAAGGATTTTTGCATCTATGTTCAGCAGTGATATTGGCCTATAGTTTTCTTTTTTTTGTGGCATCTTTGTTAGGTTTTAGTATTAGGGTGATGGCGGCCTCATAGAATGAGTTTGGAGGTTTACCTGCCTCTCCAATATTCTGGAAGAGTTTGAGTAAGATAGGTGTTAGGTCTCTAAATTTTTGGTAGAATTCATCTGTGAAGGCATCTGGACTTGGGCTTTTGTTTGCTGGAAGATTTCTGATTACAGTTTCAATTTCCATGCCTGTGATGGGTCTATTAAGATTTTCTATTTCTTCCTGGTTCAGTTTTGGAAAGTTTTACTTTTCTAAGAATTTGTCCATTTCTTCCACGTTGTCCATTTTATCTGCATATAGTTGCTGATAGTAGTCTCTTATGATCCTTTGTATTTCTGTGTTGTCTCTTGTGATCTCTCCATTTTCATTTCTAATTTTATTGATTTTATTTTTCTCCCTTTGTTTCTTGATGAGTCTGGCTAATGGTTTGTCAATTTTATTTATCCTCTCAAAGAACCAGCTTTTGGCTTTGTTGATTTTTGCTATGGTCTCCTTTGTTTCTTTTGCATTTATTTCTGCCCTAATTTTAAAGATTTCTTTCCTTCTACTGACCCTGGGGTTCTTCATTTCTTCCTTTTCTAGTTGCTTTAGGTGTAGAGTTAGGTTATTTACTTGACTTTTTTCTTATTTCTTGAGGGATGCCTGTATTGCTATGAACTTTCCCCTGAGGACTGCTTTTACAGTGTTCCATAGGTTTGGGGTTGTTTTGTTTTCCTTTTCATTCGTTTCTATGCATATTTTGATATCTTTTTTGCTTTCGTTTGTAATTTGTTGGTTATTCAGCAGTGTGTCGTTCAGCCTCCATATGTTGGAATTTTTAATAGTTTTTCTCCTGTAATTGAGATCTAATCTTACTGCATTGTGGTCAGAAAAGATGCTTGGAATGATTTCAATTTTTTGAATTTACCAAGGCTAGATTTATGGCCCAGGGTGTGATCTATCCTGGAGAAGGTTCTGTGTGCACTTGAGAAAAAGGTGAAATTCATTGTTTTGGGGTGAAATGTCCTACAGATATCAATTAGGTCTAACTCGTCTATTGTATCATTTACAGTTTGTGTTTCCTTGTTAATTTTCTGTTTAGTTGATCTATCCATAGGTGTGAGTGGGGTATTAAAGTCTTCCACTATTATTGTGTTATTGTTAATTTCCCCTTTCATACTTGTTAGCATTTGTCTTACATATTGCAGTGCTCCTAGGTTGGTGCATATATATTTATAATTGTTATCTCTTTTTCTTGGATTGATCCTTTGATCATTATGTAGTGTCCTTCTTTGTCTCTCTTCACAGCCTTTGTTTTGAAGTCTATTTTATCTGATATGAATATTGCTACTCCTGCTTTCTTTTGATCTCTATTTGCATGGAATATCTTTTTCAAGCCCTTCACTTTCAGTCTGTATGTGTTCCCTGTTTTGAGGTGGGTATCTTGTAGACAACATATATAGGGGTCTTGTTTTTGTATCCATTCAGCCAGTCTTTGTCTTTTGGTTGGGGCATTCAACCCATTTACGTTTAAGGTAATTATTGATAAGTACGATCCCATTGCCATTTACTTTATTGTTTTGGGTTCGAGTTTATAGACCATTTTTGTGTCTTCTGTCTAGAGAATATCCTTTAGCATATGTTGGAGAGCTGGTTGGGTGGTGCTGAATTCTCTCAGCTTTTGCTTGTCTGTAAAGCTTTTGATTTCCCCTTCATATTTGAATGAGATCCTTGCTGAGTTATGAGGTCTAGGCTATGGGTTATTTTCTTTCATCACTAAGTATGTCTTGCCATTCCCTCCTGGCCTGAAGAGTTTCTATTGAAAGATCAGTTGTTATCTTTATGGGAATCCCCTTGTGTGTTATTTGTTGTTTTTCCCTTGCTGCTTCTAATATTTGTTCTTTGTGTTTGATCTTTGTTAATTTGATTAATATGTGTCTTGGGGTGTTTCACCTTGGGTTTATCCTGTTTGGGACTCTCTGGGTTTCTTGGACTTGGGTGATTATTTCCTTCCCCATTTTAGGGAAGTTTCCAACTATTATCTCAAGTATTTTCTCATGGTCTTTCTTTTTGTCTTCTTCTTCTGAGATTCCTATCATTCGAATGTTGGAGCATTTAATATTGTCCTGGAGGTCTCTGAGATTGTCCTCATTTCTTTTAATTCGTTTTTCTTTTTTCCTTTCTGATTTATTTCTACCATTCTATCTTCTACTTCACTAATCCTATCTTCTGCCTCCATTATTCTACTATTTGTTGTCTCCAGAGTGTTTTTGATCTCATTTATTGAATTATTCATTATATATTGACTCTTTTTTATTTCTTCTTGGTCGTTGTTAAACCTTTCTTGCATTTTCTCAATCCTTGTCTCCAGGCTTATTATTCAGAATTATTTATCAGGTAGAGTCCCTATCCCTTCCTCTTTTGTTTGGTTTGCTGGGCATTTATCCTGTTCCTTTACCTGCTGAGTATTCCTCTGTCTCTTCATCTTGTTTATATTGCTGTGTTTGGGGTGGCCTTTCTGTATTCTGGCAGTTTGTGGAGTTCTCTTTATTATAGAGTTTCCTCGCTGTGGGCGGGGTTTTATCCGTGGCTTGTCAAGGTTTCTTGGTTAGGGAAGCTTGTGTCGGTGTTCTCGTGGGTGGAGCTGGATTTCTTCTCTCTGGAGTGCAATGAAGTGTCTAGTAATGAGTTATGAGATGTCAGTGGTTTTGGAGTAACTTTGGGCAGCCTGTATATTGAAGCTCAGGCCTGTGTTCCTGTGTTGCTGGAGAATTTGTGTGGTATGTCTTGCTCTGGAACTTGTTGGCCTTTGGGTGTGCTTGTTTTCAGTGTAGGTAAGGAGGTGTTTGATGAGCTCCTATCGATTAATGTTCCCTGGATTCAGGAGTTCTCTGATGTTCTCAGGATTTGGACTTAAGCCTCCTGCTTCTGGTTTTCAGTCTTATTTTAACAGTAGTCTCAAGACTTCTCCTTCTATACAGCACTGTTGATAAAACACCTAGGTTAAAGATGAAAAGTTTCTCCACAGTGAGAGACATCCAGAGAGGTTCACAGAGTTACATGGAAAAGAGAAGAGGGAGGAGGGATTTAGAGGTGACCCGAATGAGATGAGGTGGAATCAAAAGAGGAGACAGCAAGCTAGCCAGTAATTACTTCCTTATGTGTGCTCCACAACTGGACCACTCAGAGATGTCCATGGAGTTATACAGAGAAGAGAAGAGGGAGGAAGGAGACAGAGGTGGCCAGGAGGATAAAAGGGGGGAATGAAAAGGAGAGACACAGATCCAGCCAGTAATCAGTTCCCTAAGTTGTCCACCATCTGGAACACACAGAGATTCAGAGAGTTAGGTAGAAAAGAGAAGGGGGAGGGAGGAGACAGAGGCGACCTGGTGGAGAAAAAGGAGAGTCCAAAGGGGGAGTGAGCAGTCAAGCCAGTAATCTCACTCCCAAGTAAAAATGGGTACTGAAGATTGGGTTCTTAAAGGTACAAAATTGATAATAAATACCAAAAAGCAAAGATTAAAATTCTAGAGTAGAGGTTGGACTTTCAAAAATACAATATTAAAGAAAAGAAGAAGAGAAAAAAAAGTCAAAAATTATTTTAAAAATATATATATATGAAGTTTGCTTTAAAAAGTCTTTTTTTTTTGAAAAGTAATAGTAGGTTATAAAAATGAAAATTAAGAGAGTAATAGAGGACTTAAAAATTTTAAAAAGTTAAAAAAAATAAAGAATGATCGTAAAAATAGTACAAATATATCTAGGACTTTCTCTGGTATTTTTGTGGGCAGTGTGGGGTCAGTTCATTTTCGGATAGTTCCTTGGTCCGGCTTATATTTCTCAAGATCTATAGGCTCCTTCCTATGTAGTTGGTACTAACTACAGGGTTTTAATCTATTGCACCTGTCACTTCCAAGGTGGTTCCCTCTGTTTTAGCTTCTTCTGTTTGCTGGTCTCTTCAGTGTCTGATTTCTGCCCTGACATAAGGGGGGCAGTGGTGGACTTTTTTTTTTTTTTTTTAGGCTCTCTTGTTCATTAGTGCTGTGGGGAGGGAGGGACGCTGCAAACAAATAACACTGCCATGTGCTCACAGTGTCTCAGCAGCACTGGCCCTGCCCCCGCTCAAGGTGCATGCACCCTCCCCTGCCCACACAGCTCAGGCTCTACGTTGCTCCACTGGTAACCATCCGAGGCCGGCCCTGGGCTGCATGCAACTCTCAGGTCTAAGCCTCTCAGGTTCTGGCACTTGGGTGGTCCTCACAGGCGCAGACTCTGTTGGGCCTGCAGCTCCGGTCATGAGGTGTTGGTGAGTGCAGTCACTGTGACTTATCGCCTCTCTCATCCCTGCCGCTAAGTTTTCTGGGTGTACAACCGGCACACCTTTTCAGGCGGATGATGACTGTCCAGAACCCCAAGAAGTCTTAGATAGCAAAGAAACCTGCTTGCAGTTCGGTAGATGATGTCTCTCTGGGGCTGCGATTGCCCCCTTCCAGCTCTGGCTGCCTGTCAACGGAGGGAGATGGTCTGCAGCGGGCTAGTTCTGTTCAGCCCTTTGTTCTCTGCATGGCCTGGCGGTGTCTTAGGGCTTTTTGCATGGTAGCTATCCCACAGTCTGGTTTGCTTGCCCAAATTAGTTTGCTCTTATTATCCTCAGGGCATTCAGGCCCGATCCTTACTCTAAGCAATGCAGCCCGCGCCTCCCTGCCCAGTCCCCGCTTGCTAGTGGCGGGTGCAGGCGTCTGCGCTGCTTCTCCGCTGGGAGAGTTACCCTTGGGCTTAATCTGTGGGTTTTAATTATTTACTTATTTTTCCTCCCTATTATGTTGCCCTCTGTGCTTCCAAGGCTCACCACAGACTTGGCAGTGTTTCCTGGTGTTTGGAAACTTCTCTCTTTTTAAGACTCCCTTCCAGGGATGGAGCTCTGTCCCTACCTCTTTTGTCTCTTTTTTCGTCTTTTATATTTTTCTTACCTCCTTTCGAAGACAATGGGCTGCTTTTCTGGGTGCCTGATGTCCTCTGCCAGCATTCAGAAGTTGTTTTGTGGAATTTACTCAGCGTTTAAATGTTCTTTTGATGACTTTGTTGGGGAGAAAATGGTCTCCCCGTCCTATTCCTCTGCCATCTTAGGACCGCCTCGAGTGTAATTTTTTAAAATTCAAGATTACCTACATTCAGTCTTTATGTTTATACAGAAAGTAATGTTTTCAAAAGGCCTCAGAAATAAGTATTCTATCACCGTTAAGTATAACAGATAGTTTAGGAATGTTATTAAAAAATAAATCCCTCTTTCTTCGCTGTCTGACAGACAGCCAACCATGTGTAAATTACAATAATCAGTCATCATAACCTTTCAAGTAACTTCTGAAAGACATTTAATGTTAAAAAATAATATGTGTAGGAATACCTCAGAATAGAAAACCTGGAAAAGGTAAATGAGATGAACATGTGAAGTAATATTTTTAAACAATATTATTGCAAATGGGAAAGCTCACAATTAAAGGCAAACATATACTAAAGATAGGAAATCATCTGCACACAAATGTGATAACACAACCAGCCATCATGAGAAGAGGAGAGTACAAATGCCAGACAATGGAGATGTGTTTGAAGTTAAGAGACTGGCAACTTAAAACAAGTGAGTGTGTGTATACATATATTCTTTATGTGTGTGTATACACACACACACATATAGTGTGTATATACATATATACTTTAACCTCTGAGCCCCAGGGAAGCCCATATATATATAGTATATATACACTGTTATATCAAAACCTCATGGTAACCACAAATCTGCAATAGGTACACACACAAAAAGAAAAAGCAATCCAAACACAGAAAACAATACAAAAGATCAATGAAACTAAAAGCTGGTTCTTTGATCAACTTTTAACCAGATTGATCAAGAAGAAAGAGAGAGGACTCAAACTGATAAAAGTAGAAATGAAGAAGGAGAACTCACAAAGGACACCGCAGAAATACAAAAGGACCCATAAGAGATTTAGCACAAGCAACCACATGTTAATAAAACGGAACACATAGAAGAAATAGACATTCTTAGAAAGGAACAATCTCACAAGACTGAGCCAGAAAGAAACAGAAAATATGAGCAAGCCAATCACAAGTACTGATATGGAAACTGTGATTTAAAAAACTTCCAATAAACAAATTCCAGGACCAGATGGCTTCACAGATGAATTCTATGAAACATTTATTTTTAAATGTGATGCAAAAGTAGTTTATTATGATATAATTTATGTAAAGTTAGGTAATATTTACAGTAGAAATGATCAGCTACATCCATGGGAATCTAGCATGTCACACAAAGGAATAAATATTTTGATAAAGTAACACTTCAGTTGTAGTAACAGTTGATTGATCAGAAATTTTGTTTTTTTTTAAAAAAGCTTCAAACTAAATGGTAAAATCTGACAATTTTTAATTTTCAGAGCTATCAAACATTTAGGCAAGAGTTAATATCTATCCTTTAGAAACTTCCAAAAATTGCAGAGGAAGGAACATTCCAAACTCATTATATGAAGCCACCATCACCCTGTGATACCAAAGCCAAAGAAACCACAAAAAAAGAAAATTACAGACCAATATTATTAATGAACACAGACATAAAAATCTTCAACAAAATATTGGCAAAGTGAATCCAACAATACATTAAAAGGATTAAACACCATGATCAAGTGGGATTTATCCCAGGGATGCAAGGATTTTTCAATATCCATAAATCAGTGTGTTACACCACATTTTAAAAATGAAGAATAAAAACCATATGATCACTTCAATATATGCCGAAAAAGCTTTTGAAAAAATTTAATATTCATTTATGATAAAAGCTCTCCAGAAAAATGTCATAAAGGAAACATACCTCAACATAATAAAGCCATATGTGATCAACCCACACCTAACATTTCACCTAATTCATGTGAAAAACTGAAAGCATTTTCTCAAGATCAAAAATAAGACAAGAATGTCCACTCTCACCACTTTTATTCAGAATAATTTTGGAAGTCCTAGCTCCCATCAGAGAAGAAATAAAAAGAATCTAAATTGGAAAAGTAAAACTGTCACTACTTGCAGATGATGTGATACCATACATAAAAATCCTAAAGATGCTACCAGAGAAATACTAGAGTCATCAGTGAATTTGGTAATGTGGAAGGATACAAAATTAATATGAGGAAATCTCTTGCATTTCTATATTCTGACAACAAAAGAGTAGAAAGAGAAATTAACGTATTATTGACCAGGGAATTTTTGCAGAAACCAATGCTTATAACCAGAGATGTGTTAGGTAAATGAATATTGAAATAACATTCAGGTTATTCAGGTAACAAAAGACATATTTATATGTCTCCAGTCAATAATGCGTTAAGGAAACAGTCCCATTTACCACCAAAAAGAATAAAATACCTAGGAATAAATCTACCTAAGGAGGCAAAAGACTTATACTCTGAAAAGTATAAGATGCTGATGAAAGAAATTGAAGAGGGCACAAACAGATGGAAAGATATACCATGTTCTTGGATTGGGAGAATCAATATCATCAAAATGATTATGCTACCTAAGGCAATCTACAGATTTATTCCAATTCCTAATAAGTTACTGATAGCAATTTTCATAAAACCAGAAAATGGATAGGATATATAGAGAGGGGAACCCTCCTAAGCTGTTGGTGGGAACATAAACTGGTACAACCATTATGGCGAAGAGTATGGATGTTATGTTTATTAACTTATGGTTAAGAAAGGGGAAAGTAGGGGAGGGATAACTTAGCAATTCTAAGTTAGTATATGTTAACTTAGCATTAACATACACACACTACCGTAAATAAAATAACCAACAAAGACCTACTGGGTAACAAAAGCAACTCTACTCAATAGTCCATTACAATCAATAGGGGAATAAAATTTGAAAAAGAATGAATATGTATATAATGGGGGCTTCCCAGGTGACACAGTGGTAAAGAATCCACCTGCCAATGCAGGAGATGCAAGAGAGGTGTGTTCAATCCCTGGATCGGAAAGATCCTGGGAGGAGGAAATGGCAACCCACTCCAGTACTCTTGTCTGGGAAATCCCAGAGACAAAGGAGCCTGGCAGGCTATAGTCCATAGGGTCACAGAGAATGTGACACAGCTGACTGACTGAACACAGACACATACATACATATAACTGAATCGCTTTGTTGTAAACCTGAAACTAATACAACATTGTAAATCAAGTAATATAAAATAAAAATTAGATTTAAAATAAAATTTAGCAAATTAACCAAAGTATTAATAACTCATTACCCATCCAGTGTTTTTAAATCTCTCCTTCCAGAAACTTCTTTCTGACAAGGTATTTGGCTATGGACAAGCCTGGGTGAGGTGCCAAGCTGCACAGGGCATGTGTGGTGCTGGGAAGCGTGGATTTAGGGACACCCCACGAAGAGTGGAGCAGCAGAGGGGACAGTGGAGACACAGATGGGCAACCCCGTGGCAGGGATTTGGAATCAAAACAAGCCAAAGTTAGTAATAGGAAAAGGTCAGACCTCAGAAGTGAGGGTTTTTTTTTTGGGGGGGGGGGCGGTGTTGGTTTCTGCCTTTCAGAACTTCACGTCTTTAATTTTTTTTAATATAATAATTTGATTGTAAGTTGATTATGTAGGGGAACAATATTTGCCACCGTAAAATGTCTCTTTAGGTTTATGGATTATATATTTCAAGCTGAAAACAATCAAGGTCCAAAAAAACTCAGGAAACATCTTTGATTTTCTAAAAATTAGGTAAAGTGTAGGTTACTGGAATTGAGCCAGCATCAGAGCATCTGCCAGGGCTGTTGGGTGGGTGTGGTGGGGAAGCCCAGCAGGGCCTGTGGATCTGAGTCCACTGTGTCCCATCCTCTCTGTCCAGCCTGGTAAACATGTATTTATCAGAACATTTGCTTTTCCTTCTCCATGTAAATTGCCTTCCTTCCTTCAAAGTCCCTACACCACTCTCCCCAGTGCCCTCAGACCTTATCTGTCTTTACATGAAGATATTTTAGGTGAGAAGTTCAGCCATTTCAGTGAATTACTCAGTTTTTCTAGGTCTCTCCCATGTATATATCATTTTTTATAGTTTCATTGTTTCCTGTTATTCTGATATCAATTCAGTTCTTAGATCAGCCAGAGAAACCCAGAAGAATAGGGAAAAATGTCTTTCTCCAACAATTCACACTTAACGAAGTGAATAAACTTAGAAATGAATCTTCTTTCTTCTTCCCTTAAGTTTTGAGACACATACACATGCGCCTGAAATTTTACTAAGATTCCTGGAGTTTCTGTATGGAATTGAGTTTGAAGTAAAACTATTAGCATCTATAGTTATGAGCACAGAAACACAGAGGTCCTGGAAAAAACAAGGTAAAGTACAACTATCATTCATTAGGACTAGACAAGACTCATATTGGAAACCAAGGAAAAATAAATTCTCGGGGCCTCGATGATTGAGCAACACACAAGAAGGATCCCACAGGGATCAGCTCTGCAGACAGGAAGTGGACTCCAGGTTTCCTCCAGTGTAAGCAATTTCCTAGTTATTCCATGACTAATTTGTTCTTGTGTGTGAAGTTGCTCAGTCATGTGTCCAGTAATAGTCGAAATCCCATGAACTGTAGCCCACCAGGCTCCTCTGCCCATGGAATTCTCAGGGCAAGAATACAGGAGTGGGTAGCCATTTCTTCCTCCAGGAGATCTTCCCGATCCAGGGATGGAACCCAGGTTTCTTGCCTTGCAGGCAGATTCTTTACCAACTGAGTCAACAGGGAAGCCCTAATCTGTCCTTAGGGGAAGCAGAAAATTCTATGCTCAATCAGAGCAGAGAGGAGCCAAGAAGGAAGCACACTAAAAGCTTCCCCTACTTGTGCTAACATTGAATTTGTAATTCCCTTCCACCCCTCACATGGCTAATTACACATCAGGAGCCAGTGGGGCTCAGTCAGAGTCTTCAGATGACCCCACACCTTTCAAAGGGAATTCAGACACTAGTCCCTTTCTTCTCAGACAAATCAAAACCTTCCTAAAATTAAGTTCCTGGAGGAACTTAATTAGTTCATTGTGCTCTCACTACAGGATTTTTTTCTTGATCTCTCAGCAAACTAAATTGAAAAATAAGTTTGAGGAGAACAGCTCACACCAGAGAACTGAAACCATCCCAACGGTCCAAAAGGGCATTGAAAAGAACAAGTCTCTGTACTGGGGCAAAAGCATTCAGCATTTTCTGGATAAGCTTTTTTCAATTTCTAATGAAATTTCAAGAGGGAAGATGAATCTCACTTGCCCTTCACAAAAATAAATTTTGTTTTTAATGTGTTCAGTGAAATAAAACTGGCCAAGGAGAGTTTACAGGGGACTGTTAGTGCTAGCAAGTTCCTGCCATTGGGAGGCGGGGGGAATCTTGAGCTCCACCACCCCTCCTGCCCTCTCCCCCCACTCCTGCTTCCTGCCATGGCCTCTGGTGCATCACCCATCTGCCTTCTAGTTTCCACATTTAGGAAGAAGAGCGTGAAGGCTTCCATTTTCTTTTCCAAAGATGTAAATGCCTGGTTTTCCATCTCATTGCTGACCAATCTATAGGAGCCGAGAGCAAACACCTTCATGACTGCACCTGCCCCACCCTCCAAGGCCCATGAAGGATTCTGTGAACCTGGGAAGCTTTGGTCTACTTTCTCACACTCAGTTTTGGATCAATTCATTCTTTCAATAAACATTTCTTAACTGTCTGCTGTGCAGAGCTCTATAGTGGTAACTGTTCCCCAGAAGTGTTTAGAGTTTGGGGGTGAAAATACGAGTTAAGAGACAGCAGAGTACACTAGTGACCAATGTTTTTAAAAGTGTTGGAAGAGTGAGGACTCTGGGAGCTCAGACTTGTTTAGGGTTTCCAGAAAGGTTTCTGAGGGAAGTGATGTCTAAGCTGAAGTTCGAAAGTAAAGAGGAATTTGCCACCCACTGGAAATGATGTGGGAGACTCTCCAGGTGAGCTGAAGCTTTCTGTGGTTGACTCTGGCTGGGACATAGAAATCAGTGCACAGAAGCTGAGATGAGAGTAAAGAAAAGGTTCCAAATGACAGAGAACCATTTAGCCAACAGCAAAATTCAATGAACAGCAAAGAAAGAGTGTCCCCTCCCCAAATAAAAACAATAAAAGCATGAGAAGGGCACTAATTCCAGGAGGGTTGCAGTGTCATAGAACTTAGGGAAAGCACATGTCAAGATTGTGAGAAAATGATGAACGACAGGTATGAGACACCAAATGCATTACAGGGCATCAGCCAGACCATAAATAAGACAGAACACTAGCTCACGAAATGCAGCGGCCAGCCCTGAAGCCAAACCCAGCTTCTGCAACAGGCTCTGTAGGGCCAGGACTCCGTCAGTCCTGGAAAGCCTGACAGCTTTCCTACATGTTATTAATTCCCTCACTTCCAATGTGAACCAACCAGAAAAATGCAAACCTACTCCCCTTACCAATAACATAGGATACCCTGCTCCTGGTTCACCCACGGTCAACTTCCCTGTGCCCCCAGTGTCCCACCAAGACACACCTGAAGCCTTGCCACTCGCCTATTTGCCCTTGAGTCTCATCAAACACAAGAGATGGTGGTGGATCGTTTGGCTACAGCAAGTTCTGAATAAATAGCCCCTGCTGGTTCCCATTCAGATGCTGTTTATCTCCCCAGGTATATTTTTGAAGAAGCTTGATCAGGAGGGGGAACAGAAAGAGCACAGACTCTTGCCAAGATGGTGGCAGCCACTCAGTAATTCTTGTCCAATGGCATCTAATTTCTGACAATTGCAAGGGGATCAAAGGACCTAAGAAAATAGAGCAGTAGGTTGTCTGAAACAAGTAAGGAGGAATTAAGTTTGCTGCTGGTTTATCACAACTCCTGTGACGTAAGTGCAGGAGTGACTCAAAGCTCCTAGGAGGAGGACTCCTAGATGCCTGCTTGGTTTTAATCTTGACTCTTTCCTTAGACAGAAGAATACGGTGATTAACAGCATGAAGCATATACTTAGCCTGCATTCAGAATACCAGCTCCACCACTTCCTGCCTATGTACATCTAAAAAAGTCATTTCTCTGTGCTTCAGTTACCCCACCTGTAAAATGGAGATAATGCCATTGTTTAGTGGCTAAGTCATGCCCAACTCTTTTGTGACCCCATGGACTGTAGGCTCCTTTGTCCATGGTATAATAGCACTGAACTTTTGGGGATGTTTTTTTGATGATTAAATTTTACTTGTAAAAACATGTACAACAGTGCCTGAGCCATATTAATTACTACTTAATTAAATTATTTTCCATGTCTTTGGAGGATTGCTAAACACCTCTCTGTAGCCCAGATAAGACATTTAAGTCCGAATCACTACATCATATTATGTGGGTGATGTCCTTCCTTGAATGTCTCATGGACAAGCATCCCAGAACACAAGTCACAATCCCACATCTCCCTGCAGTGTTTGATGGAACCTGTGTAGTAACAGAATAAAATTAGAATCATGATATCTCCATGAGGGCAGCTTCTCTCCATTTCCGTGGGAGTCTGCTGTCAGTTTCTCAAATAGGGTTGGTGGATAGCAAGTTGGAGAAAACTTCTAGGGGGCATAGGAAGACAGGGATAGAGAGTCCCTGGGGATTTACCATTAGAAAGGTCACACTTACCAGTGATAACGTTTCCAGCTATTATGATCATTGATACAACAAAGATGCAGCTACAAGTGGCCTCCTTGAATTTTACAATCAGGAGATACAGGTTCAATCCCTGGATTGGGAAGGTCCCCTGGAGAAGGGCATGGCAACTCACTCTACTATTCTTGCTGGGAAAATCCCATGGACTGAGGCAGTTGCAAAGAATTGGACAGGACTGAAGCGACTGAGCATACACAAAAGTCACACATATGACCTGGGATGTCATGTCCTCAGGTGACTGAGACACCCAAACTAGGCTTTTCCACTTCAAGAAAGCCTCAGTAGCATATCCCTCCAGTCTACACCATTGAGACAGACAACACAACAGGCTGCCCTTAATCCTATGTCCCCTGCCTGGGAAACGGCACCCCTGAAGACTGGGGCTGCTCCTGCATTGACCTGCCAGCCCCTCCTGGAACTACTTTTCACCATCACACTCCGTTAACTTTTTCCAGGTGCTGTCAACTCAACTGTCTCAGCATTTCTCCAGTCTTCCTGCTTGTTAAATCTTCAAAGCTTCTACAGCAATCCCAGCCACCACCATCTCCCTAATATCTTACACTAGCCCCCAGCCCAATATTCTGAGTCCCTACATTCACACTCCTGCAGTTTTCTCCACTACCAGTCAGAATGTTTTAACTTCCAAATATAAATCTTCCTTCTCTGCTCAAAGAACCTCCTGCTTCCCAATAAAGGCACCATCATGCCCCCAGCTTGTCCCAGTCAGCCCCCCCCCATGAACTGTTCTTGACCCTCACCAGTCTTAGGTACCACTGTCCTCTCTGGGGTGAGACATCTGGTTTTTGATTTTCTGCCTCAAGGGCTTCCCATCAGTGGGTCTTCACTCCTGAACTGATCCCCCCGACTTTGGGCCATTAACTCTTTCCAGCATCTCAGTCCACTGAAACACCACTGTCACCAAGACAACTTGCCCCTCATATTTTTGCTTAACAGGTTTATTACCAATGCAGTGAAACAATTCATTGTGCAATCTTGTTTGATGCCCGTCTCTCCCATTAGACTATCAGCCCCAAGAGATCAACATCCAGCCTGGACTGGGCATTTGTTAAAGGCTTATTGTATAAATAGGAGAAGGCTGTGAAGAAGAAAGTGGATTTGCCCAGAGGACAGTGACAGATGATGGAGCAATATTTACAGCTTGCTTTAGATTTAGGGCATAATTTAGAATGACAGCTATATGGTTCAGCAGTGGAGACCAGAGATGAAGTAAGTTTTTGCTTTTGTCTTTATTTTAAAGTATATTGGAAGAACAGAACAAGGTAGTTAAAAATCTGTCAAAATTTATTTAAGTTGATAGGATTTAAGAAGGAAGACTAGCCAAGAAAGAACTTGTTTCTAGTCTCATACGTATTTGACTTGGTAGTATATGCAGACTCATCAATTGAATGTAGAAATTTTGAACTTGATTTCAGAGCAAAGTGTTGAAGAAAAGGAAATAATTTCTCCGTTTGGGTACTACCTTTGAGGCTTCTATCGATTCATGGCAGAGAATCGTACAGTAAAATCAATAAGAGAATAAAAACTACTAGCAAAAACAAAGTTCATGATTACTAGATTACCTATTTACCTACACAAAGACCAAGTTGATTAATACCGCTCGTTATTAAAGTTGAAGGCACAAATACTCTTGCTTTTTTTTTTAAAGAAATGGGCATAGATTCACTTTCAGTTTGCATTTCCAAAAAGTCACATAGTTTACTTATCAGACCACTGTGGTTGATATGAGGTTAAAATTATGTAAATTGTCTTTACAGTGATGTAGTGTTAAAGGATTTTTTAAAGTCTTTGCTCAGAAAATGCTGAATTGGTTATCAAGCGATCCTGGGCATTGATGGTTAGGAAACTAATTTTACTAGGTATTTTGCATTCACTTAAGAAGTTGTAGGACAGATAAACAACTCTGCCAGATGTGTTGTGTCAGACTAAGTGGATTTTGTTTTAGCTGAGCCCAGCAACTCTTCCAGCGTGTCCTGAGAGACACCCCATTCAGGGCAGGACATGAAATCAGGTGTGGAGCACAGAGGCAAAACAATTTACTGTGAGTGGATTTAACTGTCTCAGCAAAAAAAAAAAAAAAAAAAAAAATTCATGAAGGAAAAATGTTAACCACCCTCTCCTTACAGAAGAGGAAGCTAACAACTTTAAAGATAAATGCTTGCCTTTCTTTAGACGTTATACCATTTCTGTGAAGGCTTTGGAAGATTTATAAGTGTGATTTTAAAACAATTTTCTGTTTCTTTGTGATAACCCCTAAGCCACTCTCAAAGAATCACGGATCTAAGGGTGCGGTGGGGGTGGTAGGAATGACTCCTGATCATTATACCCAACTAGTTTTTAATTGTCAAGTAGTACTGTGAATATTAAAAAAAAAAAAAAAAAGTTACAGATTTCCATTTCCCTGCCCCTTTCATTGTTACAGCGCTGCTTCTCTACTGTTCTACTTCATCTTAGGAAAAGCTCAGAAAACTGATGTCTATCCAGCTCTGTGAGCACCGCAGGCAGTCAAGTTATCAGGCTGTTTACATGGTGATAGTAACTGTCCAAATACCTCGGAAAAGCTATCATAAGTTATCATGTCACGCTTCGAGTCTGTTTTTTGTGAGGGCATATATGCAGGCTTTGAGCAATCTGGCAAGAAAATCACACAAAAAAGATAATAATGCATTTATGTTACTCAGTCTGGCTCAAAATTAACAGCTGCTGGTCAGTAATATCATGGCTCATTCGTGCAGCTCTTTCTGGAACTCTCCAAATGTAGGACTGTGCCAGAAATGGAGTCAACATTCCCACGAATTAGTTGCATAAATATTTTGGAAGATTGGAAAAGTGAAAGTCACTCAGTCATGTCCAACTCTTTGCAATCCCATGGCCTATAGAGTCCATGGGATTCTCCAGGCCAAAATACTGGAGTGGGTAGCCTTTCCCTTCTCCAGAGGATCTTCCCAACCCAGGTATCAAACCCAGATCTCAGGCACTGCAGGCAGATTCTTTACTGACTGAGCCACATGGGAAGATTGAAAACTCACAGATAAATGAGCTAGTTTTTCAATTTGAGTTTACCGTACACCAATGCAATGTTTCCAAATAACCACTCTCTATAGTCTCCATAGTGATGAGGTTTAATTAAAAAAAAAAAAAAAACAATAAGGACATTCTTACATATTTAAACTTACACTTTATCCTAGCATCCTTTCTTCCCTTGAGGAATTTATAAAAGTTTATCAGGAAAGAAGGAACTGTCTAATCCTTGGTCCATGTAGCACAGAGGAAAGGTAACAATTCAACTGCTAACTATGACAGTATACTATCATATTGACAATAATTATCATCCTCTTCCTATTTCTGACACTGGAATTATTCTAAAATTTGAAAATAAAATTTAATGTTCATTGTGATAGTTTGACAGTGAAATCTTTTTAAGGTATGACAGTTTCTTCCCAGCTGACAAAATAATTGTTACTTTTCAGCCTTTAGATGAAAAAACAAACAGTAGTTTCATTGAGGAGTCTGGCTTCACACCCAAACCCTGGGAGTGATCAATCCGTTAGGCCCAGCCCTTGGCAATGACAAAGGGTTCACCTGCTTCCCTGACACCTCCCTACACCAGACTTGGTGCAGAGACAGCACACAGCCAACTCTGGAGGAAGCTACAGTTAAAGGCATCACCCTCCACCCTCTAGGCAGCCCTGTTCTTAAGAAGACACGTGCTCTGTGCTTGGGGACCTCCATGCAGGGGCTGCCCTGAGCCAATACCTCTCAGGTGTCTCTGCGAGACCCCCTTGCGGGAGGTGGACACGGGTGAGGGTTGCGGGGGAGGACAGAGTGGGAGGGCTTGGGGGAGGAGACTTGAACATCCCTTTCTCCGCCAGGATGCAGGGACTCAGCGGTCCTCCATCCTGGTCCTTCTCTTCCCCCTTCTTCCATCTTTTGATCAGGGCTCTCTGGGCTTGATGTTGAGGTGCTTTAGTAGCATATTTGGAATATTTGCTCTTGTTTACATTTTAAACATCTGAGTATCTTTGGGTTTGAATAAGACAGTTAAAAAACCATTATTATTTTGAAAGCTGAAACACTGGATTTACCACTTTTTTCATTTACTGGGTGTTACATGAATCTTGTTTCCTGTCTTCCATTTTTTCTCAACATACCATATCTTTTGTTGAAATACTGAGAACAATCATATTTCTATTTTTCCAATGTTGTTTCTTATATTTCAACTCATATTTTTCTATTAATGTTGAGAATTTCAGGATCCATAATGTTCAACTAATCCAAAAGGAACATGCTTTCACTCAGTACCACAGCAGTATACTAAAATCTGGAATTTTAATGAATTTTATGAATTCTTAAGGTAAATACAATGTGTCTTAATTTTGTGTTTTATAAATCTTCTGTTTCTAAAGGTTTACATAAGTGCAAGTAAAGGACAGGATGGAGAAATGTAGAACAGAGGAGATATTATGACAAATAGTTAGTGAACTATAATATGTAAACAATGACAACATTCACAGATATAGCTATTTCCCCTAGAAGACATCATTATGAATAGGCCTACAAAGAGAGGAAAGATAAGTGTCACCAATTATTTTGGAATTAGAATGGATGTTTCAAGAAAAATAAGTATGAATAATCATACAATGAGCAATTAGGGGAACTGTGCCTACAGTTTATCCTTTGCCTTTTAAAGCTGTATTTATTCCTAATCATTTTCAAATGAATGTGATGGGGATCCTCCTATCTGCCAAGCATGGGTAGATACCAGCCACATGAATTATTTTCAAATAGAATTTGCCAGCTACACAAATAATTTTAAATCCTTCGGAAAACATACATACAAATATTATGCTCCATAAAAATTCACCACTTTATCCAGGAATACATAATTAAACAGTAAGGTCTGTGTGGAGGACATGCCCACAACAAGGGTAAGTGAGGAGACATGTTCCCTCCATCCCTCCTCCCCAGTCTCCCTGATAGGACAGGAAGGAGGGTCAGAATCTCACTGAGAAATGAAGCAATGCCTGTTAGAAACCAGGAGAGGGGAGACCAGAGTGGGCCTCCCTGCATTTTCTACATTAACCACGGAAGCGCTGGGTCATCCCATCCCCTGACCCCAGTGAGGACACTGCCTCCCTGTCTTCCCCAGGTCCACGTAGTCCTCCATCCAGAACAAAGCTCCCTGAGATACCCCATCCCAAGCACAGCAGCAGCCATCATCACCTCATCACCATGAGGTCAGTGTCCTTCCTGCCAACGTGTCTACTCTGCCCTTTCCAGAGGAGTGCATGGGGCAGCAGAAACCAGACTCTGTCACCAGGAAGGACAGTGGGGCTGGGCTCCCGGGAGTGACCAGAAGTGACTGGAGCCACTTCTCGGTCTCCCCACCACCCCCCGCCCCCCCAGCCTTGCTCTGTGCTTTGCTTTGGCTGCGACAGCTGCACCCCCACTAGGGGAGCTGCAGAGGTCACCTGTTGCCACTGCTCAAGCCCCCACTCAGCACCGGGGCACTTGTGTGAGCGCTCCCGGCCTGGGCAGCCACCCCAGGACCTTCCCGTCTGTCATGTCCGAGCCTTTCGTCCCTCGGGGCAGGGGTCTCTGGGCTCTGGTCCCACGTCCCTCAGGGCTGAGGTCTTGGGGATCCAGTCCCCCCCTTGGAGAAGCATCTGGAGCAGCATCGTGAGGTCCCTGCTCTGAGAGGCCAGTGCATCGCAGCTCCGTCTCCTGTGAAGAGACCTCAGCTGGGTGGTCTCAGCACAGGTGGGGTGATGATGATGCTCTGAGAGAGATGCTCAGGGGGCCGCTTCAGAAGGATGAGGACACCCCGATGGATGAGCGGGATCTGCTCCTCGGAGGCCACAAAGGCTGGTTATTAAATCCAGCTGCTCAATTTCAGAAAAATAAATGACCCAATCAAAAAATGGGCCAAAGAACTAAACAGAAAGTTCTCCAAAGAAGACATACAGATGGCTAACAAACACATGAAAAGATGTTCAACATCACTCATTATCAGAGAAATGCAAATCAAAACCACAATGAGGTACCATCTCACGTTGGTCAGAACGGCTGCTATCAAAAAGTCTACAAACAATAAATGCTGGAGAGGGTGTGGAGAAAAGGGAACCCTCGTACAGTGCTCTGGGAATGCAGACTAGTACAGCCACTATGGAGAACAGTGTGGAGATTCCTTAAAAAATTGGAAATAGAACTGCCATATGACCCAGGAATCCCACTGCTGGGCTTACACACCGAGGAAACCAGAATTGAAAGAGACACGTGTACCCCAATGTTCATTGCAGCACTGTTTATAATAGCCAGGGCATGGAAGCAACCTAGATGTCCATCAGCGGATGAATGGATAAGAAAGCTGTGGTACATATACACAATGGAGTATTACTCGGCCATTAAAAAGAATACATTTGAATCAGTTCTAATGAGGTGGATGAAACTAGAGCCTATTATACAGACTGAGAAGTCAGAAAGTCAGAAAGAAAAGTCAGAAAGAAAGTCAGCAATAAAGTATACTAACACATATATAAGGAATTTAGAAAGATGGTAACGATAATCCTGTATGCGAGACAGCAAAAGAGACACAGATGTATAGAACGGTCTTTTGGACTCTGTGGGAGAAGGTGAGGATGGGATGATTTGAGAGAATGGCACTGAAACATGTATATTATCTTATGTGAAACAGATAGCCAGTCCAGGTTCAATGCGTGAGACAGGGCGTTCAGGGATGGTGCACTGGGATGACCCAGAGGGATGGGATGGGGAGGAAGGTGGGAGAGGGGTTCAGGATGGGGGACACATGTACACCCATGGCTGATTCATGTCAATGTGTAGCAAAAACAACTACAATATTGTAAAGTAATTAGCCTCCAATTAAAAAAAAAAAAATACAGCGGTGACGGTTCAGGACGCCTCCGTAACCTGGGGGTTGGCAGCAATCATCCGGGCTCACTACAGCCATTTGGCTTCCTGCGCCCCAGTGACTTTTCCAAAAGACCAATTAGCTCCGTGCAAAATGTTAACTAGAGACAAAGATACAAGCAGGACAAAAAAGTGTGAGGGATGCCTTTCATTTTCTTAAAGTTAAACGTCCCTTTTGTTCTCAGCAATATCTCGCCTGCTGTTCAGTCTCAAAGGGAGAGGCGATTTCATTGCCCCTAAAAAGCGCTGTGAGCCCTGGGCGCCGCGCTGCAGACCCACGGGCTGTGACAATGGCTTTTCTCTGTCACTCCCGGCTCTCTTCTGTGTCCCCCTGCACCCCACTCAGTTTTTAATTTGCTTGTCACACAATCCCTCTAACCTCACCAGTAAGTGAAAAATAATAAAGTTCTCAGCATGACAGAGCATCGCTGTACATCAGAGCGCTCAAAACGGGCATGTTTCACTCCACTTCCAAATTCCCTTCACCATGGCTGATGCAAACCAGCAACCAAACCCCAGCCAGCCGGAGACACCAACTCCGACTCCCTGTGATCCCCACGCTCAGGTCGACAACACGCAGGATCCCCTTTGTGAACCTTCCAGCATCTCCCCTGAAGAAATTTACCTTAGGCCTCCCTGTCACAAGTCTCAGCCGCTTCAAAGACTGACAACTCACTAGAGAGTTTTCTGCTTGATGAACTCATGTCTGCCTCCGAGTGAGGGCTGAGGGCCTCTTTCCTTTGTTCTGCGCTGATGACTTGCGCTGAGACTAACTTTAGAATCAGAATTTTGGAGCTTACGAGGGCCTTACAAATTCCATAGTACACATCTCTGTGGATCTACAGGTTAAATGATGTGCTTGAAGGTCACCGGATTAACTAGTGGAACATCAGGCACATTACCCTCGGCTCCTGGTCCCCAGCCCTCACTCTCCTCCTCTGCTGTGTCAGGAGGACTGATGTTATGAAACCCTGTACCGTCTAAGGGAGATGAGGTCAAAGATCAGCTCCATGCCTGCGCCCCTCTATTCCCAAGATGAATTAGGGAGTTCTCCGTACAGCCCACGTCAGTGATGCTACACAGCTCACTTTATGCAATTCGATTGGCAAGTTTCTCTCAAGTTTAGCTTCAGGCTGGAAACAAAGGAAAGGGTCAGCCCTGGACGAACCATCTGCCAACATCAATCTCCCACCACACAAGCATGCGACCAACAAAGGATCAAGAGGGAGTTTTATGGGAAGGAGTTTCTTTTAATGTAAACACAAGGATCTGCTATTACTGCTAAAATCCAAAACACAAACAGCACTGAATTCTGGAGAAGAAGTGGAGCAACAGGAACTCTCATTCATTCCTGGGGGGAATAAAATGGTGCAGCCATGTTGGAAGACAGTTCATCAGGTTCTTATAAAGCCAAATGGGGGCTTATCATCCAATCCAGCAATCACGCCCCCAAGTGTTTACCCAAGTGAGTTAAGTTTTGTTCATACCAAAACCTGTACATGAATGTTGATAGCTGCTTTACTCATAACTGTCAAATTGGTATCAACCAAGATGTTCTTCAATAGGTCAATAAACAAACTATGGTACATCCAGATAACAGAAAAGTATTCAGTGATAGAAAGTAATGAGTTTTATCAACCATGAAGAGATGGAGAACCTTCAGTGTACATGGCAGAGTTAAAGAAGCTAGTCGTGAAGTCTACATAGTGTATGATTCTAACTATGAAATTCTGGAAAAGGCAAACTTTGGCAGGAGAAAGTACCTTTCTAGAGTAGAAAGAGTAGGCTGCGTTGGTTTTCTGGGAGGTGATGAGGTGAAACAGGTCATTTTAAGGAGGTGAAACTGTTCTGTGTGAAACTGTAACACTGGATCCCCAGTGATCCCTGTGAAAGTCACTCAGTCATGTCTGACTCTTTGTGACCCCATGGACTTTACAGTCCATGGAATTCTCCAGGCCAAATACTGGAGTGGGTAGCCTTTCCCTTCTCCAGGGGACATGCCCAACCCAGGGATCAAACCAAGGTCTCCCGTATTGCTGGTAGATTCTTTACCAGCTGAGGCAGATCCCTGGCCTCTAGCAATAGGGACAGTGGATAGGTACCATGAATCTATCAAAACCCATAGGACTGTACAAAGAGTGAACCCAATGTAAACTACAGGCTTTAGATAATAATGTATTAATATTGCTTCAATTATAATACACCACAATGCAAGATGTTAATAGGGGAAACTATGCCCCTATGAAGGGACACATGAGAATTCTGCTCAATTTTTCTATGAATGTAAGACTGCTCTAAAAATAACAGCTGTTTTTAAAAGTGTAAACACTGCATATTCAATAAGAAAAACATTACCATGTTGAGGTAGTTCTTGCTGACATTATCTTCCACCTACAAATATTGTCATCATTCACTCCAAGTTACTGAGGCCGTCCTTAGGTCAAATTTATTTAGGTGTAAGTCACTGTTCTTGTGGACAGTACATCCTAGTGATAATGGTATACATTTGTGAATTGCTGACATAATTGCCAGGTTTCCATCTCAATTCTTTTTGTGTTAACTCACTTAACACTCGTGAGATCACAAGGAGTGGGATCATTAGGATCATCCCCTACAGATGTGAGAACTCAGGCTCCGAGAGGCAAAGGGACTTGCCCCTAGTTACAGACAGACAGACGCTGAAAGAAGAGATCTGAACACAGACCACTTGGTTCTGACATACTTGCTAAGAACCACTGAATTGGAGCAGAGAAAACTAGGGTAAAACTTAGGAAACTGACAACGTGATACAGTTCTTCCCAGAAAACCCAAAATTCAGGGGCAGAAACGAAGGAAACAAAAATGAACAAAGTAAGACTATAGCCTCAAGAAAACTCACTTTCAACTAATGAACTGTGTTAAATGTCTGCAACAGCAGAGGGGACCTGAAGGAGGTCTGGTGGGCATTGGGTGTCAGACTTCAGAGAAGATTTCAGCCAAAAGACCCTAAAAGGAAGAAGGTGGAGCAGAGGGGCACAAGAGAGCACTTGTAACATGTGGGATGTGCAAGCAGTTTGACACATGAGCATGGGGAAATGGTCCAAGACGAGGCTGCCTGGGTTAGACCAGGGGGACAGTCTATGCACCTGGGTCCCCAGGGGTGGTCCCGTGGCAGCATTGGCACCACTTGGGGACTTCAGACACAGATTCTCAGGGTCCATCCTCAATTTCAGCATCTACTCAGCTGACCCTTGAATAGCTCTGGGGTGAGGGATGTTGTGTGTAATATACTCTCCATCACAGAATTCCTCTGTATCCTATGATCCTCAACATCTACAGGTCCATATCTCAGGAGTCACCCAACCAGGGATCTTGTATTACCATGTAGCATTCACCACTGATATAAGTGGATCCAGGCAGTTCAAACCCATGTTTAAGGATCAACTATTTTATAACACCTCCAAGGGACTCTAGCATAGCATAAGTCACTCAGTCATGTCCTACTCTTTGCGACCCCATGGCCTGTAGCCTGCCCACGTCCTCTGTCCATAGGTTTTCCCAGGCACGAACACTGGAGTGGGTTGCCATTTCCTTCTCCAATGCATGAAAGTGAAAAGTGAAAGTGAGGTCGCTCAGTCGTGTCCGACTCTTAGCTACCCCATGGACTGCAGCCTACCAGGCTCCTCCATCCATGGGATTTTCCAGGCAAGAGTACTGGAGTGGGTGCCACTGCCTTCTCCGAGCAAGTGACTCTAATGAGGCTAAATTCTGAGAAACACTAGGCTAAGTCAAGCATTTGGATGTCATTTGGTATGAGATAGAAAGCTACAGAAGGATATTATGAAGGGCAGAAACAGGTAGAGCAAGGAAATTCTACTCAGGTAGTCAAAACGGAGTCCCAAGGTCATTCCAAGAAGCTTTGATAATACAGAAGATCACAGAATCAGCTGTGCATCTTGAACCTCCAAAGAGTTGCCCTGATGAGACTAGTTTCCAAAACAAAGAGACTTATTGGCCATAAGTCTATTCTTTGGCCAGTAACTAATACCTCAAGGCATCCCCACCTTAGACATACAGATTTACATTCCACTTACAAGAAATACTGATATGAACCCAGAGAACATATTTAGGCTACACAACTAGGAAATGAAGCCTTTGGGACTCAGTGAAGATGGCCTTGTTTTGTTGCTTTTTTTTATTTAGAGCCCCCATTTGAAAACTGCCTGGGGGCTACCTCCACTTTATAATGACTGTGTCCCCTTTAAAATCTCACTCCTTGATGAGGCCACAGTTGGGGGTGTAGACTGTGTCATTCACCTTGTATCCTCTTCTGGAAAGAGGGCTTTCACTTTACTTCAACTGGTTCAAAATTGAGGATTTGGAGGACTTCAACAACTTGCAACAAATAAAAAATCACCTGTCAAGAGGGCAAAATCTTTGAAAAACTGGCTCATGGAGAGATGAAAATTATGATTGTACTAAGGAGAGAGCTGACAACCATAAAAAGTCACCAACCCGTTGTTGGTAACTGTAAGTCATGTGACGAGGAATCAGATCCTCATTCAAGGAGTTGAGGAAACCATCGCTACTGTCATAAAAAATCTGTTCCTGTCTATGCCGTCCTGGTTCAGCCACTATCTTAGGAATCTACTGGAGATTCCGAGTTTGAGATTTTGATGTATTAGGTGGTTGCTTCCTTGAGTGTTATATTCCACTTGTTTAGGACTTTTTGGTTTATACATCTAAAGGGTGATGGGGAAATGGAAGCATTTATTTACTATAAAGGGATCCGTAATAAAAACACATCAATCACTTTGATTTATGTGATTTCCAGTCCACTAGGATGGAGTCTGCTCTCTTACTGTACCATGAACTTTCCACCGGTGCCTTCTTGGCCACATCTGTCCAGCACAGGACACACTCCAAGCCCCGGTGAGTCATTTTTCAAAGTCAGTTATTCAGAGCACAGTAAACTTTAGTACAGATATTAATAATATGGAGTTCCCT
Organism: Bison bison bison; assembly: GCF_000754665.1. Classification (NCBI taxonomy): domain Eukaryota; kingdom Metazoa; phylum Chordata; class Mammalia; order Artiodactyla; family Bovidae; genus Bison; species Bison bison. The sequence goes on from NW_011494925.1 coordinate 1,396,899, forward strand.
TTGCCTCTGGCCTGCCTGCTAGAGAAACATCAATCACACATTCTCCTTTCCTACCTAAGATTTTAAACCATATGCATTTTACTGGTTTTCTAACTCTATTGTCCATGTGACTAGCAAATCAAATAATCTACCATCCCCAAAAATGAGTGATCTAGTAACTGCTACTTTTTCATTAACCACAAAATAGGCTTGATACATTATGAAAAAGCAAATTAGGAATTTTTGTGGAGACAATATAGATTTTAGAACACTTTCTTGAAATATTGGCTGAATAAAAAGTTGATTATTAGTATGTCTCAAAAATGAGCAACCCACTCCAGTGTTCTTGCCTGGAGAATCCCAGGGATGGGGGAGCCTGGTGGGCTGCCGTCTATGGGGTCGCAGAGAGTCAGACACGACTGAAGTGACTTAGCAGCAGCAGCAGCATGTCTCAAAAAAGTGCTTAGTTGCTCAGTTGTGTCCAACTTTCTGCAACCTCATGGACTCTAGCCCTCCAGGCTTTTTTGTCCATGGGGATTCTCCAGGCAAGAATACTGGAGTGGGTTGCCGTTTCCTTCTCCACTCAAAAAATTAATGTGTATTTAACTTTAATCAAATTACATTTATTAAGACAATTAACCAATTATGTGAGTGTCTCTCTTCAGGACAAATTAATAAGAGATACAATAAACCTCTTCCCAAATACCATTTATCCTTTTTTTCTGATTATAGAAAATCCAAAACAGATTACCATTTCTTAGATTACATTTTAAATAACGCAAAGTTAAGTCATTCCATTTTAGACTCAGACACAAATCCAATTGATAAATTACTGAAATACATTATTGAAATGCAGTTTTGCAAAATACTGCATTTATCACTTCTATTCACCCAGATCTCACCTGTGCTGCATACAGACACAAGATTCCTATCTGGGCAAACTTGAGTTATGATGAACATGTTCTTATGAGATATTGAGACAGACTGGGACCTGGGACCCCTCCTGTAGAGTTTGCACCTGGACAAATGTCTCCATGAGCAACAGATCCAAAGAAACTAAGGGATGAGAAATGTTGGCAGGCATGTGCAGTTGGGGTAAATTAGGAACAAGATGCAGAAAGGCCAAAAACCAACCGCTGCTTCTGAGACTCCAGCAGCAGAAGCAGGTTCCCATGCATGATCCCTGCACCCAGCACCAGCAAGGGGGTGGGCAGGCCACTAAGCCCTGCTCCAGCCCAACTCACCAGTCCACCCCACCTTCACCCCATTTAAGGAAACGGCCCACCTGCTCAGGAAGCAGCAAAGACACCTGTTACTGATTTTCACCCCTCATGCCACAGTTGAGTCCCAATAACGCCTCACCTGAATTTCTCCTCTGTCCTCTTACCAATTCTGTTGACTAAAGAGTCCAAGAGCCTGCCCTGGTAATTGTGACAGAGCAGCAGTTATAAAAATTAAGTTTACCAAATTCCACCACTCATAATCAACGCCACAGAATTTCCAGTAAAGGGGCCAAAAATTCATTAGCTCGCACTTCACATTTCATATTTGATCTGATTTGTTAGAAAGTTCTTCCTCACATTGACCTCAAGTCACTTAAACTTCAGTCTTGCTTTCAAGTTCTATCACTTGGGATTAAACAGTGTATCTTATTTTTTAAGAGTATCACACTCTCTTATTTTCTTCCAGTTATTAATTTTTTTAAATGGTTCTTAACATGCCAACATTTTAAATCTTTTTGCAAAGTTTAAAACTCTTTCACTTCCATTTCATTCACCTAGGGGGGAAAATTTGTATTTTTAAAGCCATGCTACTGGGAACCAAAAATATTTGATTTTCTCTTCACATTATGAGTAACTATTACAAACCACACACTAGCCTTGATGCTGTGGGTACAGTTTAACAAATAAAGGACTTAGAGTAGCTGAATTATATTCTATCTTTATTGGAAAGCCAATATCATGTTTCTGCTAGTTTTTAATGCACATTTCCTCATGTAAGGCTTGGAGTTACAAATAAAGTTTTTTATCTTTTAATGGTTAGTAGATGCTAAGACTCATCTCTCCTGTACTCTGCACTTTAAGATGGACTGATAGTGAAAGCCAGCTCATGAAGCATTGTTTGTAAAGGTAAATGATGACCAGAGCGCTACAAATAAACAGGATTTTTGCTGTGTGAGACTGAGGTTCATTGGAACAAAACATCTGAAAATTGATTTTTTGATGTATAATATGAAATACTTCAGATGAACACTATTTAAAATAGAACCACCAACAACCATCTGTATAGCAAAGGTAATGCTACTCCATATTCTTTGATAATCTAAGTGAGAAAAGATTGGAAAAAGGATATGTGTATATGCATAACTGAATCACTTTTCTACATAACTGAAACTTATACAACATTATAAACCAACTATACTCCAATAAATTAAGCATTTAGACCTCTTAATTTTTGAATTGAAATGTCCACTTTGGTGAATTTTATCCTCAGGAAATGTTGAAAGCCAGTGCATAAAGATGTGTGTAACAGCAATATTTTTAATATTGATTTTTTTTTCTTTTTTTCTTTAATAGAAAATTATTTAATTAGTATACATGTGTTCCCCATCCTGAACCCTCCCTTGATTTTTTTGGTGAAAGTGAAAACAGTTTTTTTAAATGAGAAACCACTATAATAATTACAATTTTTAAAATCAAACACAAATAGAGAAGAGACTTGGAAACTTCTCAAATAAACAAAATCACTTTATTCACACAAGCAAAACTGAATTTAGCTAATTTTGCAAGATAAGTGAGACAACCTGGGTCATTTCTTGTTAATGTCTCTGAAAATCATAACCAAAACTTAAGTTGTTCCCCCAAGTTGATAGAAGCTAACCAATTCCTTATTATCAAGAAAACACTAACATTATAACCAACCACTCTGGTGAATACACAGCCACTGACTTCTTCAGCATAAACTACTTTACAACATACCTCTGAGACTCAGTTCATGTTTGCTTTGAGGGCATCCAGGTCACCAGCTTTGTTCAAATGCACACCATTTTTTTTTTTTTTTTTTACTAATTACTACCTCAATGATTCAGTTGTTTTATGTCTGCTATTCCTGAATTTTTAACACAATTACGTAAAAATACAAACAAAATTCTGGATGTAAAAACAAATGCATAGTCTAATTATAGCAGCTTAGATTTTTAGAGCATTTTAAAAATATATTTTCAGTTCATCTAATATACTGTAATGCTTTTAATACAATTTATTACAAATTTTTACCTTTGGAGTCATGAAACTTGAACCAACTCCTGCCTCGTCCACTTTCTAGCTGAGGTCAAGCTACTAAAGTATTTCTAGCTTCCTCATCTCTCAAGTTGAGACAACTATTATTTCATAAGGTTCCAGTAGCAAATATTTCTTCTTTTTTTTTTTTAGTGGAGAATTTATTTTATATGGATGGACAACTATCCATCTGAAAGAAAAAATAGCTCCGATTCCTCTCTCATATCACATATAAAAATAAATTTCAGGTAAATTAGTGACTTTTTAAAAAAAATTTTAATTTATTTTAATTGGAGGCTAATTGCTTTACAATATTGTATTGGTTTTGCCATACATGAACATGAATCCGCCATGGGTGTACATGTGTTCCCAATCCTGAACCCCCCCCCTCCCACATCCCTCCCCATACCATCCCTCTGGGTCATCCCAGTGCACCAACCCCAAGCATCCTGTATCGAACCTGGACTGGCGATTCGTTTCTTATATTATACATGTTTCAATGCCATTCTCCCAAATCATCCCCCTCTCCCTCTCCTACAAAGTCCAAAAGACTGTTCTATACATCTGTGTCTCTTTTGCTGTTTCGCATACAGGGTTATCGTTACCATCTTTCTAAATTTCATATATATGCTTTAGTATACTGTATTGGTGTTTTTCTTTCTGTATAATCGGCTCCAAAGACAAATTATGAGCACTTTGCAAAACTGTATCAGCACAACTAACAAAAGTTGTCTCTTTGTCTTGGTTTTTCCTCAAAGAAGCTGCCCTTTAAACATTGAGAAGCAAAGAAAACAACCAGTGTGTGCCTGCTTCCCTTCTGTCTCTCCCAGGATCCAGATGAAAGAGCAATAAGACATCATAAAGGGAAGCAGAAAACCATAAGACGGTTGGAAAAACTAGACTCCAAGAAAGTGAAAAAGAGACTGAGGGGAAAATCACCCCAGAAAGGAAAAATAAAAACTAGGGAAACATTCACCCAAGAGAGTGGAGGAGAGTTTGGTTCATCCCAGAAGAGCTCAGAGCAAACTGCGGGAGAGAAGCGATCAGGACAAGAAGCAGGGGTGGCCCTCAGCGGGCCCACGGCCGGGTAACCACTAAGAACCTTGATTGCCGACCTCGGGTCACACAGGTCCTAGTTCTCCGCATGGCCAGGACTCACGGGCAGGGTAGCCACTCCGCTCAGATGCCCAGTCGTGTCCGACTCTTTGCGACCCCATGGACTGTATAGCCTGCCAAGTTCCTGAGTCCAAGGGATTCTCCCGGCAAGTTTACTGCAATAGGTTGCTATTTCCTCCTCCAGGGGATCAACCCAACCCAGGGATCGAACCCATGTCTCTTTCAACTCCTACTTTGCCCGGCAGCTTCCTTACCACTAGCGCCACCTAGGAAGCCCACTAACAACCTTAATTCACAACAGCTGGTCACACACAAGGGTGCTGCCGCTCTTTATTTCTGGGTTCTGTACAGAAAAGCTTTAACTCCTTGAATAAAAATTGAGAACTATTCTCCAAAAAAAGTGGTTTGTCAAGTCCAGGATAAAAGAACAAAGTTTAAGGAAACTAGACTTTGTATCAGATGCTTGGGGAAAAAAAATACATGTGTAACAAAAATGTTGCAGGCATCTTTACCTGGGAATAAATGTAATAATAAATCTCCCTGGAGATTAGGAGGGTTTCTTTGTTTTCCTTGTTTTTGGCATTTGTGGGGATTAAGACAGCTTGGGTCCCTTTGGGTTACACCCACACCCAGGCCTCCTTCCTAAAAACCACCCCATTAGTCCTTCCATTACAGGGAACGGACTAATAGGGCTTCCCAGGTGATGCTAGTGGTAAAGAACCCACCTGCCACTGCAGCAGAGATAAGAGACTCAGTTCGATCCCTCAGCGGGAAGGTCCCCTAGAGGAGGAAATGGCAGTCCACTCCAGTATTCTTGCCTGGAGAATCCCATGGACAGAGGAGCCTGGGGGTACATTCCATGGGGTTGAAAAGAGTCAGACATGACTGAAGGGACTGAGCAGGTAGACACTATTAGGAAGCATGGCCACAGCAGCAAAGGAAAACCACCCATGCCCGTGATACTCATCGACCTACTCCAGTACCCGAGCTGTAAGGGGCGATCACTGAGTTTCTGAGGAAAATTCATAGATAGTGTTAAAAACAAGACAATGGGCCCTAAATGGAGACACTTACCCTTAAGTCACACATAGCCAAACCAAGACAGACTTAACTGCCCTTTGGTTCTCCAGGAAACAGAATGTTAAGCCAACCAGTCAGGAGTCAGTAAATGAGCACTGGTAAGGTAACCTGCCTGGGACACACCAGCCACCCCCTGAAGGAAAGTGACTTTGCAAAAACCAACCTACTCTTCTTGCAAAGTGTAGCTTCCTTGCTCCCACTCCCCTCTGCCTGTAGAAATCTCATCTGTATATCCCTCTGAGCTCCTTCCTGTCTGCCAGGTTGGATGTGGCCCGATGTGAATGGGTTTTTGCTCAAATAAATCGCTTAAATTTTTCACATGCCTCCATTTATCTTTTAACATAAAAATATATATAAATATCAATATTCAATCAGTTCCTAATCCAGCAATCATAGCTATAGGCATTTAATTTTTAAACACAAAGAAACAGATGTTTTGCAATAATTCATGCCCTCCTGCCAACAAGGTTCCCTGATCAATGCATCTTATCAAAGAAAGAAATTAAGTTAATCTGATATGACTTGCTCATAGTGAACTCCGTCTGGACAGTGTTTCTTAGGTCTCCCATGCATGCAAACATCCTGCTCTTTGAATAAAATGCATAAAGATCCTGCCAGACATCACTGTTAAACACACAAATCTCTGTTTTTCTAAATCTGACAATGTCCCCTGTTTAAAAACCAGAATGGCTTTGTCTTGATGCTTCTCCAGTTTTCTACATTTCAAATAATGACCTGCCTGATTCAGCAATTTCCAATTTTATTTGCAAATGCCTTTGTTAGGAGAAGAGGAAATTTGAAACTAAAGCTTGACTTTGTTGAAAAAAAAAATGTATCTGCGTAAGAGTTTTATATTATTATTTCTTTATTATCCACAATAAATCAGCAGATATTTTTTCTCTCCATGTTTTAAGATAAGAAGGATAGAATAATGATGCTCAAAAAAGTAAGAACTTTCCTGAAGTCAAAGAACTAGTGAGTGGCAGTGCCAAGTTCCAGTCTCTGTTCGGGGAAAAACAGTCCTCTTTTGGTTTTTATCTCTGTTCTTTTACACCATCTGTGTCTGTGAAAATAATTTAAAAGATAGAAATACAGTAGCAGTTCAAAAAGCCAGTCCTTATCATTTCACAATAAACCCTAATAGCAAAACCTTCCTCTTCTGATCTTTGTAAAATGAAAAACTAATGAGATAGATAAGTAAATGAATAAACTTGTGTTAGCATTTTGGCCTCTGCTCATTTCAGGGCACGGCCTTCTTTACACCCTACAATTCTGTGCCAACGCCTTCTATTTGCCTTGAAAGGAGAGCCCCACCACCTTTTCTCTGTCTTGTGTGCCTCCTTTCAGAAATCAGAACTCTGATAGCTCCTACACAAACAACCTCACTGGCATCTTTAGATGCTGTGCCCGGCTCATTACGGGGAAGTTAAATAACTGCACACTGGATTGAAAGGCAAGAGAAACACAGCCGTCTCGAGAGATTTCTTGTCCAGGCTTCTGCTGTGACATGAAGCTGACATGTCACTTAAGCTTTTGAAAACTTCTCTCATAGAGGAGAGCAAGGCAGGCTGGTTCTTCCTAATTTCTCCTTCCTTGGCGATAACACAGTTTTGGATAAAATAGTCACATTTCCTTATGTTCCCTCACCAACTTCTGCTCGATTGCGTTCAGAGAATCAGTTCAGTCGATTGTTCCTCGTGTCTCTGCAGCTCTCAAACTTTGCAAGTATGTAAGTTTCACTATGTATCACCTAGGATGCCTGGTTTTAACAATCAGGAACTCTGGTGTCACACGCAGAATTTATGGAATATTTAGATGCTCAAGAATCTGATTATCAAGTATATATTAATACCTTAGGGATTTTTGGTGTTGCATATTTGTATTTTGAGGAATACTGTTTAATATTGTTTTACTGTGTAAGAAGTAAAATTTTCAAAAAGTTCCATCAGGATTTTCCCCTGATTCTCTACATTTAGCCCAAGACGTGATGGAGCCAATGGCTGGAAATCAGACACTGAGAGCTTGCCTGTATCTCTTCTGCACATGTCACTCATGTTATTAGTCTGTCCATCTGGCTACATAGTCCAATCATTTTCCTAGAATAACACTTACTTCACTGTCTCTATCCACCTGAAACTTTCACTGACAGCTGGAATTTTCCATGCGGTGTAGATATTTTTGACACATAAGATTGCTCTGCCTTCTCCATAGTTTTCTTGGTATAATATATATATAGATAGATAGGTAGATAAGATAGATACACTCTTCATGGTTGAATCTCAAAACTTTTTCTTCATTCTATTGAGATGACTATATGGTTTTTATTCTTCAATTTGTTAATGCAATATATCACACTGATTGACTTGCATGTATCAGAAAATGCTTGCATTTCTGGGGTAGAATGACAAGTCTTAAAGATGATTTTTTCCCTAATGTTTTAAAAGAGACTATGCCTGTTTCTTACAAAACTAAAGACAGTCTTGCCATATGACCCAATAATTGTATGCCCATATATTTAACTAACAAGTTTTAAAATTTTATATCTATAAACACACACAAAAAATATCCTACATGCCCAAAACTAAAAGCAACTAAGATATTCTTAAATAGGTGAATGGGTAAACAAACTTTGGTATATCTATACAATGGAATACTATTCAGCAATAATAAATGTGCTGATGCTGCTACTGCTGCTAAGTCGCTTCAGTAGTGTCTGACTCTGTGCAACCCCATGGACTGCAGCCTACCAGGCTTCTCCATCCATGGGATTCTCCAGGCAAGAACACTGGAGTGGGTTGCCATTTCCTTCTCCAAATAAATGTGCTATCAAGGTACAAAACAGATGCATGAAATTGCACATTTCTAAGTGAAAGATTGAATTTTGAAAGATTATATGATTCCAATTGTATGACATTCTGGAAAAGGTAAAACAGTAAAAAAAAAAAAATCAGTGATTCCCCAGGAGTTTGGGAAGGAGAAATGTGGATAGTTAAAACATAGGCTCATACTTTTCCCTTCACTTTGATGGAGGATCATAGGGATTTTGAACCTTTCTCTTAAAACTAAGATAATTTTATTGCTTTGCTCAGCTGTTTCAGCATGCATAAATACTGATGACCACTGAACGTTTGAATTATGCTTAATACTCTGTTGAAAAGGAAATTATATTGAGCATTATATTAAGTATGTAAAAAACAACAACATATTTGGACGCATCTGTGGGTGTATGTTTGTGTGTGGTTACGCATAATTCTTTTTGGGAAAATATCTTATCTTCTTTACTGAGAATAATCTAGTTTACAAAATTCAGGACAACAGCCATGGCAATGTTTTACTAACATACAGAAACATGTGAAAATAAGAGTGCATTTACCTATTTTATATAATATTACTTTTCTAAATATTTTAATACATTTTGTAAGAAATTTTGAGCCTTCTACCTTGGAATATTTCTTTGAACTTCCATGATGTCCTTATAATCATCTTACAAGCCCCCTTGTGGCTAAATTATTGCTGAGTTCTCTCTGGTCATATATATTATAGGTTCTACCATAAATAAAAGATTAGTGAAAGTTGCTAAAGTACTTGCTGGTGTTATTATATATACTTTATTCATAACCAGAGAACCTTATTTTACTTGGTATCAGAGTATTAGAAAATGAATTACATCTACTGTTGTGAAATAGGATGTGAATAAGTCAAATGTCGTCATGTTATCATTTAGCTGTCTCATGTTTGTCTCTAATTTTATCTGGAACAGTTATCTAAGGACTCAACTCAGTTATTGCTATTTCTGTACACAGCTTATTTCCAATACTATGGGTGTGTGTGTGTGTTAGTTTTGTTTGCTTGTTTTACATTTTAGGACTGTTCACTGATATTTAACAAGTGTGATACATAGTTAATATTCAGGACTATTGGAAAAATTACCTGAATCAACGTATTTGAAGAACTACAATGGCAAATCATCAATCATAAGCAACTGCCTAGAAAACAGATGGATAGAGTAGAATAAAAGTAGATTCCCTTAGCAAGATTTACAGCATTATAAATGCCAGGTAACTTCACCTCCTCAGATTTCTGTGACATTCTGGTGTAGATGTTATAGAATGGTACTAAAGCATATTTTTCACCTGGTTCCTAGACTACTGCAAACATGTTCTGATTGATGACATCTTCTGTCTCATCTATGATCCTAAGGCCAAGGTTTTACCAGAGTCCATTAGCATGACAAAGGCATATATCATATATATATATGTATAGATCCTATATATATATATATATATATATCCTGAAATTTACAGAATGTTAGATTTTAGTCTTATTATTTAGTTAGAGATGAAAGTATGGTGATTCAGATGGATGATAAATATTATTTCACTAGATGGGAGTCAAATAAAGAAATTCCCAACTGAAAATCTGAGCTTGAGAATTACAATATCATTTATTTCAAAATGTAAATTTGCCCTAACTGTAGAAGTTAAAAATATCAGTATTTGAAAAATTAAATTGCACCATAATAGCTGGTCTGTCAGAAAATGAGATTAAAACAATTAGTATTGTAGAGATCTGTCCAGAAACGAAATATAAGAAAAAAGATGGTCTGGTAAAATCGATACAAATTGTAGTTAAGCTAAATCTAATCAGTATCGATTGAATGAAAATTTGGAATTCATGGGTGTTCTAAAAAATCTGTTTTCTATTTTTAACTGAGTATTGAAACTTTAGGAGAGTAAGAAAGATATAAAATCAGCATTGATTTCTTTCCATGGCAAGCTCAGACCTTTAAAAATACTCATTAAAATGTGGCTTTTTAACTTCTTGTCTCTAATTGATTGCTCTGACAATTCTTATGACAGAAATTGCTCCATTGTAAGTGCCAAATTTGGATTCAGCTCTTATTTTTACTCAGTATCCTCAGCATTTTTACAGGGAAGTAAAAAGACATTTGTTGGAATATGAGCTTGTAATTTCAGTTATTCTTGACACACAGTTTCCACATATTAAAACTAGTTATTTTCATCAAATAAAAATTCGATTTTTCTCATCATATGCTATTATTTAATTGAAAATAATTTGGCATGCGTTGCATAGATATATATCTAAACCACATATTTTTTTCACTGTGTAGTCTTTCTATATACCATTGTATCTAGAATGATAACATTTTTAATTTAGTAGAACTAGACACAATTATTAACATAGATAAACTGTATCTTTGTATATTTAATGACACATATTTTTATCTAAGCATTTTGATGTCACCCATATAAGATAAAATGCTTTCAAGGGCAAAATAAAATGGATGAGTTTTTGGTAGATCAATTCAGTTGGCCCTTGTTCTTAGTAGAATTCCAGGTTCCTGGAAGAAAATCTTGGTATGCTTGAATGTTAGTGCTTATTTAGTTAAATATTAGTGCTTAACTAGGATGGAAAAAATAAGCTTTTTTACAAGAAGAATTTCTAGTGGATGTAGTGTATGTAATCCACATGCAGTTTTGAGCAAAAAAGGAACAGAAGACGTTAGCAGTTGATAGGATTTTTTTTCTCAGCTAGGGCAGATTTACTCTGTTAATCTTTTTCTGTTCTGCAGAAGTTTTAATGCAAATTGGAGGCAAATATAATCAAGAGCTAATGAAACATTTTAGCAATCCTAACTTATGTGTGTGTGCGTGTGCACTTAATCACATACAACTCTTTGTGACCCTTCAAACTGTAACCCACCAGGCTCCTCTGTCCCTGGGATTTCCCAGGCAAGAATACTGGAGTGGGTTGTCATTTCCTTTTCTAGGGGATCTTCCCAACCCAGGGATTGAACCTGGGTCTCTTGTGTCTCCAGTTTGCAGGTGGATTCTTTACCCACTGAGCCACTGGGGAAGCCTTTACTTTCATGGAGCCATGCAAAACTGGGCGGAAAGCCAAATAATATCTCTACATAGTCCAGTATATTTGTAAATTAAAAAAATGAATTTAAATACAATGAGTTAAGATCACTTCCTTTTATACATTCCAACTATTTTCCTATCATACATTTTGGCTGGCATTCCCTATCAACTTTGGGAAGAAATCTAGAGAAACTAAATTAGGATAGATTTAGTTTGAGTTCGCTGGGCTATATTTTTGTGGCTTTTTTCAGTTATACTGTTGCTTAGTTTCATTATTGCTATATATGGTGGTTTCTAGGATCACTCCTGCCAAACACTACTTGGAGGTGTATTTTGATGCGAATGCTTCTATGGTCTGAAATTCTTGCGGGGAAATCCTCGGGTCCCGTTTGATGGCGGCAGCGCGCATCACTGGCTTTGTCTACCTGGCACTTTGCACTTGAGCAGCTGCAGACACGCAAACTGAGACGGCTGCTGGGAGGGGTGCGAGGCGTGGGGTTGGGATAGGAGGTGAGCCGAGGGACCAGGCAGGCAGGGGCCAGGGACTCAGCGATTGGCACCTGCAGGCGCTTATACCTGGGGGGAGAAAACCGTGAAATTTGCCAGAGGTCCGCGGGCACCTGTGCTTGCCCGTGGTTACTTCAGCGAGGAAGGCGGCTTCGTTCTTCCTGAGAACCGAGTTCACCCCGCTGCGTGATCGATGCGGGTCGTCCCGCTCTCCTCCCTGGTTCTGCGTGTCTCAGCTTTGCAGCCCTCCAGGTACGCCGCCTGGAAAGCAGGAAAAGGTGCTTGCTCACTTGTTGTCCCTGCTTGGGGCGGGGGATGGGAACCCCTGCTAGTTCAGTTCTCTGCGCTGGGGCCACACTGGCAAAGGAAGCTATTCTACCTTCCTTTTTGTGCGGTTATTCCCAGGGCTTTTTGTTTCACTGTGTGGCTGAAGTTTCTCCAGTGGCCTCCTGAACTGCCTCGGAGGAGTTTTCCTCCCCTGACAGCTGCTTAGTTGTTCATTTTTGCTGGAGAGACCAAGGCTGGAGTCTACTCTTTAAGCATCTTGGTGACCTTGGAAAAAAACAAGGGGGAAATTTGAACACAAAAGAAAAAAATGTTCAAATGTTGAATTAAGAGGATAAGAATTTATCCTTTTAGGATATATTTTAAAAATCTGTGTACTGTAATTTCCTGGTTGTTTCAGTGAAAGTGGAAGTCTCTCAGTTGAGTTTGACTCTTCGCAACCCTGTGGACTATACAGTCCACGGAATTCTCCAGGCCAGAATTACTGGAGTGGGTAGCCTTTCCCTTCTCCAGGGGATCTTTTCAACCCAGGGATAGAACCCAGGTCTCCTGCATTGCAAGCAGATTCTTTACCAGCTGAGCCACAAGGGAAGCCCTGGTTGTTTCAGCTGATGGATTAAATCAGCTTTCACTATGATAACTGCAGTGCGTGGAAAGATACAGCAGTCAGATGTGATTTCAGTTAACTTCCATTTTGTGTTTGGGAAGCCCTGACAACCAATTCCAGCTTTGTGTTTAGTCTGTGGGTAATAAATCAAAATTGGCCTAAGTATTTTATTTTCCTGTAGTTCCCCAGTATACCCAGTACAACATAACTGTTTCATAAATCATCTCCAGTTATGGTTTTACCAGAAATAAAATACATTGCATCTAGTTATCTTTTAAAGATAATTTGAATGGTTCATTATCCTATATATACAACTTATCAAACCTGTCTTGTGAGTCAGTATACACTTCATCAACACCAGCAAAGTTTGCATAAACAAGAAGTTTATGAGTCTTGAATGATAATTATCACAATCTAATGAATTGCATAAATCATTTATAATGAAGGGAAATAAACAAGTACACTGAGATGAGCATATTAATAACATAGGTTTTTCAAAAACAATGAGTACTTTAATTCGTATGGTATATTTGCAGACAGCAACAACTTGAATTTTATTTGTAAAATAATTAGCAGCTGATCTAAAGGGATATAACTGATCTACTGGCAATATTTTACACTGAAAAATAAAGATTAATTTTATCTTTGAAGGAAATTATTCTGATAATACCCCCTGATTTGAAAGTCAATATTAAGAGGGAAAAAATGAAGATTGATTTAAGTTCAGACTGACGAACCTAAAATTTATTTCAAAATATGAATTATTATGCCATGCTTCACAATTCCAAGTAATGTGTGATATGGTATCATTTTTGGTGATCTGCTCATTCAAGTGTTAATTGGACTGTAGCCCACCAGGCTCCTCTGTTCATAGGATTCTCCAGGCAAGAATACTGGAATGGGTTACCATTTCCTTCTACGTGGGATCTTCCAGACCCAGGGAATGAACCAGCATCTCCTGTATCTCCTGCAGTGCAGGTGGATTCTTTACCACTGAGCCACCTGGGAAGCCCCACCAGGTAGCAAACGTAATTAGTAAAACCACTCTTTTCCTCAAGTAACATGCATACTTTCTAGGCTAATATATTTTATATAAGTATTTTATTTCTCTTGACTTTACTTAACCATCATCTTCTTGTCCACAATTCAGTTTGAAGACAGAGTTTTTTCCAATCCAGTGAACTTTCAGTTTACCTGTATATGTATTGCTGAGTTCCACCTGAAACTACGGCAGTGTTGTTAATTGGCTATATTCCGATGCAAAATAAATAAATAAAGTTTGGGGGGAAAAGATAAAAACAAGATAAATATTATATCATAGTAGCACTGTCTCTTATTTGAAATCTACATGTTTATTCATCGGTTAGTTTATGCAATAACAATACACCATGCTCTGTGGTAAGTTTGGTGTATTAAAATTACCCAGATAAAACCTTAATATCAAAGAGTTCCTAGCTGATTGTGAAAAAGTGTTATATTAAAAAATAAGCATGATTAAATGTAAATGTCATTTTTTTGATTTATGCCTAAGACTTAATAGTGAAGAAAGAGCCATACCCCAGCTAGGCCACTGAGATTTTATTCACTGAGGAGTTTCCAAGTGAGCAAATTGGAAATTGTCATGATCACAGCCATAAATGAAGCCTAGAGCCATTTTAGAGATGGAAAACACCATGCCCTACCACAGTACATGTACAGAGACAAATCTCCAGCTGCAAACTTGAGGAACTGAGCGGCCACTCAGAAGTAACTCTGAATAGTACAGCAGGCAGCAAAGAGCCAACACCTGCGAAAGAACCAGCGTATGGACATCAAAGTTAAAAGGTGAGGGGTGATGACCTTTAAAAATGTCGCTGTTCATGGCTTCCCTTTTTTCACCTAACCTACTTACAGAGGTGAACCAGTTAGATCTCAAGAACCAGGACATAATAAATATAGTTTAGTATTTGGAATCTGTGAAGAAATGTCATTTTATAATATTTTTGATAAGTATGTCTTACAATATAGACATAATTTCCAGGCACCAGATTATTGACTGCCATTTTATTCAAGGAAAAGGATAAAAACACAGACATGTCTTTATTATTTTCCCATAAGATAATTGTAGTTGCTTTCATTGATGAGTTTCATATGCATGGCATTTTTTTAAATTTAATTTTTCCATGAGAAGAACTCAAGGGCTACTTCTCTCCAATGTATTAAAATCAATGCCCATCACTCCATGTCTATAAAACTAGTATATTCAAGTAAATGTATAGAATAAGTGTCAAAGGAACTGTGCTACAATAGAAAAACAAAAGCCTGTACACACGGTCTTTGTCATAAGTTCTTGGCAGAGAGCTCCTAAAACCCCTGGAATGTCCTGACTGACAGGCGTGTCTGTGTTGTGCGTCATGAGCTCCTCTGACCACCCCTGAGTTATGGTGATGAGGGACTCTTGGGGCTCCCAGACAACTTCAGGATGGGGGTTGGTCACCAGAGAAAGCAACCGAGCCACCATGGAGATGAAAATATACAACAGGAAAAAGATGGTCTCTTCACCAAGTTGTGTTGGGAAAGGTGAACAGTGCATGTGAATCAGTGAAGTTAGAACACACCCTTTCACAATATATATTATATTTATATATAAATATAAACTCAAAATGGCTTAAAGACTTAAACATAAAGCATGAACCGTTAAAACTCCTGGAAGAGAAGATAGGCAAAACATTCTCTGACATATTGATAAACCATACAATGCTCCCTTAGCTCAGTCTCCCAAGCAACAGAGATAAAAACAAAAATAAACAAATGGGACCCAATCAACCTTACGACCTTTTGCACAGCAAAGGAAACCATAAACAAAATGAAAAGACAACTTACAGACTCTGAGAAAATATTTTCAAATGATGTCACCAACAAGGGCTTGATTTCCAAAATATACAAATAGCTCACACAATTCTCCAACAATGAAACAAACAACTCAGTTGAAAAATAGGCAGAAGACCTACACAGGTACTTGTCCAAAGAAGAAATACAGATGGCCAATAAGCACATGAGAAGATAGTCGACATCACTAATTATTAGGGACATGCTAATCAGAACCCCTGAGTTTAGAATTGGCCAGAGAGAAACATGGTAATCTGGTGACCCCATTTTGACTGGCATCTGAAGTGAGGAAAGTCTTGTGGCACTGAGTCCTTAGTATCAGAATTTAATTGAATTATAGGATATCCAGTGGGTATCATAGAATTGAATTGTTTGAAAGTCTATAGAGAAACACACAAGAGAACTGGGATGTAGGAATAGACCAATAGAGGAGATTATCTTACTTAGAGAGATAAAGTCCTTAATAATGGCAATGTGCATTTGGGAAAAAAATAATTAGTTTTATCAGAATCAGAAATATTTCATACAGGTTCATCAGGAGCTTCACTGGGTGCAATCTGGAAGGTCATGTAAGAAAAAAAAAAAATGAAAGCAAGGATTATGGCTTTATCCCTACGTGTGGTGGAGAAGAAAAGGGAACCATTTAGTGAGCAGTTCAAGGTTTTCAAAATTCAGCATCATATACATTAAAGAAGCACAGAATGGAAATGGAACATCAGAGGTGGCAGTGTCGGGGACACTCTGCTGCTGAAATAAAAATGATAGGAAATTCTTTTGCAACTGAAGTCCTAGGAAATTCAAAAGGAGAGGAAAACAAAGTTTTAGGGAAGAAGGAGCACAAACTCTGGGTACAGAGGCTTCTGAGGACACAAATTTTGCAAATTTCAGCAACATCCCTCAATCAGAAATACCTGAATGTGATTCTCCAACTGAGACAAGTGTGGGGATAAGACAATTCCACCACTGGGGGAAGGAGCTCACAGATGCATGGAATTCCTGCAGAGAAAAGGATGAGTCAGTTTGTTGACATGTTATTGTAAATAAGCTCTGGCGAGGTGCAGAGCTGGCATAAAACACTGGTGATTGAGGGTGACTGTGTGTCCTCGGTCTCTCAGTCATGTCTGACTCTTTGTGACCCCAAGGACTGTAGCCCACCAGGTTCCTCTGTCCATAGGATTTCCCAGGCAAGAACAGGAGTAGTTGCTGTTTACTTCTCCAGGGGATCTTCCTGACCCAGGGATTGAACCCATATCTTTTGTGTCTCCTGAACTGGCAGGCAGATTCTTCACCCTGTGCAACCTGGGAAGTGAAGTTTAAAAACACATAATTTAAGGTTCTGATATCAAGAGATAGTAGAGACTATTGATCAATGAGACTTCATTCAAGACAGCATTATGGGACAAGAAATAGATAAAAGGTAGACAAGAGTAAAATTCATAATATACAGATTGGTCATTAAGCAAAAGACTAGGACATCATGAAGGAGCAGTCACCATGAAAAATTCTCATTTTCAAGAAGACTGGACTATTTAAAATATTATTCTCTTACAGTGAGCATTCTTGTTTTGATAATTGGTTGCCCTATATATGGTAACCAGTACAATAAAATCTCTTAGTTGGAGATCTCTGCTAGTTGGGTTTTATATATATGAACATTTTATGAGATTCTGAATATTAACAGGTTGCCATTCTGGCAAAAGTGAAAAAAAATCACAATTTGTTTTATTTTCTCTGTCTACATAGTCTTCCAGAAAAGAACCTGATGCTGGGAAATATTGAGGAATTTCCTCAGGAAGAAAAGAAGGCAACAGAGGATGAGATGGTTGGATGGTATCATCGACTCAATGGACATGAGTTTGAGCAAACTCAGGGAGATGGTGAAGGACAGGGAAGCCTGGCGTGCTGCAGCCCATGGGGTCACAAAGAGTCAGGCATGACTGAGCGACTGAATGACAACAACAGAAAAAGAATATACATACATAACAACAATAATTACATTTCAGTTAAAATCTGCAGAAGATCGGGAAACAGAATTCAAGCTCCAAACAAATGTCTGAATGAGACATTCTTCCTAGAAGTAAATAGGCAAAAAGAAAGGCAGGGTGGGGGGTAATTTTATAAAGTAACTTTTTCAAGAGAGTACAGGTAAATTGTATTACACCGATTGATGAACCTAATTGTCTTCAATAAATCACAGAGCTAAATCTTCACATTTTTCATATTATATGTTCCTGAGGAAGCTGATGGTGCCAAGATATAACCCCAGAGATGTCATATTTCATATTTCACATATTTCTTCTCTTTTACCTGTGGTGAATTCACTTCACAGATGAGGGTATAAGATGAGGAAGGACATTTTTTTTAAAAAGCAAAGGAGAAACTTGACCAGAGGGAGAGAGACAATACTTGAAAATATTCTGTAATCAGTCTTCGGGACTCCTGCTCTGAAATATTTTATTGAGTCCGCACACATATTTGGCTTTGTGGTTATTTGTGCAATTAAGTCAAAGTGTGAATACCTTATTCAAAGGCCCATATTGAATGATGTGGACATTTGAGAAGCAGAGAAAGGCACAAAGTATTTCAGCATATCTTCAAAAAATGGCAAACTCCAGGGATGGTGAGGGACGGGGGCCCTGGCACGCTGCAGTCCACGGGGGTCAGGAAGTGTCGGACACGACTTGGTGACTGAACAACAGCAACGTTGAGCATACACCCCTGATGAGGTCAACATTCTCTAAACAGTTCAGAGACATTGTACGAGAGACATCATTTACTTCCTACTTTATCACTCAGATTGAAGCCCTCTCTGTCCTCTTTGTTGTGAGTCTGATGCAGCTGCCAGTGTTCAGCACTCAACAGTGTGGGGAGCAATACCTTTGAAGACAAACAGAAAATGAAACCGATCAGTCGGACTTACCTATGGCTCCCACACATATTTCCCTTCTTATTTTCTCTGCAATATTGTGAAACAACTTTTATATTCCTTGACATTCAAGTAGTAAGATTATATTTTATTAAAGCACCTTTTCTTTGCATGGTATCCTATTTTGGTTCCAGACTAGGGATAGAAGAGATGTAATAGACATGAAGTGAAGTAGGGAATTGCAGGAGAGAGAAAACACAGAGAGACACACACACAAAGACATGATGAGATCCCTTCATTTCTAGGCTTATTACACAATTGATATATGCGAGTCTACTGAATGAATCTTGAACTATTTCATTTTATACAAGATGTTTTAATTTTGTTTCATTATGTTGGAAATTTTTATTACAATAGTTTCCATAGTAAAGTAACAAATAACCTCAGGTTAACTGTGGCAAAAATCTGCAGAGGCTTTATAGGCTTCCTTAAACAATGCAGTTTCAAGCTTACCTAGTATGCATGAAAATGCTATTTTTATTGGGATGCTCAGAGAAGGAGTTTGATTTTATAATCAGCTTTTCATGAGAAAAATTATTCTACTAACTGATAGTCTTTTCCATGGCAGGTTTTTGAAAATATTGTATTACAAGTATCAGTTTTGTTTCTCTTCTCATGCATGGCAAGCAAAAAAAATAGTTCCATCTACTTTCAACAAAGATGAGCATATGGCTCCCTGTCAGTTTCAGATCTTTTCTCCTTGAATTGCTAACAGAAAACAATTAGTAAAAGACATCAAGTCTATTCGTGAATCTTTTTTTTTTCCCTTAACCCTCTTTCAAATACATAAGGCATGTTCTTGTGGGATTCATTCAGTCAAAATTTATACACATTTTCATTTACATATTCAAGATTAAAAAGAATTTTCCAGCAGAAAATAAATTAAAAATGTTGAACAGCATATTTATTCACCATGGAAAGAATGAAATGCCATATTTACCTAGGGAGAAAGCACTTTCTACACCCAGATAAATTCATTCATTATTTCAGATATTTGTTGACACCTACTGCGTGCCAGAAATTGAGCAAGGTTGAAGCACCACTTGCTTTCCTGAAGTTTATAATTTAAGCAAACTCTATACAATGGATTTCCAAATATACATTCAAATTCAGGAATGGGATCTCCCATGGGTTCTGCCTCTGAAATCTTAATAATGAAATGTTGATAAATTCAGAGACCTGTAATTGTGTTGGGATTAACTGTTAAATATGAAAACATATTGGACAGTCAATCTTCAAAATGCAAAGAGCACATAACATTTCACCCTCTTGTCCAAATCTACTTGTACAATTATTTTCTTCTTAAAATATTTCATTTATATGTGGTCAAGTTTTTCTGTACTTCCAGTTAGACTGAGCACACACAATCACCTCTTTTTGAAGGCTTTGCATTGTCCTCTTAGCTCAGTTGGTAAGGAGTCTGCCTGCAATGCAGGAGACCCCAGTTTGATTCCTGGGTGGGGAAGATCTGCTGGAGAAGGGATAGGCTACCCACTCCAGTGTTCTGGCCTGGAGAATTCCATGGACTTTGTTTAGTTCCAACTTGAACTTGTAGAATGTCAAGTTGATATTGTCCCTTATTCAAATAGTCTAATACTTATTTTATTTACCATGTATTCATTTGAGATATCGTAGTCTTCGATCTTTTCTAATTTTCACCCTGTCTGAATGATTTAAACATGAGCTAGTTAAATCCCACCCTGCCAAAGTTGTGTTACATGCTCCTACTTTAGAATTCGGGGATGTAAAAACTAAATTGCACACAGGCTCAGAAACTAAATTTAAAGATAATGAAATGTTATTTTGTATAACAGATTTATGGTAGTGGACACAAACTCAAATACTAGAATTTCTGTTTTTACTTGAGGATAGAAAGACTGAGGATAGGTCACCTACTTGTTGGATGGCATCACCAACTCAATGGACATGAGTTTGAGCAAACTCTGGGAGATGGTGAAGCACAGGGAAGCCTGATATGCTGCAGTCCATAAAGTCACAAAGAGTCAGACACTACTCAGTGACTGAACAACAACAATATCTGAATTTTATTTTCTAAAAAATGCTCACATTGCCAAAAAACAATCAGTTTTTGCCTTTCAGAAGAAGTTAAGGATGATGATAAATGTAGCAGCTGGTGTCACCTGTAGAGATGGCCTTCTGGGGGCACATGCTGTTACCAAAATTCTGTGAGCCTGCACAAGAATAACCGGTTTAAACAAATGACAGTGAGCAGTTCCAGCTGTGCTGCTGATCAAGACTGCGGTTCACTCCTGGGATTTCATCCTCCGGACAGGGAGAGGGACCGCGTGGAAATTGCTGTTTATTTCCCGAGACTGACTTTGGACACAAGCGCTTCTAGTGATCTTCCTTCCTTCTGCAACCAGGAACATGAGTTACACTCTAACACACCTATAAAATACCTGTGGTCTAGATCTCCGCTCGCCTAGGTCCTTTTACGTACACTTGGCAATGATCCAAAAGCACTGAGAAATCTTTTTGAAAATATATCTTGGGTTGTGTTTCCTCTTAGACAACTATGGAAGTTATGAAACACCAAATATAATGATTACAACAGTATGCATGGAAGATCATTTATAATTTATAAAACAGTGTATTCTTCCTCAGTCTTTCTATCCAAAGATTGTCAGAATATGCAGACATATCCTACAGTGGACATAGTAATATGGCTTTTGGAAAATGAACTGTGTGCTTAAAAAAATGTGTATGTAAATGTATTTTATTTTTAAGGCAGTATTATTCAAAAATTGCTTAATATTTTGATAGGCTTTAAAAAGGCAGTTTTATAGGTATAGACTGTTGCTACTAATATATATTCTACTGGGGAATTTATGCACACTGTAGTGGGAATAAGCAAAATGCTTCTCTTAGTTTAATACATGTGACAACTAAGGAAAACATGGAGTGCATTTGACATCCTCAATTCTCATGTATTATTTGTGGGGGAGCTTACCAAGGATTATGAGATGTGTAGATCTCTGAATAATTTTCCTGTCATTTAAAACCTATTAAAATTACACTTATTCAAATGTCATTTAAAAACTCATTCATTTAAGGAGTATGTTGGTACCACAAATAAATTGTACTGTTCAGTGAAGAAACATTTTCAAATGTAATTGATCTTTGCTCTATTGACTCAGAATTAAGTCAATATAGTGGTATAATCCTGGCAAAAATGTTGACTTGAAATACCCAACTAGGTATGCCCCATTTTCGTTTCCAAAAAGCTTTAGAAATACAGTCACTGAAAAATGAACATCTGTGAATCTTTTGTGAATCTATAGATCTCTTAGTCAATTTTATCTGAAATAAGTATATAATCGATTTGGGTAAAATCTCTGTTGAAATGACATCTGGTTCCCTGGCTCTGTCAATTCCAAACTAGTGATTTTGTGAAATTTCTATTTTTACTTTTTAAAATTGCTGCAGGCACATAGTTTCAGAATTTGTGATTTCAACTGACCAAAATATGCTAAAAACATATGACAGAGGCTAAGTGACCTGTATGAGAAACTAGACTACTGTATATGAGATATATATATATATATATATAAGAGTAAGGGATACAGAACTTAAACTTTAACACTTCTTAGTTGCTGTGTTATTTAACCCAGGTTTGATTTCAATAAACATTTTCACAGAAACGTCTGACTTTGTTAATTCCATAACTCATATTTTTATTTTCCATTGCCTCTTTATTAGTTAGATATTTTGGTTTTGATTTGTTTTGTTTTTAACAGGTAAACATATGACCTCCAAGTCATATTCCTAGAACACTCTACTCAAATAAATTTCATCTTGAAATTTATTGATAATAAACTGATGATAAATTTCATCTTGAATTGTGATGACAAACATTTTTATTACCAAAGAAAAACTGTGCCCTTACAAGCTGGGGAGTGAATTAAAGATTATTATCTTTCCCTTATCCTTCTAATCACATTTCTTATACACATAAATAGGAGTTGCCTTGCTACCTTTGCCTTTTTTAAAAAATATATTTTAATAAAATCCAAATATATGTTACCTACTATTGGGCTATAGTCCATGGGGTCCTCAAACAGTCAGAAATGATTTAGCCACTCAATAACAACATTTATTATAATTATATACAATTATGGCTTCCCAGGTGGCACCAGTGGTAAAGAAACTACCTGCCAATGCTATGAACATAAGAGATGTGGGTTCCATCCCTGGGTCGGGAAGATCCCGTGGAGAAGAGCCTGGAAACCCACTCCAGTACTCTTGCCTGGAGAATCCCATTGACAGAGAAGCCTAGAGGGCTACAGTCCACAGGGTCACAAAGAGACAGGCACAACTGAAGTGACTTAGCATGCATGAATGTTTTCTAATACATGTGCTTGAAAGAAAAGTGAAAAGTTAGTCACTCAATCATGTCGGAATTTTTTGCAACCCCATGGGCTGTAGCTCAACAGACTCCTCTGTCTATGGAATTCTTCACACAAGAGTACTGGAGTGGGTAGTCATTCCCTTCTCCAGGGGATCTTCCTGACCCAGGAATCGAACTTGAGTCTCCTGTATTGCAGGCAGATTCTTTACTGCTGAGCCACCGGGAAGCCCCCGTTTTCTAACATACGTACTGAAAGGTATACATTTCCTTCCTCTGCCAGAGCTGTGAGGGGGTTAGTCTTGGCTTTCATAGTGAGAATCTGGAGAGGTTCATGGAGGTAAAATCCAGGAAAAGGTGGAGACCACTCTAAGACTAGCTAGGTTACCTACAAGTGATTGCCAAAATCCCCTAATTAAAACAGCTCCTGTGCTTTGACATTTGTCTGATAATGCCAGTCCCACTCCTAATTCCTGTTGAGATTTTCCCAGGTCTCCCCTAATTTAATGAATCCATCTGTTATCCAGGTGTGTGATCTTTCTCCCTACTATAAGAACCAAAATATTTATGTTGTTGCTCAGTCACTAAGTTGTGTCTGACTGCAACCCCATGGGTGACTGCAGCACTCCAGACTCCTCTGTCTCCACTATCTCCCAGAGTTTGCTCACACTCATGTCTATGCCATCCAACTACCTCATCCTCTGTCACCCCCTTCTCCTCCTGCCTTCAGTCTTTCCCAGCATCAGGTTCTTGTCCAGTGAGCTGGCTCTTCCTATCAGGAGACCAAAATATTGAAGCTTCAGCTTCAGCAACAGTCCTTCCAATGAATATTAAGAGTTGACTATATGGACCTTTTTCTACAAAGTGATGTCTTTGCTTTCTAATGCACTGTCTAGGTTTGTCACACCTTTCCTTCCAAAAAGCAAACATCTTCTAATGGAATGGCTGAAAATAATATTGATACACTGTCTCTTTAATAACAGAAAAATCAAACATCAGTAAAGAAATCACACACAGTGCAGATCCATCTGCTGGTTAATGACTAAATTTTCTTTTTTGTTCTCTCAGTTTCTCTCTTTCCTTTATACTCACATATATCTCAGCTTTTTTTTTTAATATTAAAATAATCAATATGGGCACTATTTTGTGCCTCTAGATGCTCTTGCAGAATATATGAATTCTCATTTATCCCATCAAGGGATTTTCATTTGTCTAAGTGAATGAATCATTGGCACCAACATTTCCTTCTGTTTGTTCTTCCTCTTTTTCACTGCCTAGCACATATGCAGCTCAGCGGTGTACTGTTCATTATTACGCCTACTGGATTAGCAACAATGATATGGCTAACAGGCTTAGGAGAATTGTTCATTTTATGCTTCATTTAGTGGGTAATAGACTTGTTGGTAGATTTGTGCTGCTGAAAAATCCTCCCATGCTCTCTGAGCTTGTACTGTACAAGGAAGTAGCAGGAGAAATGCCTTGTTGAAAGAATGTAATTGAATTTTCATTTACTTGCTTTCCTTAGGAAGTGGCTACATTAAAAGCAAATATTCACACCTAGTTTGAATGTTGAAGACACAGTTTCAGGCTAAGTTTTTGAGGCTTAAAAGCTATGGAAGATAATAGCAGAATTGTGGGGTTTACGATGGATCATGTTTCACACATATAATTTGATTAAACCTCAGATGGATTCCAGGATGAAATCCTTAATGAAAAAAAAATGTCAGAGTATCTTATTTCATAGGATTACAGTCTTTTAAAAAAGCATGACACATATGCACTACATCATACATATGTACTACAAAGAAACATCAGTTGCATAGGGCGTGATATATATCATGTCTGACTCTTTGGGAAACCATAGCCACACAGGCTCTTCTGTCCATGGAATTCTCCTCAAGTTAACTGCAGACGGTTGCCATTTTCTTCTCCTAGGGATCTTCCTGAGTTCAGTTCAGTTGCTCAGTCCAGTCTGACTCTTTGCAACCCCATGAACTACAGCACACCAGGCCTTGCTGTCCGTCACCAACTCCCAGAGTTTACTCAAACTCACGTTCATTGAGTTGGTGATGCCATCCAACCATCTCATCTTCTGCTGCCCTCTTCTCCTCCTGCCTTCAATCTTTCCCAGCATCAGTGTCTTTTCAAATGAATCAGTTCTTCACATCAGGTGGGAAAAATATTGCAGTTTTGGCTTCATCATCAGTCCTTCCAATGAATATTCAGGACTGATTTCCTCTAGGATAGACTGGTTGGATCTCCTTGCAGTCCAAGGGACTCTCAAGAGTCTTTTCCAACACCACAGTTCAAAAGCATAAGTTCTTTGGCACTCAACTTTCTCTACAGTCCAACTCTCACATCCATACATGACTACTGGAAAAAACATAGCTTTCACCAGACAGACCTTTGTTGGCAAAGTAATGTCTCTGCTTTTTACTATGCTGTTTAGGTTGGTCATAACTTTTCTTGCAAGGAGTAAGCATCTTTTAATTTCATGGCTGCAGTCACCACTGCAGTGATTTTGGAGCCCAAGAAAATAAAGTCTGTCACTGTTTCCACTGTTTCCCCATCTATTTGCCATGAAGTGATGGGACCAGATGCCATAAACTTAGTTTTCTGAATGTTGAGCTTTAAGCCAGCTTTTTCACTCTCCTCTTTCACTTTCATCAAGAGGCTCTTAAGTTCTTCTTCACTTTCTGCCATAAGGGTGGTGTCTTCTGCATATCTGAGGTTACTGATATTTCTCCTGGATATCTTGATTCCAGCTTGTGCTTCATCCAGCCTGCCATTTCTCATGATGCACTCTGCATGTAAGTTAAATAAGCAGGGTGACAATATACAGCCTTGATGTACTCCTTTCCCTATTTAGAACCAGTCTGTTGTTCTATGTCCAGTTCTAACTGTTGCTTCCTGACCTACATACAGATTTCTCAAGAGGCAGGTCAGGTGGTCTGGTATCTTATCTCTTTAAGAATTTTCTTCACTTTGTTGTGATCCACACAGTCAAAGGCTTTGGCATAGTCAATAAAGCAGAAATAGATGTCTTTCTGGAACTCTCTTGCTTTTTTGATAATCCAATGAATGTTGGCATTTTGATCTCTGGTTCCTCTGCCTTTTCTAAATCAAGGTTGAACATCTGGAAGTTCATGGTTGATGTACTTTTGAGGGATCTTCCTGACCCAGGGATCAAACCCTGGTCTTCTGCATTGCAGGCAGATTCTTTACTGTCTGAGCCTCCAGGGAAGCCTGATGCATAGCAGATCAAAAAACCGAAGTGACTTAAACTTCTTTATTACTCTGAGAATGTCCTTAGAGGTGAGCAACACATGTCACCAGGTGAGAAATATGCCTTAAACTAGTCTTTTTTTTTTTTTTTTTACATTTGAATAGAAAATTTATTATTTTCATTTTCCAAGTGTTTTCTTTTTCTATCGGGGGAAAAAAAGGAAATCTTAATGACAGTTGTCACTTGCTGCCAAATTGAGGGTAGTCTTTCTGTGGTGGTTTATTCGCTAAGTCATGTCCAACTCTTGCGACCCCATGGACTGTAGCCTGCCATGCTCCTCTGTCCATGGGATTCTCCAGGCAAGAATACTGGAGTGGGGTGCCATTTCCTTCTCCATTTAACTGGTCTTATATCAGTTATACCACCAGTTGGAGTATATGGAGTTTATAGGGGGACCTGTTGAATATACTTTTACTTTTAAACACCAATGGAGAAGGCAATGGCACCCCACTCCAGTACTCTTGCCTGGAAAATCCCATGGATGGAGGAGCCTGGTAGGCTGCAGTCCATGTGGTGGCTGAGGGTCGGACACAACTGAGTGACTTCACTTTCACTTTTCACTTTCATGCACTGGAGAAGGAAATGGCAACCCACTCCAGTGTTCTTGCCTGGAGAATCCCAGGGACAGGGAAGCCTGGTGGGCTGCCATCTATGGGGTCACACAGAGTCGGACACGACTGAAGTGACTTAGCAACAGCAATTAAACACCAATATATACTGACAAATTTAGCAGTTTTAAGATGATGGCCAATTTTGTTTCCTCTCTCTCTTTTTTTTTTTCCCTTTTTCAGGATCCAAGAAAAAGTTCAAAGCAAAATGTTAACATTTCTGTCATTGTTACTTTGGCTTATTTATCTATTGATTGTATTTCTCTGTTAATAAGGATAGGCTACTTTATGCTACAAAACCAAATAGTGCCTAGATCATCTCAGCTTAATACAAAAACGTATGCTTCTTTTTCTTTCTTGTTTTTGAGAACCAAGTGTGCAAAATTGGTTTAATTATCTAATGATTGAGATGAATGAATTCTTATGTCTGTTATCTTAGCTTATGGAAATTTAGAATTTATAGTACAATTTTAATTTTACTCATTAGAAATGATCAAAGGCAGGTTGCATACTTTATTATTAATAAGAATAACATGAGTTCTACAGTTTAAAAAATTTAGATTTAAATTCCCAATTGATAATATTCTTACGAACAAATTGACTCTGTGATCTTAAGCAAATCATAAGATGTTCTGATCTCGATTTTCTTATGTGAAAAAGAAAACTACAATTTCTACACACGGGAGAAAGAATACCACACGAGGTTCCTTCTACTTGGAAAGAACCAATGCCACGTCTGAAACCCAGGAGATGTCAATAAATGTTACTTTTATTTTCTTCATTTGCTTTCTGGTTATTTATCAAAAATAGCTTGATGTAATAAACAAAGAAAATATGAGGTTACTGCACTAAAGCATATTAAGAAAGGCACTTGTTCTCATGTCCCTCTAGGAAAATAAAACACCCATAGCAGAGACCTCCATAAGTTCATTCCTTCTGAAATCCTAAAGAAGAAAAATCCTAAAGAAGATGGGGAGAGAACAAGAAGGAGGGGAGGCATAGGAGAGGGGAGAAAGGAGGAAAAGGAGAAGAAAGAAGAGTTGAGACATGGAAACAAACTTAGGGTTACTGAAGGAGAGAGGGAGGGGGACGGGATACATTGGAAATTTTCAAGAGATTTATACACACTCAGTTCAGTTCAGTCGCTCAGTCGTGTCCAACACTTTGTGACCCCATGAATCGCAGCACGCCAGGCCTCCCTGTCCATCACCAACTCCCGGAGTTCACTCAGAATCACGTCCATCGAGTCAGTGATGCCATCTAGCCATCTCATCCTCTGTCATCCCCTTCTCCTCCTGCCCTCAATCCCTCCCAGCATCAGAGTCTTTTCCAATGAGTCAACTCTTCGCATGAGGTGGCCAAAGTACTGGAGTTTCAGCTTTAGCATCAGTCCTTCCAAAGAAATCCCAGGGCTGATCTCCTTCAGAATGGACTGGTTGGATCTCCTTGCAGTCCAAGGGACTCTCAAGAGTCTTCCCCAACACCACAGTTCAAAAGCATCAATTCTTTGGCGCTCAGCTTTCTTCACAGTCCAACTCTCACATCCATATATGACCACTGGAAAAACCATAGCCTTGACTAGATGGACCTTTGTTGGCAAAGTAATGTCTCTGCTTTGCAATATGCTGTCTAGGTTGGTCATAACTTTCCTTTCAAGGAGTAAGTGTCTTTTAATTTCATGGCTGCAGTCACCATCTGCAGTGATTTTGGAGCCCACATACTACATAAGTCAAACTGCTTTTCTCCTGAAGTTGTTACAACTGACTGAAAACTTAGAAAGTAGAATTATATTTGTAGAGTTAATTATTTTTCATTTTGCCAATGAGGCCACTGTGAAAACACACACACACACACAAAAACTGTCACTAAATATCTTAGTCTCTATCCCCCAGAAACAGAATCTGGGACAAAGGCTTATGCCTAGTTTGTTAAAGAGTTCAAGTTTAAGAAAATGAAAGTGAGTGAAAAGTTGACTAAGGAAAGCAAGGGCAGGAGAGCCAATTACACACTTTATTGTTCATCCTGTTCCACCTGCTGAAATTCTGAGTGGACTCAAGCATGCAACTATGATCTCCCTATAGTTAGTCTCATGTTTGTTTATCTGTCAAAAGTCTATAGTCCCATCAATTTATATTATGCAATGTTACCTAAAAATCATCCTAAAATAAAATTAAAAAAATAAAGCTTTAACTCCTGTCCAGACGGAGTAACATAGACCAAATTTATCCTTCTACTGAAACTGCTAATAAAGAAAGAAAAAAAATACTAACCAAATATTTTTAAAAAAGAAACTGATACAGACTTTGGATGCCAGCAGTGCAGGAAAGCAATTCCTGAGAAATAGTTACAAAAGCATGAGTCCTAAAATTGCCCAAATTACTGCCTCAAGCAAGTATTCAGGCAACTGGCACACAACAAACCCTAGCAGGATGCTGTAGTCACTTGTTAGTCAAGGA
Source organism: Bison bison bison (assembly GCF_000754665.1). Taxonomy (NCBI): domain Eukaryota; kingdom Metazoa; phylum Chordata; class Mammalia; order Artiodactyla; family Bovidae; genus Bison; species Bison bison. Next base: position 1,426,146 of record NW_011494925.1, read on the forward strand.
GTGGAAGCTGTTCATCTAAGGAGCCCTGATGGCTGGAGTGTGAGGGCTTGAGAAGCAGAGAGAATTACAGAGACAAAGACAGACAGACAGATGGATAGAACAAGAGGCAGAGAACACAGTGGAGTTCTGATGAGGTCTTTCTTAGGTCTCCAGGCAAAAACTGACAAGATCATGCATGTGAAGGAACCATCCAGTGTCTGAAAAATAACCACTGAGAAGAATTATGGGTCAGTCAGTCAGTTCAGTTCAGTCGCTCAGTCATGTCCGACTCTTTGCGACCCCATGAATTGCAGCACACCAGGCCTCCCTGTCCATCACCATCTCCCGGAGTTCACCCAAACTCATCTCCATCGAGTCAGTGATGCCATCCAGCCATCTCATCCTCTCTCGTCCCCTTCTCCTCCTGCCCCCAATCCCTCCCAGCATCAGGGTTTTTTCCAATGAGTCAACTCTCCGCATCAGGTGGCCAAAGTATTGGAGTTTCAGCTTTAACATCAGTCCTTCCAAAGAACACCCAGGATTGATCTCCTTTAGGATGGACTGGTTGGATCTCCTTGCAGTCCAAGGGACTCGCAAGAGTCTTCTCCAACACCACAGTTCAAAAGCATCAATTCTTTGGCGCTCAGCTTTCTTCACAGTCCAACTCTCACATCCATACATGACCACTGGAAAAACCATAGCCTTGACTAGATGGACCTTTGTTGGCAAAGTAATGTCTCTGCTTTCCAATATGCTATCTAGGTTGGTCATAACTTTCCTTTCAAGGAGTAAGTGTCTTTTAATTTTATGGCTGCAATCACCATCTGCAGTGATTCTGGAGCCCCCAGAAATAAAGTCTGCCACTGTTTCCACTGTTTCCCCATCTATTTCCCATGAAGTGATGAAACCAGATGCCATGATCTTCGTTTTCTGAATGTTGAGCTTTAAGCCAACTCTTTCACTCTCCTCTTTCACTTTCATCAAGAGGCTTTTTGTTCCTCTTCACTTTCTGCCATAAGGGTGGTTTTATCTGCATATCTGAGGTGATTGATATTTCTCCCGGCAATCTTGATTCCAGCTTGTGCTTCTTCCAGCCCAGCGTTTCTCATGATGTACTCTGCAAAAAAAAAAAAAAAAAAGATTAGAGAGCATGAAAAACCTATGGGGCAGTTTTGAGTGATCAATATATGTGAGTCTGGTGTGCACTTTAGGGAGAAGGAGGGAACACAGGGAGAAGAAAAAAACACAGCTACAATTTTACAACATTAATGAATAACAGGAACTCTGAGAACAAAGGAGCTCAGTGACAATATAATACATGAAGAAAATGATAATAAAGCCTATATGATCATCAAATTGCATAAAATTTTTATAAAAGCCGATTAAAAATGGACAGAGAGAAAACATACACAGATGAACAAAGATAAGGGAGAGAAACCGTTGTTCTGTTTGGAAACAACCTGGATGACAGTGGTTTATTAACTTTAAAGCACTGTTGAACAGCTGTAGCAACACAAATAACAACAAAAACAAAAGTTTCAAATTAGAAAATTTATGTTCACATATTTCAAAGACAAAAGCAAAGTGTTTTCTCTGATGAGCAAAATCCAAAACAATTCATTGCAAGTAGATAGGTCTTACAATCATTGTAAAAGGACCTCCACCAGTATGAATGAAATGATACTTGGAATTTAAGTCACCTTACATGGTAGATATATGCATAAATATAAATTTTCCTCATTTTGTTATCTTTAAATACATGCACCCATTTTAATCAAAATCAGTAAGAATAATAATCACATTAATTGTACATGGTATCATATGAAATTTTGTCACATTGGATAAGAAGCCAGAACAAATAAAAACTGCCTAAAAATTACTTTAATGCAAATACATAATGTAACATAAATGCACAAAATATTTAAAAGTAAATGGATGGGATGAATGCCGTGTTAGGATGAATGCTGTGTTAGGATGAAGCCAAGGAACATTCAGTGGTTATATCAATAACAGACTAAGTAAATTCCATGTCAAAGCTGTTACTGGGAATAAAGGGGGGATTTTCAGAATGATCAAGGGTTAATTCATCAAGAGGATGTCATAATCCCAAACATTTATGGACCAATAGAAGAGCTTCAAAATAAATGATGGAAAACCTTATAGAACTGTAAAGATAGACAAATTCTCAACTATAGTCATAGTAACTGGTAGAAGCGAGTTGGCAGGAAGTCAGCAAGGACCTAAACAACTTGGCCAACTCAAATTGGCTAATTTGAACTAAATGATGTTTATGAAAAATTTCCCCCAGAAGAGCAAAATACACATTCTTTGCTACATCTACCTCTAATTGATTATCATTTTACCAAATTTCTAAGAAACACCAATAAAATATTTGGCAAAGACTGAATTCCATCAGTGAGTGTTGAGTAAATGAATAATTAATACATGAGTATATCTCTGTATCTCCATTCTACCAGATGACATTTAATATATAACTTAATGTAAAAATGTGGTGTGATATGAAATATGGTAATATATTTTCTGAATTCAAAGAGTATATGCTCAAGAATACAAAAAATGCTCTTGTATTTAGGAAGAATTTGACTTTAGGTATGTATTCTAATATTTAACGAGAGGACTACGTTTGATACAACATCCTTGACGTTTGTATGTAATCACTGTGACAGGTAGAGTCAATGTCTTCAGCTGCAGAATGAAGAAACCTCTCATAAATGACAGGAGCTGCTCAGATTTGTTGTGTGAAGAAATAATATTTCCAACACCTTTTGTGTCAAATACCGCTTTCAAATTACAACAGACACTCTTAAAATATTGTTTTGGAACTGAGGTGATTCCTGTACATTGTTCTTCCTACTTGACATTCCTCATCACAGTTTGTGAAATCAGATTGTTTTAAAATAGAATTATTATGTCTTATCTTCCTTATATGCAAAGAATTTAAAAAACAAACACACATGAAGTGTGATGTCAGGTAGAACCGATTTTTATTTTGTGGTCATCAGCTTGCTTGTTGTATGAACCTACTGTTCCATCCTGCACTGTTCAGATAGGGTGTGGACACTGCCTCTATCCATCAATCAGGACTTAACACAGGAAACAGAAACCACTCTAGGTATTTTAATCAGTAAGAGGTTTAGTTCAGAGTAGAAGACCTTATAATATCATTGGAACTGTTGGCAAAAAAAAGAGCTAGTGACTAGCCTGCAAGGTGAATCACTGAGTCTTGCTGGCCCAATTTTTATATCAGATTGTTCCTACAGGCTTAGCTGCAGGAAATCATGATGATGCAAGATGGCAGGAACAACCAGAACTGCAGGAAGATCATCCCTGCCTTTCCACTGGCCGCAGAAACCCACACACAATCAGCTAGAAGGCGGGCCAGTTATTCATCAGGCAGCCTAGCTAAGAGGGAATGTGTCATAGACCTAGCTATTGCTCTGATACCACAGAAGACAGAAAAAATTAGGAGGGCATCAACAAGAAGTCCTTTACTGTATTTTTGGTGTTTTTTTTTTTTTTTTTGCAAAATAACCATAGAGGTTGTACAGTTTACCTTAGTTTAATTGGGGTTTCCCAGGTGGTAAAGAACCTGCCTGCCAATGGAGGAGACACAAGACACCCAGGTTCGAACTCTGGTTCAGGAAGATCTCCTGTAGAAGGAAATGGCAACCCACTCCAGTATTCTTGCCTGGGAAATTTCATGGCTTGGGGTTTATAGTGCATGGGATCACAAAGAGTTGGACACAGCTGAGTACACACTTACTCACTCAGTAGTTTAATTTAATTATTATTATTTTTAAATTAAACTTGAATCAGGCTTTCACTCAGCATCACCTTTAAATTGTAGTTGATGTTTTTAATAATGATGAGGCACACAACCCTTTGACATTTTTCTAATTAAATATACTATTGCCTTAGATTCAGATGCATAGTGGAATCTGAATTTCTATACAATAGGCAAGATCACAGTAAAGCGGGTCTTCCCTGGTGGTTCAGTTGGTAAAGAATACATCCGCAGTGCAGAGACATAAATTCGATCCCTGAGTTGGGAATATCTCCTGGAAGAGGGCACGGTGACCCACACCAATATTCTTGCCCAGAGAATCAGATGGACAGAGGAGCCTGGTGGGCTACAGTTCATAGGATCAGAGTCGGACATGACTGAAGTGACTGAACACACACACAGTAAGACCAGTGCCACCGGCTGTTGGAGGGTTACAGACTGCATTCCTTCTGTGTTCACCACACCCAGGTTCAAGGCTCCGCACTGCTACTCTTTCTTGAATCTGATGATCCCAGCGGCCTACACAGCATCCTCACAGGGCTGTCTAATAAATGTCACAAGCAGGTGCACAATGTATGGTTAATAGGGCACAGACAGGTCATTTTGGTTAAAGTTCAAATTAAATCATGTATAAGGCAGAATGACTTCCTCATGCCTTATATGTCAACTTCTATCATTTTCCCCTTTTAATAGTCGATCATTCCATAGAAAGTACTGATGAACAATATATTGCTCTGGCATTGCCAGAGTGGCTCAGCCTTCTGCTCTGGGTCTGTCCGTGTTCCTCGGTGCTAGGCCTACCTTTTGTTTATATACTATATAAATATATTATATATTGCCTAGTCATCCGCATCGGAGGGTCTTCTCCAGTGGCTCAGTGGTGAAGAATCCGCTGGCAGTGCAGGAGCCATAGGAGACTCAGGTTCAATCCCTCGTTCAGGAAGATCCCCTGGAGGAGCACATGACAAGCCACTCCAGTATTCATGCCTGGAGAATCCCAGGACAGAGGACCCTGGCAGGCTACAGTTCACAGGCAACTGAAGCAACTTAGCATACACACAGGCCACATCGGAGGAAACTAATCAAACATACTTCACATAGAGAAAGTGAAAGTCACTCAGTCATGTCCAACTCTTTGGGACCCCACTGGAGTGGGTAGCCTTTCCCTTCTCCAGGGATCTTCCCAACCCAGGGACCCAACCAGGGTCTCCTGCATTGCAGGAGGATTCTTTACCAGCTGAGCCACAAGGGAAGACCAAGAATACTGGAGTGGGTAGCCTATCCTTTCTTTAGCAGATCTTCCCGACCCAGGGACCCAACCAAGGTCTCCTGCATTGCAGGTGGATTCTTTACCAACTGAGCCATCAGGGAAGCCTGATATAAGCAAGTTTCAGTTCAGTTCAGTTCAGTTCAGTCACTCAGTCGTGTCCAACTCTTTGCAACCCCATGAATTGCAGCACGCCAGGCCTCGCTGTCCATCACCAACTCCTGGAGCTGT
>NW_011494925.1:1431527-1454189 GCF_000754665.1 Bison bison bison
TCCCTCCCTGCCCCCCAACTCCCTTCCCAGCACCAGAGTCTTTTCCAATGAGTCAACTCTTCACATGAGGTGGCCAAAGTACTGGAGTTTCAGCTTTAGAATCATTCCTTCCAAAGAACACCCAGGGCTGATCTTCTTCAGAATGGACTGGTTGGATCTCCTTGCAGTCCAAGGGACTCTCAAGAGCCTTCTCCAACACCACAGTTCAAAAGCATCAATTCTTCTGTGTTCAGCTTTCTTCACAGTCCAACTCTCACATCCATACATGACTACTGGAAAAACCATAGCTTTGACTAGATGAATCTTTGTTGACAAAGTAATGTCTCTGCTTTTTTACAGGACTCAAAGTCAGACACAGGTGCTCAGAAGTTAACCAGGTACACACCCGTGGACTTACTTGGTCTTGGAGCTTCCAGAAGCACCTTTCCATTCCACCAGGGAAAAGCATCAGTTGGCAGCCAGTGCTGAGCAGGGGGAGAAACAGGGAGGATCCTGGAAGAAAACGGTCTCTGCAGCTGCTAGAACATCCACCCAAACCCCGCTCCTGGGGCTAGTGAGCCATGACACGACCAGTGAGCTTCTCGAAGCCCTCCCAGGGAGTCAAGGCCACGCCTCTGCTGGGAAGCAGCCGCCCCACGTGGGCACCGAAAACTAACTGAAAGCGGGTCCGGCTGCCCCTGCCCCACGCGGGCCCATTGCAAAAGACAATAAAAAGACAAGGTTGATGGAAGGGAAAGTTTGCTTTATTTCAGAGACCAGCAGAAAGGGCTGGGGGAGGGGCAGACTCTTATCCAAAGGCTGACTCCCTCCCCACCCCCCACCAAGCCCTGACAAGTCATGGGCGCGGGCTTTCGTAGACAGAGGGAGGGGGCTGCATACAGAAGTAGTGTGGTCAGCTCCTACGATCACCTTGCACCTGGCCACATGGTAATCTGATCGGCATCGTCTTGACTGTTTTAAGTACAGTTAATCTTCAGGTCTAGGGCCAGTTTGTTCCCATTTCCTTGAGGCCAATTCTTAGAACTGTGCGGCTTATGTCATTCTGGTCATCACGTTGTTAATTTCCTGCAACCGGTGGGGGTTTCTGACTCTATAAGACAGCTCACAGGATAGGGCTCAGAATGTCATCTATAGCTTTTGAGGAGGAACTAAAGGTCCTTGACTAAGTTTAATAATTAAACCATTCCTATTTAGCCTTGTTGTACTGTTTTCCTTTGCCTCTGCATGTTCTCATATCTCTGATTAAACTTATTCTCTGGCTCAAGTTTTTCTGCCAACAAGAAGCCGGCTGCAGACATGAGGGGCAAGGACCACAGGGTCCTGCTCCATTTCAATAACAGGTCACAGGATGCCATTGGAAGAACGGGGCTTTTCATCTAATACCAAGTGCAAACCTAACTATCTGCCAGAAGAAAGGGCATTTTAGTTACCTGTAAATCAGTTAAATGAACCCAAATTCATGAACTTCACATCCTTTCTCAAATATATATCGATGGTCTACCTATCATCAATAGGCATAGCCACTTTTCTATAAACAAAGGGTAAAGGAAACCACATGGATGGAAAGGAACTCTGGGATGTCTGTGTGGCCCGACGTGCTGCTTCTGTAATGGCATGTGGGCCAGTGGGGCCCGGATTTCCCAGGTGAACCATCATTTCACTTACTGATGCTTCTCTTCTCTTTGATCCCAAAGGAAAGGACAAAGCTGAGAACTACAAGGAAGTGCTAAATGGATACACAGGCTAAAGAAAACTGTATCTGAAGCCTCCTGGGTGACTTTAGCCAGACACTGGAAATGCTCTATAGGTGAAAGTTAGATAATGAATAAGCCAGCTATTACTAAAAAATAGCTTAAAATATTCTGGTGAAAACTGACATTCTGATCAGCAGGAAGCCTAGAAGATATCACCTTGACATTCAGTAAACACAGGTGTTTATTTAAAATCAACCATAGCAAAAAAAGTTTATTACATTAAATTCAAAATTACCAGTTTTGATTAAAGAATCACACTTTGTTACAGATAGCTTCCCTGGTGGCTCAGCTGGTAAAAAATCTGCCTGCACTGTGGGAGACCTGGGTTCGATCCCTGGGGTGGGAAGAACCCCTGGAGAAGGGAATGGCTACCCAATCCAGTATTGTCACCTGGAGAATTCCATAGACTATATAGTCCATGGGGACACAAAGAGTCAGACACAGCTGAGCGACTTTCACTCACAGATAGTTTGCTGCTGCTGCTGCTGCTAAGTCTCTTCAGTCCTGTCCAACTCTTCGCAACCCCATGGACTGCAGCCTACTAGGCTCCTCCGTCCATGGGCTTTTGCAGCCAAGAGTACTGGAATGGGTTTCCATTGCCTTCTCTGACAGATAGTTTAGGTTACAGAAAACAGATTTTGATTCTATTTGTATTTAATCCAAAGCAACACACTACAAAGCCTTTCCAGGTGGCTCAGTGGTAAAGGATCTGCCTGCCAACACAAGAGATGCAGATTCTATCCCTGGGTAGGGAAGATCCCCAGGAGAAGGAAATGGTAACCCACTCTAGAATTCTTGCCTGGGAAATCCCATGGATAGCCTGGTGGGCTACAGTCCATGGGACTGGATGTGACTTAGCCACTGAACAGCAACAGCACAATACAAATGAGGATGACTGCCATTTTTTGGTGGTGGATGCAGTTGGTATTTTGTTTTGCTGTATAGTTTTGCTCTCATCAATGAAATTTCATAAGAAAAGGAGTCCCTATAATTTATTACACACTAAGAAGACTGATAAGACTCATCAGGCTTTATGCTAGAAGAATCAAGAGTTGAAAGTGCGTTTCCAAGTAAAAATTTTAGCCCTAGCTGTACTATTATCTCGTCTGACAAGAAGTTCTGCCTGTCTTGAGTTTAGGCAACTTGTGTTTAACACTGGACATCACAAGCTACCTGCTTGCAGATATTCTTAGTAACCATTTTTTGCATTAAACTTTGACCTAGCTGTATGAAAGGTTCTTACAGCTTCAAAATGTATTTTGTGTCCCCCTCCAAAGCATCCCTGATGGCTCAGATGGTAAAGAATCTACCTGCAATGCAGAAAACCTGGATTCGATCCCTGGGTCAGGAAGATCCCCTACAGAAGGGAATGGCTACCCACGCTAGTATTCTTACCTGGAAAATCCCATGGACAGAGGAACTTGGCAGGCTACAGTTCATGGGGTCGCAAAGAGTCAGACCTGAATGAGAGACCAATACTTTCACTTTCAATGCAAAATGACAAAAACATTTGCCTATGCAAGCTTTGCCATCTGTAATGGAGATAATTGTGCAGAAGTTATCAGGGTGGTGCCAGGGAATATGCAGCCATAGCTGGTGACTCAGTGCTTTGCATGGTTCTGATGAAAGAAGAGGTAGAAAGAGAAAAAATTAAATAATATACTAAAATTTTGAGCAGACACAGAAGGAGATTTAGCAGTGATGAGAAGGTGCAGGCATTTCTCCTATGAACTTGGAATAGCCAAGGGACAAATAGTTATTATGAACGTCCAAATATTCACTTTTAGCAGAAAGCAGTGAAGAAGAGAATGGTAACAGAATTTATCCCCAGGAACTGATAAACTTCTTTCCACATCTACCCTGTCATTTAAATGAATGGGTTTGCTCATGGAAAGGATGATTTTGTAAAATACTCAATATTTTACTCTAATGCATCCTTGCCAACACTAGAGTTATCTTTGAAAAATCTTTGCTACTTTAATACTTAAAAAATATTAACCATTAAATTCATACTTACTTGATTATTAGAGAATTTGATCATTTTTTCATATATCTACACTTGTAATTTTACTTACGTGAATTATTTACTATCTTACTTGGCCCATTTTTGTTTTGGGATTTGAAAGTTGTTTTTTTTTTATTGGTTTGTAAATATTCTATAAAGATGAGGAATCTTATATTATGCCACATTTTTATAGTTTTCTTGATAAGTAATTTACAAGAAATTTAGAGGTTTTCATGATTACATTTAATGTAGAAATGTCTTTTCATTCACTACATGTAAGCTTAGAAAGTTTTTCTCTATCACAAGATGCTTAAGATCTTAAAGTGTTTTTTACCACTGCTATTTACTTATTTAACATTTGACAGATAAATTAATCTGCACTTTGTTTTATTTTATGGAGCATAGTAAAAAGCCTAAAATTTCCTTAGATAGACAAATTCTTGAATTATATCTGTTGATTATATCCATCTCTTAAAAAATAAAATACTCAATATTTTAGTTGTACAATAATACCTTTTCTGAAGACTTTTAAGGGTACTTGATACCTGTGGTATATAATATATATTCTAAACACTACAGATACATGTTACTTGAGGAACAATGCTTTAAGCTCTGCATGTTTATTATAACCCTGTTAGGTTCACATTTGATAGCTTCAGTAATTCTCTGCTGCTGCTGCTGCTACGTCGCTTCAGTTGTGTCTGACTCTGTGCGATCCCATATACAGCAGCCCCCCAGGCTCCCCTGTCCCTGGGATTCTCCAGGCAAGAACACTGGAGTGGGTTGCCATTTCCTTCTCCAATTCATGAAAGTGAAAGTGAAGTCGCTCAGTAGTGTCTGACTCTTAGAGACCCCATGGACTGTAGCCTACCAGGCTCCTCCGTCCATGGGATTTTCCAGGCAAGAGTACTGGAGTGGGGTGCCATTGTCTTCTCCACAGTAATTCTCTAACCATCATCATATCTTAGGTTGCCAGGCAATTTCAAAACACTGGACTTGATGGTACCACATCCATTCCCTTCCTCCCTGCTTCAATGTTGTCATCCAACCTGGTATTTTGAGCTTTACTGAGGATCCAGTCTAGGGACAACCAATGGGATAGGTTGTCATATATGCTGAAGATCTAAGATATTCTTTACATACTTTATTGATACTACTAAGTAGAAATTATATGAAGTGGTCACTTTAAGTAAATTTTATATTTAATGGAGTTTCAGCTTTACAGAAAAAAAAATTGAAAAAACAGTATAGACTTTTAACATATGCTGTACACTGCCCCCCCCCCATTGTTAATATCGTGTCAGTAAGGTACACTTGTTACGACTGATGAAGTAATGCTGTCTGCTAAGTCACTTTGTGTACTACTCTTTTTGACTGTAAAGACTGTGGCCTGCCAGGCTCCTCTGCCCATGAGATGGATACATTACTATAAATCAAGCTTTCCAAGCAGCTGAGTGGTGAAGAATTTGCCTGCCAATGCAGGAGACATGGGTTTGCTGCATCAGGAAGATCCCCTGGAGGAGGAAATGGCAACCCACTCCAGGATTTTTGACTGGAAAATCCCATGGACAGAGAAGCCTTGCAGGCTACAGTCCATGGGGTCACAGAGCTGGGCATGACTGAGTAATAAACAATAACAGTAACAGCATTATAAACCATAGTTCATAGATTATTCACTTTTCTGTAATTTTTACCTAAGGCTCTTTTTCTTTTCCTACCCAGGAGCTCACTCGGGATATCACATTACACTGATAAATCTTGTCTCGTTAGGCTTTTCTTGGCTGTGACAATTTCTAAGATTCTTCTTGTTTTTGATGACATGGACAGTTTTGAAATGGTCAGGCATTTTGTAGGATGTCTATCTATTGGAATTTGTCTGATTTTTGTCCATGACTAGATTGAGTTTGGGACTGTTGGGATGAAGATCGTAAGGTGTCAGTTTCATCTCTTTGTATCAGGGGTCCATGCCGTCAGTCTAAGTGTCAGTTTGATCCCCGTGTCAAGAGTCCATACTGTCAACCTGAAACTATGGTTGCTGATGTGGACCTTGGTCACCTGGATGAGGTCATACTTTCTGGACTCTACACCACTTTCCACAACCTGCCTCTTTTCATACCATAATTTTGCCACTTGCAACGCGGGAGGCCCTGGTTCGATTCCTGGGTCAGGAAGATCCCTGGAGAAGGGATAGGCTACACGCTCCAGTATTCTTGGGCTTCCCTTGTGGCTCAGCTGGTAAAAAAACCTCCTGAAATGCAGGAGATCAGGATTTTATTCCTGGGTTTGGAAGATCCCCTGGAGAAGGGAAAGGCTACTCACTCCAGTATTCCGGACTGGAGAATTCCATGGATCCATGGAGTCACAAAGAATCAGACATGACTGAGCGACTTTCACTCACACGTTCGCTTTCATCATTATAGTCTCATAGAAATGGTTTGTGTATTTGAGCTTATAACCCAAAGCTACTTTATATGTTTTGTGGTTAAAGTTGATCAAGCTTTGACCACTGGAGGCTCTTTCAATTGACTTTGGTGACACCTTACATATATCCATCTGTGTGTGTATTCGGGGTATACGTCTTAACATTTTCTGAAAGTATAAGACACTTTGGGTTAACCACCACTTAACTTTCCTGCCCCAGGCCTAGAATCAGACATTTCTCTAAGGAACTCTGGCCCATCTTATTGTTTTATTGCTGATCCACTTACCCACAAAGAGAATCTTGAACTTCTATTTGTTTGGCATTATGAGTAAAGCTACTGTAAACATTACTGTGCAGATATTCTTGTGGATACAAGTTTTCACATCCTTTACTGGATCATAGGATAAGACTATGTTTAATTTGGTAAGAAACTGCCAAACTGCCCTACACTCTCACCACAAGTGTATCATTTTGCTTCCCATCAGTAGTAAATGAGATTTTACATTCTTCGTATGGTGGTGGTTACTAAGTCATGTCTGATACTTGCAACTCCATGGACTGTAATATAGCTTCCAGGCTCCTCTGTCCATGGGATTCTCCAGGCAAGAATACTGGCGTGGGTTGCCATTTCCTTCTGCATTCTTCAGTAAACTCACCAACAATTGATATTATCATTTTCTTGGATTTAGCCATTCTCACAGGTATGTAGCAGTATATTTTGTTGATTTTGATAAATTATTTTAAGATAGCATTTTCTTCTTTAATTATTTGAATTTAGGAAAGCAAATTGTTTAGATATCAGCTCATCAGTATTGATAGACAAGAAAAAAAATGTTGTATAAAAGGGTAAAAAGAATTTGGTTTCTTAACCATGAAAGTTTCTTTTGGTAACATATACCACATACTGAACTTGGCCAAGTTTTAGAAATTAAAGAAGAAAAATCATAAATGGTGGGAAATGTTTCTAGGTACATTCTATAAGCTGGTTTCTAGATCTCAGTTTTCAGAGGTATCACTTTTTGATGCAAAGTAGGTTAAAGTATAAATTAGGTAAGAATAATAACACAGGTGTAAATATTTGTTATCTCAAATATATAATCATTCCTTACTCTTATAACCATATATACAACTCATTCTTTGCCTTCTAGTATCTTATTTAAATAGGAATTTGTGGATTCAAATTATTTAAAGTATTTTTATTTAGGTGACATCATTTAGATGACAAGGTAATACAGGACAATTTCTCTAAACAATAGTTCTTCAGAATACCTGCTAAATCCCAAGCAAATCCTGTTGTTTAATTCAGTGGAATATGAAATAGAATATATTTTACTTGCTTTGTTCTTAATGTGAGAGCTAGTAAATCTTTGCTCTCTCATTGCTTCCTCATAAATGTTTCAAAAATGTCTGGTTATCAACCTGCTGCTTATCCTTTACAGGCTAAAACGATGAAGATATTATAGATATTTTGCCTGTAGCATCTTCTATTTCTTTGGAAAGGAATTAAATAATTTAAGAGAGAGGGCAATTATCTTGCTAAATAACAATACAACCTTTTTCTAATAGATTCAATTATATAAGAAATCCTTTGACTAAATTCTATCTTTGTCTACTGGCCTGAAGACATATATAATGAAGTGAAAATACTAAATATCCAACAACAAATTTGTTCTTTTGGTCCAATAGGTTTTAAGTGAAAGTAAAATAGCTATGTGTGGTAAAAATAAAAATGACCTGTGCAGGAATACTTTCAGTTGAACCCAAACAAAAGAACTTTTAATTGTAGGCCTTGATAGGATGAGAATATTAATACAATGGCAGATATCATTGCCATAAATAAACATCTTAAAATTTCTCAATAATAACACAGCATTCCTCCTTCTTTTAAGCTCTTCATCCATTTCCACCTTAATATATTATTTCTTAAATTTATTCCTTCCCAACTAGAAGTGAGATACTTTGAGAGAAAGAGCTCTGTCATATTAATCTTTTTATTTCCATCATTCAGCATAAAGTTTATCATAAATTATGCACTCAGTAAATGTTCATTAGACTGTGCTTTAAACTGAATTTAAAAGGAAGTATATGGTGGAAGTCAGATTTATATGAAATTCAAAGTGCTGTTGCTGAACACACTGAGTATATACTGAGCTTCCCCGGTGACTCAGATGGTAAAGAATCTGCCAGCAATGGGGGAGATGGGGGTTCGATCCTTGGGTAGGGAAGATCCCCTGGGGAAGGGAATGGCTACCCACTCCAGTATTCTTTGTGAAGTATATACTAGCCATGTTTATACTGGGTTGGCCAAATGGTTCGTTCCGATTTCCCATTACATTTTAAGAAAAAACGTGAATGAACTCTCTGGCCAAGCCATTATTTGTCATTTAGTAACATCATACATTTAGTAACGTTATTTTCTTGGGCTTCAAAATCACTGCAGATGGTGACTACAGCCACGGAATTAAAAATGATTGCTCCTTGGAAGAAAAGTTATGACCAACCTAGACAGCATATTAAAAAGCAGAGACATTACTTTGCCAACTAAGGTCTGTCTAGTCAAAACTATGGTTTTCCCAGTAGTCATATATGGATGTGAGAGTTGAACTATAAAGAAAGTTGAGCACGAAAGAATTGATGCTTTTCAACTGTGGTTTTAGACAAAACTCTTGAGAGTCCCTTGGACTGCAAGGAGATCCAACCAGTCCATCCTAAAGGAGATCAGTCCTGGGTGTTCATTGGAAGGACTGATGCTGAAGCTGAAACTCTAATACTTTGGCCACCTGATTTGAAGAACTGACTCATTTGAAAAGACCTTGATACTGGGAAAGATTGAAGGCAGGAGGCAAAGGGGACAACAGAGAATGAGATGGTTGGATGGCATCACTGACTCGATGGACATGAGTTTGAGTAAGCTCCGGGAGTTGGTGATAGACAGAGAAGCCTGGCGTGCTACAGTCCATGGGGTCACAAAGAGTCAGACAGGACTGAGCCACTGAACTGAACTGAACTAACATCATACAACCTTATATTTCCAGAAGGGAGTTTATCATATGAAAAGTATGACTCTCCCCAAAGCCTTAATACAGAGAGCAAACAAAGGAAATTCCAAAGCTCCAGAATAAATTGCTTTCTAGGGGCTGATTAGAGGACTGCTTATTTTTCTATTTACTATATTATAAAGCACCTTAACTCCAATCTCAATTGTCTAATGAATTGGTAGATTTTAAAGAAAAGTTGTCTCAGTTTTCACAAACATTCAATTCTATCCTGCAAATGAAGACAAGAGGATTTGGCAAGATGTCAAATGAAGAAAATGCAACAGAGCGAACAGTTCTTAGAAACAGTATTACAGAATATCCGCTTACCATTCTCAGGATTCTCCTCCTGGAGAATGTCAGTCAGCATCTACATTTGACGGTACAAACAAGAAAAAAGACTTGGGACCTGATGACAGAATGTTATATACATACATGTTTATATGTATCAGTAATACTTTTTAAAATTTTATATCTAATTGGCTTGTGTAAAATTTTTTAATCACTTAAACAAAAATAAGGAATTTCAAAACCTGTCTTCTGTAATCCTTCTGTATTACACAGTTATGGCTAATGAAAATAAAACTTTCAGTTGGGCTATATCTATATTTCAACTATAGGTAAACAGTATGGGTCTGTGCATAAACCTAGGGACATGACTAGAGTGTTTATTCATTTGACTATAATATTTATTTCTATTTTTAGAGCAGGTTTACATTTTATTACATTTATCAAAATTTGTTTAATCAATATGTATAAATAATGAGGGAAGTTAGACAAAATAAATAATGTTTCATTACATTATTTATTGTGACTATAACATCAAGTTGTCAGAAAATGCAATGATAGAGTTATGATTTCATCATTAATATGTAATATATAGACTGGAAAACTTTAGCACAAATTTTAATACTCTGGTAAATATTCTTATAGTGTCTATTTAATTGAATAGGGACTAAAATATATTACTAGACTAAAAAGTTTCTTTTCATAGGACAATTTTCAATATTTGCAACGAAATTGATTACCATAAAGGTTTGGTCCATATCTTAATTTTTACTTATTTTTCCCAACTATAATATATAGGTTGTTCAGACTGGGAGAAATTCATAAGTTAATTAAAATCTAATAAAAAGATAAATGTGATCATTTGCTGATGCAAAGGATCCCAGACAGTTCTAACAAATTTTGGTTACCTGAAAGGTTGGGTTTTCTGAATGTAGATTTTAGCATAACCAGGAACATTTTGATCTCTGTATTTATAATAGAAAGTATACATTGGCTAATGTTTGTGAATCATATTTTAGTGGAAATATATTTATTTGGATTTTATACTAAAAAGATTATTAAGGAAATAAAATCCTATGTCCATTTATAAAAATAAACATCTATTTTGTTCATATTTTTAAAATGTAAAGTCTTTAAGTTAAAATTTTAAAGTTCACGTATTTTAAGAATAGCTTATTGATAACTATATTAATAAATATATGTTTTCTCACTAGTAAATAGGTGGAGGAGATCTAGCTTTTCCTTTGGGAGCTGAAAAGCATATCTTTAGGGACCATTAGGTATATAACTATACCTCCAGCTAAATTCTAAAGCCAAGTTCTCATTTCTCTGTGTAAATGGAACTAATGGATAAAGTTTTGTAAATAGGTCAAAAATAAGTTTTAACTTCATAACTCTCAATGTAAAACATTTAAGTTAAAAAGTAGAAATTACAATTACAAAGTAATATTGTCAATTTTTTATCAGTAAGCATTGAGTTCTTAATATCAAAATGTATTATTTTAATATTTAATTATGCATTAAAAAATTAATGTTTCTCTCTGTTAAGGTTTGTTAATGCAAACAAATCAATAATATCCCTATATGTATTATAATTAGTTAGTTTTCTTCTAACATAAAACAAGGTTCCCTTACAAGTGAATGAAACAAAAACATTATTTACATAGGTTCCAAATCTTTAAGATAGTATTTACCATTGAAAATACTTAGTAATCTCTTTGGTATCTTTAAGTTTTTAAACTTAACTATCTGATTGTAAATCAATTATTATCTTATTGGAAATATGGCTAAAGATTAGACATATCCCTTACTGAACCATATAAATTTGATATACATTAGAATATAAATAAATGAAGGTAAAATTAACTTTTCTCCTTACCATAAAAGAAGTAAACTAATTAATAATACCTTGATTGCTATTTTGCAAAGTATTTTCCTGAGGATCTTCAATAGTGACATATAATTAAAATAAGATTATTCATAATCCTTTTTCATACCTTAATCAAGAAAGTTTATTTCTTTATTCCAAATCAGCAATATGTCTTAATCAGTCATACTTAAGAAAGCATTTAACCCTCCAATACCAGTGTGGTTGTGAGAGCCATGTTTTTAAAATATAATTTTTAAAAAGATTTCCTGGGTATGGACCATTTTTAAAGTCTTCATTGAATCTGTTACACTGCTTCTATTTTACGTCTTGGTTTCTTGCTGTGAGGCATCTGGGGTCTTAAATCCTAATGAGATATTGAACCTGCAGCCCCGGCATTGGAAGGCGAAATCTTAATCACTGGGTCACCAGGAAGCCCCTGTGAGACTTCCACTTTCTAGGCAGTTCTTATAAGAACCCCCAAAATAAAGGAACATTATATTAAGGATTTTAGACCAGGATTTATGCACGGAAAGTATTTGTAGCTTTTAAACAGAATTAATTCCAAGAAAACATTATAGTATCTGACTTCATATACACACTGCCACTTTAATTAATTACTTGTTTGTCAACTAATGTTTATGAACCCTTAGAATGTGATCAAAATGCATCTACTCCCTTGGTTTGCAAAGTGAGATGGCGGTGCCTCTTCTATGAGTCAGGTGGAAGGATGTAAGAAAGTACTAAATATTTTTATAATAAATGTAATACAGTAGGTATATAATTACAATGAACATCTCTATAAAGTGAAGAAATGGCATAGTGTAAGAAATTCCTCTGGGGAAACAGGACAGACTTCCACAGTCCTCTGCAGTTATTTCAGTTAAGTGTTTTTTTTTTGTTTTTTTTGTTTTTCTGTTTCTGAATGTTATCTGGTGCCTTGATGATGAAGGAGTCTCAGAAATCTCATTTTCCCAGACCTTATTCCTCCTAACAGGAGGAGAATCAATCTAAGAGTCAAAAGGGGGTCCACGTGCTCATGGGGACACTTTCCAACTAAGGATATATCCTCACCAACCACCTAAACCGTTAGACACAATCTTGGTGGCTTCACTTCATAATGTTGAGTCCTTCCAACCCTGCAGAGTAAATATTAAGTTTGAAGATGAAATAGCTCAGAGACTTGACAAAGAACACTTGTCTCAGTGTAGCTTTAAAATATCATCTATTCACCACATGATGCTTCTCTCTGCATGTGGATATGGACAACTTATACCCACTTGGTGTTTCAGCTCCTGAAATTGAATTGCTGGAAATTTTCTTTCACATTTCCGTTCTAGCATAACAGAAATCCTGACATTTGCAATTCCTTTATAACTTATGAGGAAAATTGTCATAATTATCAATATTTTGTAATCATCAGCTATTTTACTATTTTTGAATTTTTCAAAACCAGAAATATTTTATATCCAGCTACTACATATAAGGGGGACATTTTATCCAATTTTATTAATACTTAATTTCATAAGTTTCCTCTAAGAATTCATGAATGAATATTAAAAATTACTCTTATAACCATAAAATGTGCATGGATGCTCATTCGTGTCCAATTCTTTGTGACTCTAGCCCACCAAGTTTCTCTGTCCATGGGATTTTCCAGGTGAGAATACTGGAGTAGGTTGTCATTTCCTCCTCCAAAATATAAAATAGTCTATAATTACATTTATGAGTTTGTTTGCCCACGTTTGCTCTTTTTGTACATGACAGTGGTAAAAGTGATTGTTCCTATGATTGAGACAACTGACAAACTTACACAAAGTTGACCATTAAATTTTCACTCAAGGAACAGAACATCATGCCCATTGTTAACTTTTTTGGGAAGAATAAGATGATTACAAAAATAAACACTAAAAGTCTAGTACAAAATAAGCTTGTGGATGCTACCTGTACCCCAAATTTTATTTTAAGTAAGAGAATTGATGAGGATGACTTTCTAGCTGACTCCCTCTGAATTTTCTCAATGCGGACAAATGTGTGGTATGATATTGAGAACACGTCCTCTGTTGTTTTCCCAGCTGCCTACAAAATAGAGGATGTGTTCAAAGTTCCCATGGATCATGGATCATGTAGCCAGCCAGGTTTTTCTGTCCATGGGATTTCTCAGGCAACAGTACTAGAGTGAATTGCCATTTCCGCCTCCAGGATATCTTCCCCACCCAGGGATGGAACTCACATCACCTGAGTCTCTTGCATATGCAATTTCAATTAGTACAGTTCAGTCATTCAGTCCTGTCTGACTCTTTGTAACCCCATGGACTGCAGCATTTCAGGCTTCCCTGTCCATCCCAATTCTTGGAGCCTACTAAAACTCATTTCCACTGAGTTGGTGATGCCATCCAACCTTCTCATCCTCTGATGCCCCCTTCTCCTCCTGCCTTCAATCTTTCCCAGCATCAGGGTCTTTCCAAATATGTCAGTTCTTTACATCAGGTGGCCAAAGTATTGGACTTTCAGCACCAGCATCAATCCTTCCAATGAATATTCAGGACTGATTTCCTCTAGGATGGACTGGTTGGATCTCCTTGCAGTCCAAGGGACTCTCAAGAGCCTTCCCAACACCACAGTTCAAAAGCATCAATTCTTTGGCTCTCATCCTTCTTTTCTGTCCAACTCTCACATCCATACATGACTACTGGAAAAACCAAACTTTGACTAGATGGACATTTGTTGGCAAAGTAATGTCTCAACTTTTTCATATGCTGTCTAGGTTGGTCATAACTTTTCTTCCAAAGAACAAGTATCTTTTAATTTCATGGCTGCAGTCACCAACTTCACTGATTTTGGAGCCCCAAAATATAAAGTCTGTCACTGTTTACAGTTTCCCATCTATTTGCTGGAGAAGGAAATGGCAACCCACTCCAGTGTTCTTGCCTGGAGAATCCCAGGGAGGGGGAGCCTGGTGGGCTGCCGTCTAAAGGGTCACATAGAGTCAGACACGACTGAAGTGACTTAGCAGCAGCAGCAGCGGCGGCATCTATTTGCCATGAAGTGGTGGGACCAGATGCCATGATTTTAGTTTTCTTAATGTTGAGTTTTAAGCCACCTTTTTCACTCTCCTCTTTCACTTTCATCAAGAGGCTCTTTAGTTCTTCTTTGCTTTCTGCCTTAAGGCTGGTGTCATCTGCATATCTGAGGTTATTGATATTTCTTTCGGGAATCTTGATTCCAGCTTGTGCTTCATCCATTCCAGCGTTTCTCATGATGTACTCTGTATATAAGCTAAATAAGCAGGGTGACAATATACAGCCTTGACGTACTCCATTTCCTATTTGGAACCAGTCTGTTGTTCCATGTCCAGTTCTAACTGTTGCTTCCTGACCTGCATACAGATTTCTCAAGAGGCAGGTCAGGTGGTCTGGTATTTCCATCTCTTGCAGAATTTTCCACAGTCTGCTGTGATCCACAAAGTCAAGGGCTTTGGTGTAGTCAATAAAGCAGAAATAGGTGTTTTTCTGGAACTCTCACTTTTTCGATGATCCAATGAATTTTGGCAGTTTGATCTCTGGTCCCTCTGCTTTTTCTAAATCCAGCTGGAACATCTGGAAGTTCATGGTTCATGTATTGTTGAAGCCTGGCTTGGAGAATTTTGATCATTACTTTGCTAGTGTGTGAGAGGAGTACAATTGTGCAATAGTTTGAACATTCTTTGGCACTGCCTCTCTTTGGGATTGGAATGAAAACTCACGTTTGCCAGTTCTGTGGCCACTACTGAGTTTTCCAAACTTGCTGGCATACTGAGTGAAGCACTTTCACAACATCATCTTTTAAGATTTGAAATAGTTCAACTGGAATTCCATCACTTCCACTAGCTTTGTTCGTAGTGATGCTTCCTAAGGCCCACTTGACTTCACACTTTAGGATGTCTGGCTCTAGGTGAGTGATCACACCATCGTGGTTATCTGGGTCATGAAAATCTTTTAGTATAGTTCTTCTGTGTGTTCGTCCCACCTCTTCTTAATATCTCTGCTTCTTTTAGGTGCATAACATTTTGTCCTTTATTGTGCCCATCTTTGCATGAAATGTCCCCTTGGTATTTCTATATTTCTTGAAGCAATCTCTAGTTTTTCCCATTCTACTGGTTTCCTCTATTTCTTTGCATTGATCACTGAGGAAGTCTTTCTTATCTCTCATTGATATTCTCTGGAACTCTGGGTTCAAATGGGTATATGTTTCCTTTTCTCCTTTGCCTTTCACTTCTCTTCTTTTCACAGTTATTTAGAAGTCCTCCTCAGACAACCATTTTGCCTTTTTCCATTCATTTTTTTGGGAGGATGGTCTTGATCACTGCCTCCTGTACAATGTCACGAACCTCTGTCCATAGTTCTTCAGGCACTGTGTCTGTCAGATCTAATCCCTTGCATCTATTTGTCACTTCTACTGTATAATTGTAAGGGATTTCATTTGAAAAGGCAAAAAGATAGGGCACTGAAAGATGAATTCCTCAGGTCAGTAGGTGCCCAGTATGCTACTGGAGATCAGTGGACAAATAACTCCAGAAAGAATGAAGAGACAGAGCCAAAGCAAAAACAACACCCAGTTGTGTATATGATTGGTGATGGAAGTAAAGTCCAATGCGGTAAAGAGCAATATTGCATAGGAAACTGGAATGTCAGGTCCATGAATCAAGGCAAATTGGAAGTGGTCAAACAAGAGATGGCAAGAGTGAACACTGAAATTCCAGGAATCAGAGAACTAAAATGCACTGGAATGGGTGAATTTAACTCAGATGACCATTATATCTACTACTGTGGGCAGGAATCCCTTAGAAGAAATGGAATAGCCACCATAGTCAACAAAATAATCCAAAATGCAGTACTTGGATGCAATCTCAAAAACGACAGAATGATCCCTTTTCGTTTCCAAGGCAAACCATTCAATACCACAGTAATCCAAGTCTACGCCCCAACCAATAACACTGAAGAAACAGAAGTTGAATGGTTCTGTGAAGACCTACAAGACCTTTTAGAACTAATACCCAAAAAATATGTCCTTTTCATTATAGGGGACTGGAATGCAAAAGTAGCAAGTCAAGAAACACCTGGGGTAACAGGTAAATTTGGCCTTGGAATATGGAATGAAGCAGGGAAAAGGCTAATAGAGTTTTGCCAAGAGAAAGCAGTGGTCATAGCAAACACCCTCTTACAACAACACAAGAGAAGACTCTACACATGGACATCACCAGATGGTCAACACCAAAATCAGATTGATTATATTCTTTGCAGCCAAAGATGGAGAAGCTCTATACAGTCAGCAAAAACAAGACCGGGAGCTGACTGTGGCTCAGATCATGAGCTCCTTATTGCCAAATTCAGAATTAAATTGAAGAAAGTGAGGAAAACCACTAGACCATTCAGGTATGACCTAAATCAAATCCCTTATGATTATACAGTGGAAGTGAGAAATATATGTAAGGGACTAGATCTGATAGACAGAGTGCCTGATGAAATATGGATGGAGGTTTATGACACTGTGCAGAAGACAGGGATCAAGACCATTGCCAACAAAAAGGAATGCAAAAAACAAAATGGCTGTTTGGGGAGGCCTTACAAATAGCTGTGAAAAGAAGAGAAGTGAAAAGCAAAGGAGAAAAGGAACAATACATGCCGGGGTCCAGCCCCGGTGGATCCAGGGAATTCGAAGGGGGGACGGCTTTGGCGATCAGGATACAATAGCTTTAATTAAATATTAATTAGAGATATAAAGAGTAATAGAATAAGGATAGCTCAGTAGGAAAATTCAGTGGAGACAAGAGGCTGAATAACTTGGTTTACGTGGAAAGCTAATAAAATTCCAAGGCAAGGAATTTACGTCACCTATGTAGGCCGCAGGCGTCCTCCCATTCTCCCGAAGGACAGGACACACTAAGGCCTCCCCGGTCAGATCTTACAAGCCCAGGCATAATTAGTAGGCTTGACGAGCCTCCACGTTCCAGATGGGAATTCAGCCAGAAGTGAGAGAAAGAATGACATAGGGAGACCAGTCTTTCAAGGAACTGATCCCATTTTTTATTTTTCCAGGGTCTGTTTTTATACACTGAGATGTCATACAAAAGTCACGCGGGGTCAGCAGTCCTGACTTTTATTAAAGTCAGGTGCTTCATACAAATGTATACAGAGGTTTTAGGGGTGTTACATCATCTTCTGGCCAGGGGGCCTGCTGACAATTTATGATCCTCTCCTTGTGACAGCGGTCAGTCAACCAGAACACTTATTTCTCCAGGGGTGATTATTCTTAAAACAGACGCCACCTTCCAAAGGTACCAGATAAAGTTACATTCCTATAGGGTGAGGGTGCAGTGGGTTTTAATTAAGGAAAGAATTTGCTTAGCCTAAGGTCTAACGTGATTAATATCAAAGGTTAATATTTATTTCTTCTATATATTCATTAATGTGTATAAGGGCAGGGGATGTGGAGACTTAGCAGCAAATATTGGCTCAAAAAATGAAAAACCCTTCACCAATACAATTTCTAATCAGCCCACTATACTATACTAATAGTTTTCTAACTTCTCTAAAGAACCTGTTTTTAGAAGGTTTAAAGCATCTCGTGCCTCTCATGGTTGGGAGGCTGTGAACAATCACATGTGCCCGGACAAGCCTGTCAGGCAGGCTAGAGAAACTTCAGAGGAGTTTGTAGGTTGAAACACTCCTGTCACGGCCAGGAATTTTTGACTGGAGCTCTAAGTTAACTCCTTCTCTGAAAGAGCTGGTGGGGGACAGCCCCCCATAAAGTCAGAGGTATAGGTGAGAGCACAAAGTAGTAAAGTAGGCAGACTCTGGTTTGGGGGGTAGATGCTTTAGAATTTCCAGGGGGACTCCTGAAGCTCCATCCCGCCTTTGCGTGTGCCGAGCCTCCTTCCTCATGACCTTTGCCACGGGCGGAGTTCCTCAAGCTGGCGCCTGGCAAATACACACATTTAAATGCAGAGTTCCAAAGAATACAAGGAGACATAAGAAAGCCTTCCTCAGTGATCAATGCAAAGAAATAGAGGAAAACAACAGAATGGGAAAGACTAGAGATCTCTTCAAGAAAATTAGAGATACCAAGGGAACATTTCATGCAAAGATGGGATCAAAAAGGACAGAAATGGTATGCACCTAACAGAAGCAGAAGATATTAATAAGAGGTGGCAAGAATACGCAGAAGAACTATACAAAAAAGATCATCATGACCCAGATAACCACGATGGTGTGATCACTCACCTAGAGCCAGATATCCTAAAGTGTGAAGTCAAGTGGGCCTTAGGAAGCATCACTATGAACAAAGCTAGTGGAGGTGATGGAATTCCAGTTGAGCTATTCCAAATCCTAAAAGATGATGCTATGAAAGTGCTGCACTCAGTATGCCAGCAAGTTTGGAGAACTCAGTAGTGGCCACAGGACTGGAAAAGGTGAGTTTTCATTCCAACCCCAAAGAAAGTCAATACCAAAGAATGTTCAAACTATTGCACAATTGTACTCCTCTCACACATTAGCAAAGTAATGATCAAAATTCTCCAAGCCAGGCTTCAACAATACATGAACCATGAACTTCCAGATGTTCCAGCTGGATTTAGAAAAAGCAGAGGGACCAGAGATCAAACTGCCAAAATTCATTGGATCATCGAAAAAGTGAGAGTTCCAGAAAAACACCTATTTCTGCTTTATTGACTACACCAAAGCCCTTGACTTTGTGGATCACAGCAGACTGTGGAAAATTCTGCAAGAGATGGAAATACCAGACCACCTGACCTGCCTCTTGAGAAATCTGTATGCAGGTCAGGAAGCAACAGTTAGAACTGGACATGGAACAACAGACTGGTTCCAAATAGGAAATGGAGTACGTCAAGGCTGTATATTGTCACCCTGCTTATTTAGCTTATATACAGAGTACATCATGAGAAACGCTGGAATGGATGAAGCACAAACTGGAATCAAGATTGCCGGGACAAATATCAATAACCTCAGATGTGCAGATGACACCATCCTTAAGGCAGAAAGTGAAGAGGAACTAAAAAAGCCTCTTGATGAAAGTGAAAAGAGGAGAGTGAAAAAGTTGGCTAAAAGCTCAACATTCAGAAAACTAAGATCATGGCATCTGGTCCCATCACTTAATGGCAAATAGAAGGGGAACAGTGGAAACAGTTGCTGACTATTTTGGGAGGCTCCAAAATCACTGCAGATTGTGACTGCAGCCATGTAATTAAATGATGTTTACTCCTTGGAAGAAAAGCTATGACCAACCTAGACAGAATATTAAAAAGCAGAGACATTACTTTGCCAACAAAGGTCTGTCTAGTGAAAGCTATGGTTTTTCTGTAGTCATGTATGGATGTGAGAGTTGGACTATAAAGAAAGCTGAGCACTGAAGAATTGATGCTTTAGAACCTTTATGTTGGAAAAGCCTCTTGAGAGTCCCTTGGACTGCAAGGAGATTCATCCAGTCCATGCTAAAGGATTTCAGTACTGTCATGAGTGCAGGGGCCCTCTTGATTGATTATACTGCCCTTTTAAAGGAGACCCCAGAAAGTTCCTTCTCCCTTTCTATCATATAAGGACATAGAAAGATTCCTTTTGGACTCTGTCCCCCAGAGCTGTGAGAGAATAAATTCTATTCACCCATTTGGCGACTTAAATGCTTAAGGCATCTCTTGGAATATAACACATGATCCAAGTCTCTTCCTATAATTCTTTCTATTTCAAAGAATCTCATTTATACTTAAGTTGAAATTTATACCTTTTTTTCTAAAATTATACAGGTTTTCAAACTTAGAGTGACTTGTCTTTTATCTCTTTACAGATTTTGTTCATCAATTTGAGGTTAGAAATGAATTTTGAAAGCACAGCTGAACCATGATTTATAAAATAAAATGTGATTAATTTGACATCATTAAAATTTATAACCTCTTCTCTATCAGAGACACTGAAGAATAGAAAACAACAAGTCACAGACTCATGGAAAATATTTGGAAAACACATTATCTGTTAAAGGACTTATATACAAAGCACTCTTAAACCTCAATAAGAGACAATTAACCCAACTGAAAATCTGTAAAATCCCTGAAAAGGCACCTCACCAAAAAAGATATACAGAAGGCAATTAATTAAACATGAAAAGATGCCCAACATTATCAATCACTAGGTAATTGGAACAACATGCTATCACTTCACATCTTGTAGAATGGCTAATTTTTTTTTAATGGTCAAAATAAAAAAGAAAACAAAATATCAAGTGCTGGTGATGTGTAAGATTTTGGCCCAAACTGAATGCAACCAACATGCCCTTAAAAAAAAAAAAAAGACTGGATAAACAAACTATGGTACATTTAAGTGATATTATTCAGTAATAAAGGAACGAGCTATAATGCCACAAAAATACACAGAGAAAATTTGAATGTGTATTGTTTAGGGAAAGTAAATTGCATGAAAAAGCTACAAACTCTAAGATTCCAAATATATGACATTCTGGAAAGAGCAAAAACTACAGAGATACAAAAGACATTAGTGAACGCCAGAGACTTGGGGACAGGTGGGACGGATGAATAAATGAAGCACTGGAAGATATGTCTTGATAATGTTACTAATTTCTCAAAATCCGTAAAACTGTACACTACAGAGTGAATCCTGATGTAAACTATACACTGTATACAGACTTTAGTTAATAATAATGTATCAATATCAGTTCATCAATTGTAACAAATGTATCATACTAAAGCAAAATTCTAAGAATAAACAGTGACTGTGGGTAGAGAAGGTTATAATGTTAGCGTTCTCTTCTATCTCCTCAATTCTCAGTAAATAGAAAACAGTTCTAAAATCAAGTATATTAGTTTCAGTAACAATATAATGTACAGAACTAGATAACCTAGAGTAATTGTATTAAATCAATTTAATATTGATTTCAACTCTAAAATGCTATTACTGGACATTGTATCATGGGGCAAAATACATTATTCCACTGCATTAATGCTCTTTAAAACCTCCTGACTTAACATGGAATTTCTTTTCCCTTGGCTTCATGTTTCTATGAAAAGGGTGCTCCATTGGAGTAATTCGCCTCATTTCCTCACTTATTCCTCCTCAACAAAATCAATTAGCTCAGTGTGTTTAAAGAACATATGGTGGGGAGACCTAATGGGGCAAAATGACTTGGGGAATGAGTGGTTGTCGGGGTCAGATTATGTAAGATACTAGAGCTTATGGTGAGGTGGCTTTATTTACTTTTATCACAAAGGGAAATCATACCAAGGCTTGTGGTAGTGTAATAATGTTACTTGATTTATGTTATGAAAGGATCATACTCTTAAATGATAGTACAAGGGTAAAGATGGGCTTCCCTGATAACTCAGCGGTAAAGAATTTACCTGCAATGCAGCAGACGCGGGTTCAATCCCTGAGTCAGGAAGATCCCCTGGAGAAGGAAATGGCAACTGACTTGAGTATCCTTGTCTGAAGAATCCCATGAACAGAGGAGCCTGGTGGGTTTTACAGTCGAGGGGTTTGTGAAGAGTAGGACATGACTAAACCACCACCACAGGAATCAAGAGCAGAGATAGAAAGTGTAGCTAAAAGTCAAGTCCAATAGTCTATGAAGCAGATGATGATGACGTAAGTTAGAATGGAACATTAGTGGAAGTCTCAGAGATTAGAAAGATGATGGAAATAATTTGCTGAAAGAATCAGGGGAAAAGATATGAATTCAAATTCTTTTAAAGATTGAATTCTGGAAAAAAATAGCATTGCTATTGATTGATTTGGGCATCACTGGGTCCTAACAGAGATAAGATTTAAACTAAGAGAGAAGAGCAGAGATAGATGACCTAAATTAATAAGCTGATCTAATGGAAACCTATACTTTTGCACTATGAATAAGCAAATACAAAAAGAAGGAAAGGGGGACTAAAAGATATGTCGTTTCTGCTTCACATTTTCCCTGAAGGAACCATTGCTTTCATTGGGTTGAAGAATAAAAGCAAAAATCAATACTCAATGATTTTCTCTCTAAATATATGTATAAGAAAGAAATGTGTTTAACTGCAAGTAATAGAAAAATTAAAAGATGCTTACTCCTTGGAAGAAAAGTTATGACCAACCTAGATAGCATATTGAAAAGCAGAGACATTACTTTGCCAACAAAGATCCATCTAGTCAAGGCTATGGTTTTTCCAGTGGTCATGTATGGATGTGAGAGTTGGACTGTGAAGAAAGCTGAGCGCAGAAGAATTGATGCTTTTGAACTGTGGTGTTGGAGAA
>NW_011494925.1:1454289-1467466 GCF_000754665.1 Bison bison bison
AGAAGAATTGATGCTTTTGAACTGTGGTGTTGGAGAAGACTCTTGAGAGTCACTTGGACTGCAAGGAGATCCAACCAGTCCATTCGGAAGGAGATCAGCCCTGGGTGCTCTTTGGAAGGAATGATGCTAAAGCTGAAACTTTAGTACTTTGGCCACCTCATGCGAAGAGTTGACTCATTGGAAAAGACTCTGATGCTGCGAAGGATTGGGGGCAGGAGGAAAAGGGGACGACAGAGGAAGAGACGGCTGGATGGCATCACTGACTCGATGGATATGAGTTTGAGTACACTCCGGGAGATGGTGATGGACAAGGAGGCCTGGCGTGCTGCGATTCATGGGGTCGCAGAGTCAGATACGACTGAGCAACTGAACTGAACTGAATAGAAAACCTGACAAAGTAGAATACACACATGGGTGTTTTTTTTTTCTCACACATATTTTACCCAAAGGCTGGGCAGCATTCATTCTGGTTCAGATACTCAATATGACCATCAGAAGACCAGGCTCTTTCTCATTCTGCTTTATCCAACTTGCTGCCTTGACTTTTCTCCTCATGTTTATTGCATTATAGTGGCAACAAGGTTGTTGCTTCTCCAGGCTTATGCACATGTTCTTGGCAGGATGAAGAGGAATCAGGAAGACCCAACTCTCTCTCTTTACATCAGCAAAGTATAAAGTTTCATAGAGACCTTCACAGCACACTTACCTTACAGGTCATTGACAAAAGGTGTGCCCTGTTGCCTCTTTTGATGAAAATAAGACTCAGCCATCTGAAACTTACTTACTTACAGACAATGAGAAAAGCCTTGGTTACCTGTGCTCACATGCTGACAACTCTGTCTCTTTCTCACACACATATTTATATGTATATTTTCACTCATTTTAATTCTTATATTAATTCATTTATTAATAGTATATCCCATCTTCCCATTATTGTCAAGATTAGCAAAAATATCAGATAAAAATTTTGTATCTTTTTATGATCTTGAGAAGTTAAAAACACAATGTGACAAGTATGTGAATTACAAAAATGGCACATATTACTTAGAATTTTTTGTAAAAATTGCCTACACTTTTCATGTTTCGTTTAAAGCAAAGGGCTGACAACATGTACTTCTTAGGGAACTGTTGCATGCTCTTAATATTTGAAATGTCCAGAATTATTTTTCTTTGGTACAGAAAAGTAACCACTCATCTCAGATTTTAATCTGCTACTTGAGACCTTAAATCATGGATCCCAGAGGGCACAGACTTCCGACCCATCCTTCTTTGTATGTCATAAAATTCCCATCAATGCTAGCATCTGGGTAAATAATTCAGCTTGCTCATTGCTATAAAAAATATCAGGGACCCCAAGAACATTTTTTGAAGTGTCCCAGTCTTTTTCAATCCAATCGTCCAATCTGATTTTTGACTATTTTACTCAAATAGTCCAATCTGATGGTCTATTTGCCAGTATAATAAACCTAAAATCATTTTCAGCTTTGTATGAATCTGAGTTGAATTCACTCTCCACGTCATGCTCCCAAAGATGTATCCATAATTCTTTCCAAGATAGGTGGCCTGGAACTACTACCCTTGTCTGGGCTGGTCTGTGTAGATGAGACCCTGAAGAATTTGAGCCATGCTTCCCTGGTGGCTCAGAGGTTAAAGTGTCTGCCTGCAATATGGGAGACCTGGATTTGATCCCTGGGTTGGGAAGATCCCCTGGAGAAGGAAATGGCAACCCACTCCAGTATACTTGCCTGGAGAATCCCATGGATGGAGGAGCCTGGTGGGCTACAGTCCATGGGGTCACAAAGAGTCGGACACGACTGAGCAACTTCATTTTCTTCTTTCTTCATGTAGTGAGGTCAACCAGGTTCTGCTTAAATCTTCCAAGATTCTTAGAAAAGAAACTGTGAGCCACATATGTCACATTTTATTTGATCTATATGTCCAGGTTCTACTTTGCTTTGAGAATCTTTTTCTGGTGGAGTAATTGAAGATGAGAAAAAGGTGTTTTTTTTTCCCACCACCCAACCCAATAAGTCATTATTTTCCTATTTCCTTTACATTTGGTTTGCAAATGGAAAAGCTTGTTGGTAGTTGGTCTCTCTCCTCCTTTGTCTTATAATATGGAGGCCCATTAAATGAATTACACTTTCAACATTTTGCCAGGAGATATCCACAGCCAATCCACAGGTTCATTAGTTATTTACCCCAAGTTGCTGGAGGGAACAAATGGGTCCATCATATTGCTGTTACATAACTGAAAGTGAAAGTCACTCAGTTGTGTTCGACTCTGTGATCTCATGGACTATAACACAGTCCTTGGAATTCTGCAGGCCACAATTCTGGAGTGGGTAGCCTTTCCCTTCTCCAGGGGATCTTCCCAACCCAGGGATTGAACCCTGGTATCCCTCATTGCAGGTGGATTCTTTACCAGCTGAGCCACAAGGGAAGCCCAAGAAAACTGGATTGGGTTGCCTATCCCTTTTCCAAGGGATCTTCCTGACCCAAGAATTGAACTGGGGTCTCCTGCACTGCAGGCAGATTCTTTACCAACTGAGCTATGAGGGAAGCCCGTTAGGCAGTAAGATGACCTTTTATTCTAAACTGCAAAGGGCAATGTCTTAGTATTTTCCAGCCTTTGGGAGTGATTTATTGACTCCATCATCGGCCTCTGCTATGGCTGGCCCCAGAACCAACATCACGTGTTTGTCTTTTGCTGTCTCAGTGCATCCATGTGAATCAATTTTCATAACATAGAAGAAAGCACTTACTTGACACACAATTTGACAACTTTTTAAAAAAATATTTATTTATTTATGGCTATGTTGGTCTTCATTGCTGCGTGGGCCTTTCTCTAGCTGTGGTGAGTGGGAGTTACTCTCCAGTCGCAGTGCTTCTTATTTTGGTGTCTTCTCTTGCTGTGCACCACGGGCCCTAGGGTGTGTGGGCTCCCCGGCTCTCGAGCACAGGCTGGGTGGTTGTGGCACATGGTCTTAGCTGGTGCGAGGCACGTGGGATCTTCCAGGATTGGATGGAAGCCGTGTCTCATACACTGGTAGGCAGACTCTCTACCACTGAGCCACCAGGGACGCCTGATGATGGACTTTTTTTATCTTAAAATGTTTTCTTCTTAGCTCTAAATATTTTGTATTTAGAAAACATTATTTGAATATATTTACTCACTTAGTGTATTCGTGGAACACGTCAGTTATCTCCAGAGTCTTCCTGGTGTCCAGTGATTCTCATCCACACAGGCTTTGTGAGTCTGACTCTGTTTTCTGTTGTTTCTACTGGTATTTACATATGGTGGCTTCTTTCCTTTATATTTTGTCAGTTTTTCAACAGCGAGTTTCTCATGATTCTTTGAGGTGTGAGAATTCTTTGAATTAAGATGGATTTCTCCAGAGAGAAACCATAATTGATTTTTTCTCAACAGCCTGGGCTCACTAGAAAGTCAGAACTGTTTAAAGTTAAATCACTGGTCTGAGTTTTAAAAATCCACTTGAGAGGATTCCATTCATTTGTCAAACGCCTAAGAGACCCGGCTGCCTTCCCTTTAGTTTGTCAAGCGCACATGGCTTTTCCTCCTGGCCCTCCCCCCTGCCTCCCCAACCCTTCCTCTACCTTCTCTTCATTTTGTTACCATTGTGGTTATCCTTCTGTTAATTACTGTGTTTTGATGATTTTCTTAGTGTTCCTCTGAGCAGGATGTTTATTTCAAGCTCCCTACTCCACAGGTCTTACGTTTAGGGACCTTTACTATTATACTTATCACTTTGTTGTTCTTGTTCAATCGCCGTGTTACTTGCTGTGACCCCATGGACTGCAGCCCACCAGCCTCCTCTGTCCATGGGATTTCCCAGGCAAGAATACTGAAGTGGTTTGCCATTGCCTTCTCCAGAGGATCTTCCTGACCCAGAGATTGAAACTGCATTTCCTGCATTGGATTCTTTAACACTGAGCCACTACGGAAGCCCTATAATTATCACTTAGGATGGGTCTAAACTTTTCTTCTCATTTCAGAACCTTCAGGACTTAACCTAAAGCTTAAAATTCCCCCATATGGCAAACACCCTCTAGGAAAAAAGCACATTTCAATAACTGACATGTCTCTCTGTCTGGTGTCACTTTATATTTGGCAGAATATTCTTTATTTTCTTGCCAGATGATGAAAACATTTAAGAAGGCTTATAGTGTTTTGGCAAGCATGGCTTATTGTTTTCAGGAAAACCTAGGCCTGCAAACTGCCAAGTCACAAAGAATGGAAAACTTCTTTCCTTGTGTAGAATGGACATAAAAATTAGATTTAAACACTGGGATGACCCAGAGGGATGGTATGGGGAGGGAGGAGGGACGAGGATTCAGGATGGGGAACACATGTAT
Source organism: Bison bison bison (assembly GCF_000754665.1). Lineage (NCBI taxonomy): Eukaryota > Metazoa > Chordata > Mammalia > Artiodactyla > Bovidae > Bison > Bison bison. The sequence goes on from NW_011494925.1 coordinate 1,458,667, forward strand.
ACCTGTGGCGGATTCATTTTGATATTTGGCAAAACTAATACAATTATGTAAAGTTAAAAAAAAAAAAAAAACTTATTTGTCCCATTATTGCACATTTTATAAGTTAGTTTTTAACAGCTTTCAGAATAGCTCCTAGATGTGCAGACAATTTAATATATATTTATATTAGCACCCCTTTATACTGTACATTATACTTTAGATTAAGAGCAATTAAATTGGTTTATCTATATATAGTTTTAATCAGAAAACTAAAATTGATAAATGGGCATATCAGTATACAGATGATGTAGAGACGATACATTGACAGAAAGCTAGTTTGCTTAAAAGAAAGAAAGATGTATTATATAAAGATATAATGTATCTTGGAGATTATAGGTTACCTCTTTCAATTCAAGCTATACAGCCTCTTAAAATGATAGTCCAGAATTCAAATTGCTACCAAGATTTTTCTAGATAATGATATCAATAAAATAAGTTTATCTTCACTACAGTTTTATAACCTTTATAAACTGGTCTACAGGATCTATTATATAATTTGCTTTATATTCTTACCCTGTTATTTTTAATATGTACAACCTACCCTCAACATCAAGAACATGATAATAGAGAGCTAACTGAATAATTTCTGTTCTAACAATAAAGGGACATGAGTTGATTGCTTTAAAAATGCTTATTTGATTACACTGACTTGTATGGAGTTAAATCAAATTGAATTGACAGGGTAAAGATGTATCTCAAAAAAATAAACTAGGGATATTCAAGATCAGTCAGAGACACACAGTTTGCTAAATTATTAATAATGATGAGAACAATTTTATTTCTTGTTGGATAGCAAATTCTATTTTTTTCTCTTTTTTTCTGTGCTTTTATTTATTTTCTCAATTTTTGTTTTGTATCAGTGTATAGCCAGTAACAATGTTTTGATAGCTTCAGGTGAACAGCAAAGGATTCAGCTATACACATACAGGTATCCATCCAGCCTGGATGGGAAGTGAGGAAATTCTATTTTTTTTAATTTAATTTTTATTGGAGTATAGTTGCTTTACAATGTTTTGTTAATTTCTACTATACAATTTTTACTGTGAAACAACAACAATTTCTACTGTGAATCAATGACAATTTCTACTGTGAATCAACCATACATATATATTCCATCTTTGTTGGATCTCCTTCCTATTTAGGTCACCACAGAGCAATGAGTAGGTTCCATGAGCTACATAGTGAAGTTGCTCGGTCGTGCCTGACTCTTTGCGACCCCATGGACAATACAGTCCATGGAATTCTCCAGTCCAGAATACTGGAGTGGGTAGCCTTTCCCTTTTCCAGGGGATCTTTTCAACCCAAGGATCAAACCCAGGTCTCCTGCATTGCAGGCGGATTCTTTACCAGCTGAGCCATAAGGGAAGCCCAAGAATACTGGAGTGGGTAGCCTATCCCTTCTCCAGCGGATCTTCCCAACCCAGGAATGGAACTGGGTCTCCTGCATTGCAGGCGGATTCTTTACCAACAGAGCTGTGAGGGAAGCTTGAGTTACATAGTAGCAAATTCTATCTTTAAAAGGCAGTAAACAGTTAATCATTGTTCACTTCTAAAGAAAAATGGTTACTGATTCAGAGATCTTTTAAATCATATTGGATTCCACGGGCTAATGAAGGGAGTGGTAGCACAGGCAAGCACCTATGGCCATCCCTTGTTTGAGCAGTCTGCTCTGCCTTACTCACATAATTATCCAAGACTCTTAGTTATAAGGTGTAATTGGCCCCTGGTAACTGGCAAGCTCACCTGATGTCAATTCCCCCTATTAATGGTGGCCTCCTCCTCCCCTTAGTAGTGAAGACTTCTGCTATGTCCTGTTCACCATCTGCTGCACATGGTGGGGTGCTGCTCCAAGACCCTTTGTATGAGGTTCCCTTGTCCAGTAAACCATCATTGTCACTATTTAAAAAAAAAAAAGATTTTAACACTTCGTTAGCATTAAGATTATCTTCCAGAATGTGTCACAGTAATTTTGTGACAGTTAAGGGAAAAAGAAACAATGAGGTCCAGACACCTAAAGAGGGAAAATCTTAGACCCCATGAAGTACAGGGAAAGAAGAGGCATAAACCAACTTTATTTTTCAAAACAATATTGCTTATAGCCTTCCTCCAAAAGAAAACATCCTAGACAGTTCTCCCAAACTGTTACAAGCACCTTACATTTAACTGACTACTGGGTCTACCATCCCCTGAAAGATGACTAAGCCTACAGTTTGATCAACAGTCTCCTTAACATGGAAATGAATCCATCAGAAGCAGTTAGGGATGCTCCCAGCTCCTGCATCTCCCATGCAAATGTCCACCCATATTGTGGATATCTTACACAGTACCATCTTCAGTCATTTTCTGGACACAAAAAATAGCTAATGACTTGAATTAGTAAGATAGGGAGGAGAACTACTCTAAGCCATACTTTCAGGAACAAGGATTCAGTTATTCAAACTGAACTGGGGACCCTAAGGTCTACTAGCAGCCAGTTAGGAGGTCATTTTGGAGCACATGTCAACCTGTACTCCTGAACTGATGTAGCTGATGCTTAAGAAACTCCCAAAGCTGTGAACATTCTCTTTCCAAGGACACTATATATGACCTTGGGATTTCACTTCCTGTATGAAAACTAAGCATAAACTGCTTTCCTGCTGGAAACACTGACTGAGAACTTAGGTCAGTCCTTAGAGACCTTCAAGTATTTCAGGAAACACCAGAGGATCATGTAATGCTAAGATGACTTGAGCTTATCCTTGATTCCTCTGGGGAGCTTCTGGGAGAGATAACTAAATTTTCATTCATGATCCCTCTTTACTGGCCCCATTCTTTTTTCCTTCCCTCCCCACAAAATTACTGATCTGCTCTGACACTGTAGATTAGCTTGCATTTGTCTAGAATTTTGTATAGATGAAATGATAGAATATGTCCTCTGTGTCTCTTTTCTCTTAGTCAACATGTTGGGCTGGCCAAGAAGCTTGTTCATGTTTTTGGTAACATCTTTTGGAAAAACCCTAATGAACTTTTTGGCCAACCCAACACTTACTGGGCTTCCCTGATAGCTCAGTTGGTAAAGAATCCACCTGCAATGCAGGAGACCCCGGTTCCATTCCTGGGTCAGGAAGGTTCATTGGAGAAGGGATAGGCTACCCACTCAAGTATTCTCGGGCTTCCCTTGTGGCTCAGCTGGTAAAGAATCTGCCTGCAATGCGAGAGACCTGGGTTCAATCCCTGGGTTGGGAAGATCCCCTGGAGAAATGAAAGGCTACCCACTCCAGTATTCTGGCCTGAAGAATTCCATGGACTGTATAGTCCATGGGATCTCAAAGAGTTGGACACGACTGAGCAACTTTCACTTTCACTTTCAATACTTACTTGGGCTTCCCAGGTGGTGCAGTGGTGAAGAATCCACCTGTCAATGTGGGAGACACAAGCAATGTGGGTTTGATCCCTGAGTCAGGAAGATCCCCTGGAGGAGGAAATGGCAACCCACTCCAATATTCTTGCCTGGAGAATCCCATGGACAGAGGAGCCTGGCCAGGCTATAGTCGATGGGGTCCAAAGAACCAGACACGACTGAGCACCACCACCACCATAATACTTACTTCGGGTTTCACCACTGTTTTTACATGTATCAATAGTTTACTGCTTTTCATTAATGGTACTTATTAATGTTCCCTTGTGGCTCAGATGGTAAAAAAATCCATTTGTAATGCAGGAGACCTGGGTTCAATGCCTGGGTTAGGAAGATCCCCTGGAGAAGGGAATGGCTACCCACTCTAGTATTCTTGCCTGGAGAATCCCATGGACAGAGGAGCCTGGCGGGCTACCATCCATGGAGTCGCAAAGACTCATACATGACTGAGCACACTCATGATGATGGGAGTACAGAGGAACAGTTGGTGTTTGGGGAGAGGGATGTGCTCTTGTGTATGTCATTGTGAGAATTGGAGATTTCTGTTGACTCAAAATCATGAGCATAGAAATTCAAATGAATGGAGGGGCAAGGTTCAATGGGAAATAAAGCAATTTTATGGAGCACACAGGACTAAAAATTTAATAGGACAGATATGATTTAGGAGAGAGAAAGGGAAGACACCCTGAGGGCAGAGGTAAGGCAGATGTTGCATGTTTACAAAACAGGGAAACAAATGACAGTGATCCATTTGAGAGGATGGACAGGCAGACAGAAAATATTTAGGGAGATTTTAAAAAGACTGACTTTTTATTATAAAATAGTAAGTACTGAAAAATAAAACTCACAAAAATAAACCTTGTGCTGAAGCCAACTTTAACTTCTTATTTTATCGAAAGGAATATCTCAAAAGAAAGACTTTCTACACATTACTGAATGTATAGATTTAACTGTTGTTTAGAACTTCAAATAAGTACCTTCGGTTTTATTAAAGAAAAACAACATGTACTCTGTATCTCTCTAGGAGAATTATTAAAAGTTGTATGAAGCCTAGAAAACTGGTACAGATGAACCTGTTTGCAGGGCAGGAATAGAATCACAGATTCAGAGACAAACGTGTGGACACAAGGTGAGGAAGGGAGTGTGTGAGGAACTGGGAGATTGGGTTGGACACATATACACAAATACACGTATACACATAAGTGTAAAACAGACAGCTAGTGAGAAGCTGCTGGATAGCACAGGGAGCTCAGCTCAGCCTCTGTGATGACCTAGATGGAGTGGGATGAGGGTGGGCTGGGGAGGGAGGCCCACACAGGAGGGGGCATATGTGTACGTACAGCTGATTCACTATGTTGTACAGCAAAAACTAACACATTGGAAAGCAACTGTAAGTTTCATCTACACCCTAAATAAAAAAATAAAAATACAGAAATTAAATACATTTTTTTTGAAGTTGTTCATCCTGTTTTATTTTATCTTAGTTTGGAGTCAAGCCACCCCTCTAAGTAAACTACCTGTGAGATGATTCAAGGCGTCTGAAAGGGTTAAATCTGACAGGCTTTTCTTCAGACGCCATTTCTCTGGGATTCTCCTTCACCAGGAAAGACCACATGACTCTGTGTTGGTTGTCACTGCTCACTATTTATCCCCCAGTGCCGTCAATTTCCTCCATCCTCAGACATCAGGACACTGGCTGAGGCCTCCCTCCTACTGATCGGGAGCTCATAAGTCACTCTGCAGAGTCTGTCTTTGCAAATAGACTGTCTATTTCTTCATGTACATTAATAATTCAGCTGCAGATGAATGCTGTACAGAAATGCCGACCAGATAAAATAATACATGTGATCTACTCACTGTATTTTTAAAAAATTATTCTAAGGCTATACACATATATATATATGTATGCTAAGTCACTTCAGTTGTGTCCGACTCTGTGACCCATAGACAGCAGCTCATCAGGGTACCTGGTCCCTGGGATTCTCCAGGCAAGAACACTGGAGTGGGTTGCCATTTCCTTCTCCAATGCATGAAAGTGAAAAGTGAAAGTGAGGTTGCTTAGTTATGTCCGACTTTTAGCAACCCCATGGACTGCAGCCTACCAGCTCTTCCATCTATGGGATTTTCCAGGCAAGAGTACTGGAATGGGGTGCCATTGCCTTCTCCGATATATATATGTATATATACATATAAATACAAATAAATATATATGATCATAATGGAAAGAAGTTATTCTTTATTGTGAGCTACCTGAATTATGAAGTTATTTTAAAAATATTGCTATGAGTATAGAAAATTAGCCAAAATCAAAAATTTGAGTGGAACAGCTATATTTTCTGAAGTGTGACAAATACTATTTTAAAATTATGTAATATCTTTATTTACATGAGTTCAAACATTTTATACTTAGAATTTCTCTGCACTAAGAGGTGGCAATACCATTATCTATCCTTTGGTTCAAACACTGGGAAATAAATCTATTATTAGGAGTAACTATAATGAGGAGAGAAATTGAGTGACAAATCCTTACCTTTTTTACCTAACAAACCACATTAATTTCAGCTCCTTTTCACAAAATCCAAAACTTCCCTTGACAGAAAAGTCACTAGATTCTGTCAGAGTTAATTCAGTGTATACTATTATTGGGTTTATTTACATAGGACCTACATTTGAAGGTTAATAATATTCACATGTCCTTCTAATGTCACTAAAAAATCCTAACCAGTGGACAATGCTGTTGAGATTTTTCTTTTGTTTTCTTTAAAATAGTTTGCTAGGATCTTCCCTGGTGGCCCAGTGTCTAAAACTCCACATTCCCAATGTGGGAGACCCGGGGTTGATCCCGGGTCAGGGAGCTGAATCCTGCTTGCCACAACTAACACCCCTACACAGCCAAATACAAAATAAGAATAAACAAACAAAAGCGATAAAATGCTTTTCTAATAAGCAAAAATCAGATTGAACCTTGGCTAACAGTGAATTGAAAGTGAATTCGCTCAGTCGTGTCCGACTCTTTGTGACCCCATGGACTGTAGCCCACCAGGCTCCTCCATCCATGGAATTTTCTAGGCAAGAGCACTGGAGTAGATTGCCATTTCCTTCTCCAGGGGATCTTCCCAACCCAGGGATCGAACCTGGGTCTCCCACATTGTGGGCAGACCTTTTACTGTCTGAGCCACCAGGGAATCCCAGTGAATTATCCCAGTAGAATATCAAACATGTAGAAATGTAAAAATACATTCTTAGACACTGAAAGTTCACAATAATTGATGGAGCAACAAAAGATGTATCAATTATCACTTTGATAATAATTTCCAAAAAGCAAATTGAGTGTTACCAGGAAAAGTGGCAGAGTAAGAACCTCTGAAAATTTTCTTATTGTTCAGTCGCTTCAGTCCAACTCTTTTGTGACCCCATGGACTGTAGCCCTCCAGGCTTATTTGTCCATGGGGATTCTCCAGGAAAAAATACTGGAGTTGATTGCCATTTCTTACTCTGGGGTATCTTCCTGACCCAGGGATCAAACTTGCATTGCCTGCATTGACAGGTGGATTCTCTACCACTGAGCCATCAGGGAAGCCCTCTGAAAATTCATGCCTCCATAAAAGCAACACTAAATGGCAAACACACACACACATCTGAAGCAACTTTTTCAGAACTCTGGAAATTAACTAAGGTAAGTAACAACCTAAGAACATTTATTCCAGCAAGGAGCTGAGTCTCATTAAGAACAGGAGCTTTGGAACAATTAACTTGCCTTAACCTCAACTTCCACTGCTAGCTCAGCAGCAGTCTTGAAAAACAGCCCAACATTCCCAGTATCTAGGGGGCAATGTGGAGCTGGTGCCGTTAGAAAGCCTCATTTTGAAAGAATTATTATGATTTCACCTCCCTGCTGCTTCCCTGGAAGATCCAACTTTACTTACCCTGACTCAAAGATCTCCGTGAGTTCAAACTTACTCCCTGGGAGGGTGTTTGCTAAAAATTCATTATGTGCTTAAAGCTGCTGTAGCTTAAAGGAATGAATAAAATTTGGAAAAACACTAGCCTAATCAAAAAGTTTGAAAGAAAGGATCAGAGAGGTTACCTGGTGGCCCCGTGGTTGAGACTCTACTCTCCTTATGCAGGAGGCATGGGTTTGATCCCTGGTCAGGAAACTAAAATCTCACAAGCCACATCACATGTCAAAAAAAAAAAAAAGAGGAAGAATAAGAAAGGAGCCATGAAGAGATACCCCACGTCCAAGGTAAGAGAAATCCAAGTAAGATGGTAGGTGTTCCAAGAGAGCATCAGAGGGCAGAAACACTGAAACCATACTCACAGAAAACTAGTCAATCTAATCACACTAGGACCACAGCCTTGTCTAACTCAATGAAACTAAGCCATGCCCGTGAGGCCACCCAAGACTGGCAGGTCACGGTGGAGAGGTCTGACAGAATGTGGTCCATTGGAGAAGGGAATTGCAAACCACTTCAGTATTCTTGCCTTGAGAACCCTTGAACAGTATGAAAAGGCAAAATGATAGGATACTGAAAGAGGAACTCCCCAGGTCAGTAGGTGCCCAATATACTACTGGAGATCAGTGGAGAAATAACTCCAGAAAGAATGAAGGGATGAAGCCAAAGCAAAAACAATACCCAGCTGTGGATGTGACTGGTGATAGAAGCAAGGCCCAATGCTGTAAACAGCAATATTGCATAGAAACCCAGAATGTTAGTTCCATGAATCAAGGAAAATTGGAAGTGGTCAAACAGAGATGGCAAGAGTGAATGTCGACATTCTAGGAATCAGCGAACTAAAATGGACTGGTGAATTTAACTCAGATGACCATTATATCTACTATTGCGGGCAGGAATCCCTCAGAAGAAATGGAGTAGCCATCATGGTCAACAAAAGAGTTAGAAATGTGGTACTTGGATGCAATCTCAAAAACGACAGAATGATCTCTATTCATTTCCAAGCCAAACCATTCAATATCACAGTAATCCAAGTCTATGCCCCAACCAGTAACGCTAAAGAAGCTGAAGTTGAATGGTTCTATGAAGACCTACAAGACCTTTTAGAACTAACACCCCAAAAGATGTCCTTTTCATTATAGGGGACTGGAATGCAAAAGTAGGAAGTCAAGAAACACCTACAGTAACAGGCAACTATGGCCTTGGAATACTGAATGAAGCAGGGCAAAGACTAATAGAGTTTTGCCAAGAAAATGCACTGGTCATAGCAAACATCATCTTCCAACAACACAAGAGAAGACTCTACATATGGATATCACCAGATGGTCAACACCGAAATCAGATTGATTATATTCTTTGCAGCCAAAGATGGAGAAGCTCTATACAGTCAGCAAAAACAAGACCAGGA
>NW_011494925.1:1467801-1515879 GCF_000754665.1 Bison bison bison
GCTCAAACTACTGCACAATTGCACTCATCTCACACGCTAGTAAAGTAATGCTCAAAATTCTCCAAGCCATGCTTCAGCAATAAGTGAACCGTGAACTTCCAGATGTTCAAGCTGGTTTTAGAAAAGACAGAGGAACCAGAGACCAAATTGCCAACATCTGTTGGATCATGGAAAAAGCAACAGAATTCCAGAAAAACATCTATTTCTGCTTTCTTGATTATGCCAAAGCCTTTGACTGTGTGGATCACAATAAACTGTGGCAAATTCTTCAAGAGATGGGAATGCCAGACCACCTGACCCGCCTCTTGAGAAATTTGTAAGCAGGTCAGGAAGCAACAGTTAGAACTGGACATGGAACAACATACTGCTTCCAAATAGGAAAAGGAGTACGTCAAGGCTGTATATTGTCAGCCTGCTTATTTAACTTATACACAGAGTACATCATGAGAAACGCTGGGCTGGAAGAAGCACAAGCTGGAATCAAGATTGCCAGGAGAAATAGCAATAACCTCAAATATGCAGATCACACCACCCTTATGGCAGAAAGTGAAGAGGAACTAAACAGCCTCTTGATGAAAGTGAAAGAGGAGAGTGAAGAAGTTGGCTTAAAGCTCAACATTCAGAAAACAAAGATCATGGCATCTGGTCCCATCACTACATGGGAAATAGATGGGGAAACAGTGGAAACAGTGTCAGACTTTATTTTTTGGGGCTCCAAAATCACTTCAGATGGTGACTGCAGCCATGAAATTAAAAGACGCTTACTCCTTGGAAGGAAAGTTATGACCAACCTAGATAGCATATTGAAAAGCAGAGACATTACTTTGCCAACAAAGGTCCGTCTAGTCAAGGCTATGGTTTTTCCAGTAGTCATGTATGGATGTGAGAGTTGGACTGTGAAGAAAGCTGAGCACTGAAGAATTGATGCTTTTGAACCATGGTGTTGGAGAAGACTCTTGAGAGTCCCTTGGACTGCAAGGAGATCCAACCAGTCCATTCTGAAGGAGATCGGCCCTGGGATTTCTTTGGAAGGAATGATGCTAAAGCTCAAACTCCAGTACTTTGGGCACCTCGTGTGAAGAGTTGACTCATTGGAAAAGACTCTGATGCTGGGAGGGATTGGGGGCAAGAGGAGAAGGGGACGATAGAGGAAGAGATGGCTGGATGGCATCACTGACTCGATGGACGTGAGTCTGAGTGAACTCCGGGAGTTGGTGATGGACAGGGAGGCCTGGCGTGCTGTGATTCATGGGGTCGCAAAAAGTCAGACACGACTGAGCGACTGAACTGAACTGAACTGAAGAAAGGAGATAACCTCAAAACTGAAAATCACTGTAGTGATCTTGTGTTATTTTCGATCATCATTCAAATATTTCTGGTTAGTCCAGCCTTATTTTCACTGTGATTTGCAGAATTAAAGGAAACATCTTCCATGCATACTTGGAAAAAGTATCTGGGGGCAGAAACACAGCTTTTGTTTTGAGACAGAAAGTGTATGCATGGGCTTCCTACGTGGCACCAGTGGTAAAGAACCCACCTTCTAATGCAGGAGACTTAAGAGACCCAGGTTCCATCAGGGATGGTTGGGAAGATCCCCTGGAGATATATTCCACTCCAGTATTCCTGCCTGGAGAATTCCATGGACGAAGGAGCCTGTCAAATTACAGTTCATGGGGTTGCAAACAGTCGGACATGACTGAGGAACTAACAGGTTCATTTTAATTCTCAGCACCCTGCATGTATTCTGCCCTTGGCCAACGAATATATTTTCTACACATATGACACAGTTTTCATTGATAAGATACTGATTTCCAGATGTTTTGGTAACTTTAGCATTTGCTTTCTTGAGCAAACCTAGGGTTAGCAGTTACCAGGTGATGACTAGAATTAATTAATCATTGTGTTCTTGGGAAGGAAAAAAAAAACAAAAAACAAAACCTAAGCAGCAAATAGTAAACTCTTCATTGTATAATTATTTTTCTTTTCCTTCCTGTCCTTTCTTTAATTTCTTCCTTTTTCTTTCCTTTCTTTCTTATATTCTACAGGGAGATCACAGAAACATTGCAGTTGCAATGACCAGAGGAATAATGTTTGGTGCTTAATTTCCTAATTTGCAGAATACACCTAGAATCAACCACAAACTAGCCTTTCAATGCACTTACATATCTGATCAGTAAATATCAACTGGGTGAAACTGTACTTGCCCCAAAATATCGGACAATTGGCTTGGGAAACTTGAGGCTCTTTCTATATAAGAAAAGCAAACAAAGTTTCTCAAGATTGAGAAGAAAAATGAAACAAACAAAAAGATGGGAGAACGCATTTTAGCGTTTTTTTTGATTGATATTCTAACAATATATTAGCATTTAAAAATATTTCAGCTATTCAGAAATAGGGTTGGCTAAAGTGTGCCAAACAGAAATTAAAATTATGAGTTGGTGCTAGTTTTCACTTTGATAATCTCCATTTCCTACTTTTTCTCCATCTGACTGACTCACAACTGACAAAAATGCATTTATTTTATCTTTCTCTGTATTGGCACAGCATGGACTTGTAACAGGAAAACCAAAATCGAAACTTGGGAGTAAGATGTGACTGAAAGAGTTTCAATGTCCACATTCAAATTTGGATTTAGTCACTGCTTTCTCTCAGATGAAGGGTTCTGTATGAAGAGGCTGATCGGTAACAGACGCGACGTGCCTAGGCACTGCTTGTGTCTCCCAAACACACGGCCTCCTATAGGCTCTGCTGACAGCACCTCACCCTAATGAGGAGAACAGAAGACTAGTTTCACAGGGTTCTTTTGCCTGTTATCAGTCAATGTAAGAAGCCTTTCGCACTTTGCTCAGTAAATCAGTTATTTCCATACATGTTGTTGTTGTCGTTTAGTCGCTGAGTTGTGTCCAACCCCTTTGCAACCCCATGGACTGTAGCCTGCCAGGTTCCTTTGTCTGAGGGATTTCCCAGCCAAGAACACTGGAGTGGTTGCCTTTTCCTTCTCCAGGGGATCTGCCCAACCCACGTCTCCTGCATTGCAGGTGGATGCTTTACCACTGAGCCACGAATAAAGCCTAATATTATGTTGAAAAATAGTAAAAATAAATAATATTTTTCTTACACACTGTCACTCTTGCAGGGGCAAGGGAATTCCTTAACTTACCTTCCTTATATTGCCATAGGGACTCGGTGAAGAGAGCACAGTACTGCTTATAGACTTTTATACTCTGGGGCCTTCACAAATGTATGCTGATGAAGATACTCTAAGTTGCAGTTTGTTTCTATTTAAGATGAAGACGACAGAGAAGACAATGAGTAAACTCAGTCTAGTGTGATGGAACCACTCCTCCACCTGTGTGATCTGCAACTGCTCCCAGCATTGCCGGTCCAATGTCCTCAGGCCTAGTTTGCCACCAGCATAGGAGTGGAATATAAATGACTGTTTTCCCTTCCAGTGCAAGTAACTTTTTCCCTTCCTTTCAAGTAACTTTGTGATCTATTTTGTTTTTTTCTTTCACATCATTCTACTTTAGAATTAAAGTAACTGTCTGTAAGATAATTATTCTGTGCCATAGTTCTATATGTATATTTTTAAATGAATGTAGTTCAGAGACTTGTATTTGTTCTTCTTTCTTCAAAACTAAATATTTCTTGTGCTATTCTATGATTTTTTTTTTCCTTTTAGGCCGAAGAAATCCTTAGGAAAAATCAGAATCCGTAAAAATTGGTGGTCTTCTTCACGGGGGATTTTATTATGTCATAATAGAAAATGTGTCTGAAACCATACTAAACTGTGAGTTATATTTCCATTTATGCTTAGATACGATGTTTGATGGGTTGTATATTATAAATTCTCTGCAGTCATACAAATTATTCTGTAAACTCACTTAAGGAATGGCTACAAAATATGCATCTCAATTAGGTGATCTCAACTGCAAGTTTGTTGGGTTCAAATCATTAAGTTAAAGTAGCATATAAAAAGACGGCCTTTTCAGAGGCATAAATGATTACTAAAGTGTCTTATAAATTGTGTAATTTAGATCTTGGATGGTTTTCAAAGAACCATATTCTAGACATAAACATTCATGATATTAGAAGACCAGGGGAGGCTTGGGTGTTATTTTCTCTTGGAGTAAATTTTATAATTTCCAGAGAGGATTCCCCCACCATATTTTTTGACACATTTTTACAAATTATTCACAACAATTTACACTGGCATTCATTTTTATACTTCTGTTCATGTGGTTTTTGCCACTTTCTCACATTAGAAAGTATGCTTAATGAAGGCAAAGAGCTGACTCACTGGAAAAGACCCCAGTGCTGGGGAAGACTGAAGGCAAAAGGAAAAGGGGGCAGCAGAGGATGAGATGGTGAGATGGCATCACTGACTCAATGGACATGAATTTGAGCAAACTCAGAGAGATAATGAAGGACAGGGAAGCCTGGTGTGCTACAGTCGCCAAGAGTCAGACATGACTTAGCAACTGAACAGCAAAATATTTTTTCCACCACAATTTAAAAACAATGAGTTGCTGAACCTGTATAAAACTTCAGATGATGCACAAGTTTTAAATGTGTTTAAATTAATCACAGTACCAGAAAGCTGAACAGAGTTTGAAGATGAGGATTTGTGGTGGTGGGGATGGTCATCGGGGGATCTTCCTGAAAGTAAAAGAATGTTGGCATGTTACTAGTAGTATTCAGCAGCTTGATTGCTTCCAATAGGGCCCCTTAGCTAAACTGGAGGTTTGAGATTAGCACTGTGGTGGATAAGAAAAATAAGGAAGCTCCCTCAAAGTCTCAAGGAAAATAAAGGCGACTGCTTACCCCTGAGATTTATAAATCTTAAGGAATTAAAGGAATGAGAAGATAAAAGGAAAAGAAAAGAAGCCAAATTAAGAGAAACCAAGAATAAAACCTGCGGCCTAAGGGAGTGTAAATAATGGACGAAAAGGCCAAAGAGAAAAGGTGAGCTTTGTGTGGTGGTACTTTCAATAAAACATCTCCTAAGGATGAGCCTCATTAAGGGACCTCACCTAGCTGCTGCCAGCTGTGGAACTCTTGTTTGCAAATTGCTGTGTCCTTTACCTTCAAGGGTGGTGAGGAAGGCAGCATTCCTGGTAAGGGTCCTGCAGAATCAACACATGCAATTGCTTGCAACTCCCCCGTTGACTATTTATGAATGCCATTATTTTGTTATCTCATCACACCTGTAGATAACGTAGATTATCTCTTTATGTCAAAATGTTTTTATGTCAAAGAGGATGGCTGTTGTTCCAGCTGTCACATTCTGATAGCTAACTGCTCACCGTTATATCCTTGCCAAAGCCCTTTAGCCTGGCACGGTGTGAATCATTGTCAATGGCATTTAAAAATCTGTTGGAAAAAAATATGTATTTTGACTGTTGATCAAGTATTCCAATGAACTAAGATTATGTCTTGTCTTTGTGAATTCAATTATTAATTGATCAATCATTTTGCCCTAAAATAACTGATGGTTTAGGATTTTCTGTGCCTCCAAGGAAATTAAATGCAAATCTCTGTCAGTCATCTGTTCACAAAGGCTCCTTTAAGGAATCCACTGGAATACAAATAGAAGGCCCTGCAGCAATTTTGGTCTGCTGTAACTCACTCTCTTATTTTATTTTTTTCTTAATAACCCCTTCTTTAAGGTGCCTATTTGATTTCTCTCTGACTTTTCTCCCTTAAAAAGGAAATGTGATTCCAAGGTAATATATCAAAGTACTTAACACTGATACAAATTAGAGTTCTGTCCTTTTTCTTTTTTACACAAGTTTCTAGTGGATGTAGGCTTTGAGAAGCCTGAGGACAGAATGAGCTTCGAAGTATCAGCTATTTGGGACTTCAAGAACAGAAGTGTTTCTCCCTTTGAGATTTTTCTTTTAAATCGCAGGCAGAGAGAAACAGTCATTCTCTGAAAATCTTGAATGACCAGTTTTGGAACTTTTTTTTCTCCCAATACCTTCTGGTGCAGAAAAATCATTTAAAATGAATATTTTGACTGCAATACCTAAAACATAAAATATTTTAATTTTTGATATAGCTTACTCTACTGAATGAAACTATCTCCATCTTGGGCTTCCCAGGTGACTCAATGGTAAAGAATCTGCCTGTCAATGCAGGAGATGCAGGAGACGTGGGTTCAATCCCTGGGTTTGATCCCTGGGTTGGGAAATATCCCATGGAGAAGGAAATGGCAACCCACTCCAGTATTCTTGCCTGGGAAATCCCATGGACAGAGGAGCCTGCGGGCTACAAAGAGTCAACTTAGCACACAGCACACATCTCCATACTAACATTATATTCTATATCATCCAGTTAGTTCTGGTACATGCATTGCTCCTTCTCTTTGTCGTTACAAAGGAAGATAGCAATGAAAAAACTTCCTATTTATTTTTAATTCATTCATTCAAAATATTTACTTCACTCTCCCCAGATCAAACAAGGTGCAGATTTTATTATTTTAATGAAAACACTCATCTCTGCTGCTTATGAACTAACAGTCTCTTGGGGAAGATTCAGTTACTGTTCAGCTCTGTGATTTCTGTGACTATTAGTGACAGCACCTCTGAGCCAGGAAATTTCTGACTCAGAGAAGAAATATTCAAACCCATATGACAGCAACACCTTTGCTATTAATACATAGGCAAATCCTTTCCTAAAGTCCAAATGAAAAAGTAATACAAAAGGGCTCAAATATTTTGACAAATCATCACTCTTTTTTAAATTTCTGACCTACCTTGGACTCTTTTCCTCCTAAAACACCATGTAAGATTACCAAATATTACAGGCTCTACTCTAAACAGTGCTAATATCTTGTGAGTCATATTTCTCTCTGGATCCATGCAAAGTTAATGAGCTCCCAAACTCCACTGTCAGAGAAGGCAATGGCACCCCACTTCAGTACTTTTGCCTGGAAAATCCCATGGATGGAGGAGCCTGGTAGGCTGCAGTCCATGGGGTCCCTAAGAGTCGGACATGACTGAGCGACTTCACTTTCACTTTTCACTTTCATGAATTGGAGAAGGAAATGGCAACCCACTCCAGTGTTCTTGCCTGGAGAATCCCAGGGACGGGGGAGCCTGGTGGGCTGCCGTCTATGGGTTGCACAGAGTCGAACATGACTGAAGTGACTTAGTAGTACTAAACTCCACTGTCTGTACCTCTTTGTCACTTTATTTAAACCTAGTATCCGCTTACTCTCGTTTGCTGTCATTTCTCAAACTTGAGTCTCTCACTGACAAATACTGTTAATACTAATGACTCCATTTTTCTTACTATCCAGTTACTTTTTCAAGAGATTTAACATTCATGCCCATGATGCTTTTCACAGGTACAGCCTCTCAATTTCTTGGTGTTTTCTCCTATGACCTGTCCCTGAGAGCTGAAATGTATCCACATATGAACATGGTCCCCTTTGGAGTCTGTAGACCTACTAACAGCTAGAAATATTCCTAACAATTTATTCTCTGTGGGTAATCTATTCTCTCTTTATTTTAAGGGCTTCCCAGGTGACTCAGTGGTAAAGAACCCACCTGCCAAGCAGGAGATGCAGGTTCAATCCCTGGGTCAGGAAGATCCCTGGGTCAGGAGAAGGAAATGACAAGCGACTTCAGTATTCTTGCCTGGAGATTCCCATGGACAGAGAAGCCTGGCAGGCTACAGTCCATGGGGCTAAAAAGTGTCAGACATGACTTAGGGACTAAAAAATAACAACCACCTTTATTTTCACAGTCCTTTAGAATTATTAGACACAGGATACCTGTTGCATAAACAAATTAGCACTTCTAGTCCAATGACATTTTAAATTTCTTTGTTAGCCACTTTCTGCTTTCACAGTCCTGGCCATCCAATTTCTTTTATCAATCCAACATTGAATCAGATTCTATCAAATTGCCTCTTTGATTTCCTTCCACTATGATGCTTGGGTCAAAACCTTATACCTGCATTGAGTCTTGCTGCCTGTTTTTCCCTGCCTACAGGGTTTGAACAAAGTGTTGCTGAAGAGATATCACAAAACCAGGCTGAATCTATCAACTATGAAGCCATGGTTTCCAGCTCATCTTCACTCACAACAGATGATTTAAAAACTACATCACAGATAAAAGAGAAGGGTGGGTCAATTTTGGATCTTTCTTACTCAGCATATAGCTTGCCAACATGATACCTATTTTTTTTCCACCAT
Source organism: Bison bison bison (assembly GCF_000754665.1). Classification (NCBI taxonomy): domain Eukaryota; kingdom Metazoa; phylum Chordata; class Mammalia; order Artiodactyla; family Bovidae; genus Bison; species Bison bison. The sequence goes on from NW_011494925.1 coordinate 1,476,005, forward strand.
CTTCCTGTCCTTGTTGTTGATGTATGTCTGTTCAGAATCTCTCAACCTGCCTTTTGAATAGAGTATTGCTTAAAAACTGTGGAGTGAGCATGGGTTTGAATCTTCACTCTGCTGCTTAATGCCTGTCTGATTTTAATGGTATCTATTCAGTGGCTCTGCTTTCTCACCTTTAATTAAAGATAAGCGATAAATATCATTGGTATTGCCATTGTCACTGTTTCTGAAGGTTGTTGACTATTCCTCCTGGTGAAAACTAATACATTTCAAATATCTTTCTCTTCCCTAATTCTGTCTTCCCCAGATTAGTTTGACTACTATGATTGCTTTTCAGGTTAAGAGAAGGTGCTCTTTCCTATCCAACCTTAGAGACAATTTCTGGCCTATCGATTAGTACAGTTGGCTACATTGACTTGTGTGGTTTTTTGAGACAGTTTTAAAATACACTCTTCCTCGAGCACTGAAAAACCTTCTCTCTAAGACTTAACATGGCTTATAAAGCAAGTTCCCATTTGGGACAGTTTCAAATGGGAGTTTATTCAAATAAAATATAAATGAGTGAAATGCTCTTTCAGAAAATTAGAGTTGAAAAAAGCAACTGGCAAAATCACTTTCATCATGTCAGATGAGATTATGTAGGGAATTTAGTTTCTCATAATGAAACAGAGCAGGACCCTATGGTTCTTGTCTCCAATGTCCTCAGGCTGCCTGTTGCTGGCAGAAGAACTTTCACCAAAGAATAAGTTGAATCAGAGAAGTGAGGAAATGAAGAAACAAAGGAAAACAGTCCAACAGGTAAGTAATAATAGTTTGGTTATTAAACACAGTCAAGGACCTTTAGTTCCTCTTCAAAGGCTATAGGTAATATTTAGAGCCATATCCTGTGAGCTGTCTCATAAAACAGGCCACCAGGTATAACAAGATAACCACATGATGACCTGACTGTCCTGACAACATAAGCTGCCACAATTCTGAAAGCTGGCTTCAAAGAAATGGGAATTGGAGATCCTGGGACTGGAGATTAAGGGTACTTAATCAAAATGACACTGGTCAGACCACTATGTGGCCAATTTCAAGGTTACTGTCAGAGCTGACTGTGCTGTTTCTGCCAGTAGCCCCCTCCCTCTGTCTATAAAAGCTCTTGCCCCCTGAAGGTCAGTGGAAAAAAGTCGGCCTTTGGGCAGGAGTCTGCCTCCTTACCTCCTCTCATTGCCGGTCCCTGCGATAAAACAAACATTCATTTCCACCAACCTTGCCTCTTCACTGACTTCAGAGCTGGGAGCCACTGGACCCCACTTCCGGTTGCAGTTTTTGGCGCTCACGTGGCTCCTCTGTGCTCTCGCGATATCGCAGTCTCCTGCATTCCCAGACAGGACTGTGGCCATGACAATGCCGTGAGATGGCTGGGAAGAGCCTTGCTGCTCGCTTCTCTGCTCTTGGCTCGCTGGTCTCGGGAGGGGGATTTGGGGGAACATTCGTAGCAGCTGCCAAAGCCATTTATTTCGAGGGTCCTCCTTGTTTCTCTCCTGCTCGGCATTGACTGCCAGCTGACGTTTTTCCTTGGAAGAACGGAAAGATTCTTTTGGAAGCTCCAAGACCGAGTAAGTCTGCGGGTGTGCGCCCGGCTAACTTCTCTTTTGGGCACGAAGTGTTTTGACTTGTATTTGATGGTGAGGACATTTTGTGAGCACACAGTATCATTTGGGCATTTTTCCAACTGGTTGTGATGTGTGTCTACCATGGAGGACTGTTTGTGAGCACGGAGAGGCATTGGGACATTTTGCCAACTGGTTGTGATGTGTGTTTGACGTTGAGGACCCTTTGGGTAGGGAAGTATTGATTTGGGACTCTGTCCTCGGTCATCCTCTTGGTAAATCTGGACAGTCTGTCTTCTGTGTGTGAATGTATATTCCATTTGTGTGGTTGGTATCCTTGTTGTATTTTGTAAAGTAGGAAACTCAGGATCATTTTATTAGAAAAACTTTAGCTATGAGATTAATACCAAAGAAAAAGAAACTTTTTTTTAACAATATATGACAACAGCATTCTACACCGTTAACTTATTAGGGACATGGCTTTGGCTGACAACAATGCTATTATTTTAAAGATAATACCTTCATCCCTCTTCTCTCTCATTCCATTTCTGTATAATCTTTTAATTGAAAACTACTTATATGAATAGGCTTCTATATCCACTTCAAGATATCTCAAACTATACCTTGATTTACTTTCAAAAATCGACTTAATGGTTACAGAATAGACGTATCCTTGGAAAGTGGGAGAGGGAAAATGAAAAATAGTGACATTGAGTTCCTGCACTTTCTCTGAAACACATGTAAATGTTAATAATACCCCAGTACTTGCTCATTCTTTCCACAGGCCAGTTTCCCTTGTGACATGCTAAATGCAGTTGTTCAGAGTGTCTGGTGACCTCTAGCAAGTAGACTAGCCTTCTCTTCTAATGGATTCACCCATCGGAATGGTTTATAAATATTTTCATATTATTTTGATTCCAAAAAAGGTAGCTCTTTCACATATCATTTAGTGTCATACAACAATCGCCAACTGTTTTGGCACCAGAAAATGGTGACGTGGAAGATAATTTTTCCATGGACTGGGGGTGGGAGGGAATGATTTGGGGACAATTCAAGTGCATCACATTTATTGTGCACTTTATTTCTGTTACTATTACATCAGCTCTCCCTCAGATCATCAGGCATCAGATCTTGGAGTTGGGGACCCCTGGTATAATATATAGTAGTTAGTAAGCAGTTGGTGTTTTTCGAAGGACTTTGTAAATGTTAGCTAATTAAAGCTTCACAATCAGCCTACATAGTAAGAACTATTAGTTTTCTTTTCATGCATAAGAAATTGGAACCCAAAAATGTTAATTAATGTCCTCAAGGGCCACACATCATTGGTACTGTCTCCAGAACTGATAGCTAGTGATCTTTTAGGCAGCTCTACCCAGAAATCACTAGTCACCTTAAGAGACCTGATATACCACATATGAATGATGCTTTGTCATGTGGTATTTCAGATATAGATTTTAATTTAAATGTCAGGGTCTCAACCTAAATAGATTGTGAAGTGTGGTTCAATCTATATTGACCCCCAGAATGTCATGTTTATAATTAATAATCACCAGAGATACAGGCAAGTTTAATAGTGGGTTTCTGCAATCTGTAGGTAGATTTTTATCATCTACCCTAGTTTTCAGTGGGCTAAGTGTTTACTTGAGGACGACATTCCCCTATGGTATTTGGTAAACATGAATACAAGTGTTAAAAATATAATCATTTTGTCACCCTACCACATACTATCCTATTTTATCCAAGTTTAAAACCAAATGAATTTCAACAGTAATGACTCCATATGGCAAACAAAATATTATAACAATTACTATTTATCCTTGTTGTTGTTGTTTAGTCTCTAAGTTGTGGCCAACTCTTTGCGACCCCATGAACTGTAGCCCACCAGGCTCCTCTGTCCATGAAACTGATACATGTACTACATAAAAAATAAAAGTAGGAATATGTAGAAAGTGTCTTGAGGTGTCTGTTTATTGTGCCTTCCTTTGTACTATGGATAGGGCTTCCCAGGTGGCTCTAGAGGTAAAGAACCTGCCAGCAATGCAGGAAACTTAAGAGATGTGGGTTTGATCCCTGGGTCAGGAAGATCACCTGGAAGGCATGGCAACCCACTCCAGTATTGCCTGGAAAAAAATTCCACTGACAGAGAAGCCCGGCAGGCTACAGTCAATGGGGTCACAGAGAGTAGGACATGACTGAGTGAGTAAGCGTGAACTACCTTTATTACTTGACTAAACCTTGCACTAGAATAGCCTGACTACCACTCAGTCGTCTTTGGGAAATATCTGAATTCTTTCAGAAGACCAGTGACTTGATAATCTGAACATCTGGTAGTAGTCCTGTTTCCAACATGTCCATTTATGATATCTTACATTATAGTGAAGAGGATTTTATAAAAGCACATGAACTATATTTCAAGACCTCGTGGCTACATCACTAGTCCTTTACTGTTATTAAATCATAGGAAATACATCACAAATCTGGAATCCATCACTGACATGTCTTTTCTACCATAACCTGCATGACCAGTGGAGCATCGAGTCCTGTTGATTCCTTCTCCTGAATAGCTCGCAAGCCTCTCCTTTTCTCTGCATCTGCGCAGCCACCATATAGTTCAGGCTACCGTTGCTCTTCCCTGGATGATTAGAGCAGCATCTCACTTGTCCTTCTAAACCCACTGGGGAGTGGATTCAGTGAAACTCATGCCAGGGTTTCATTGTAGCAACTGTTTTTCTTTGAAATATTGTTTTAAATGTTGTCATCTTGTGCTTTGCCCCCTTCATGGTGGGTGAGACTCTCAGGGAATTATGACAGTGAAGACCCCATGGGATAAGTTCTTCAGAGGCGCTTGGAAGTTTCCTGATGCCAGGGCCTTCCAGTCAGTACATTTCACCAAAGTTACACAGGTCTCGGAAAACGGATCTGTCAGTCTACCCAGCAATGAAATGATGGGAAGATGAAAAGCTGAATTAAGTCTATGACCACGTGAATTCTGAGAGATGTCAGGGTAGAAAATAGCTGTCATAGAGATAGAAAATCTCGAGTATTCCAATTCTGAATCCTAATAAATTCAGCTAAAGAAAGATCAGATAAACACTATTTATTTGCCAGGTATGTCTTGGACCTAAAGTATTTGCATCTTAAATATGACAGACTGCATAAAAGAATATCTTAAAGATATTTATCAGTATTTCCTATCAGTGAGAACTATACTTATAAATATTTATTGTATTTCATATAATAAATGAGTATGAATAAAAAAGCAATAGAAACTCTATCTATATACTAAATTAATCTATATACTAAACTAATCTATGTACTAAATTAATAATATGTAAATTATAAGCAATCATTTAAAATATATCACATATTTTCAATAGATAACTAATAGAAGAAGTTTCAAAGGTGAATTAGTTATACAAATAATTATAGTAAGGGGTTTATGCACTCATTAGAAAAAAAATTGTTTCTGAAGCTTCTATGAATTTCTGAAATACATGGGTAAATCAGGAAAGCAAATATTGTGTATTCAATCACAAAATATTAATAGGGCATTTGTTATGTACCATTCATTGTTAATGTCAGTGATAAAACAATCAATGAGAAATGGCTTTGCTCTTGTAGGAATTCACTGTCCCTTAGCAGAGCACCAGACAATAATAATCATTTTTGGAAAGAGTCACATTAACACAAAATAAAATTCTGACGTAAAAAGCTGTCCTAACTTTGGGAATATGCGCTCTCCAAGGCTTAGTGGCATTGCTGTAATGAGTTCAGAAATGCAGAGACCTTTATATAGTAAAATCTCATTTTGAACCTAATGGAATTTCAGATATGGATAAATTTTTAAACCAAACATTTTTGAAAATAAAACTTCAGATGTAAAGGAGGATAACTGGATCATTTGTGCACAGTTGCTCAGTCGTGTCTGACTTGTGACCCTATGGACTGTATCCTGCCAGGCTACTCTGTCCCTGGAATTCTTCAGGCGAGAATACTGGAGTGGGTTGCCATTTCCTACTCCAGGGGATCTTTCCTACCCAGGGATTGAACCCAGGTCTCCTACACTGCAGGCATATTCTTTACCACCAGACCACCTGGGATCGTATATTTGGCAAATTGAGAAGAGAGCTGTTAGTTCAAAGTAAGTCTAGGTACTTCCTCCTAGGACTGATTCTCAATAAATATGCATAGTTTAGGCCTAAATGTAACACTTAAAATTACAAACAGCTATGACAACACATCTAAAGAAAATAAAATATGTAACATATCATTTAATTAAAATACCCTTTTTTTTAAGTTGTAGGTTGTTTATCAAAACTGGAAATGTACATTTAAAAAGAAAGAAAATCTATGATTCTTCAGTTCCAAAGAGTCCTAGAATCTCTTAATGAAACCCTATACTTATGTTTTTTAAATCTTCTTTCCTTTGTAACTTGGCTGAAAATGCTCTATTTGATTCTGTTTGACAGAAGTGAACATAACAAAAGGCAACAAAATCATAAAAGACCTAATGATGTTGAATTATTGTTCTGTAGCACACAGTTTATCTAGATCTTTAATGATATCTTTTCTCCTATTTTAAGCAAATCATCAGTCATGTATCTAAGAAGATCATCCAGGTGAACTGATACAGTATAATAGTTTTACGGTGAACATATCAGACAATACCATAGTGATTTGCAGCAATACGTAATACAATTCCTATGGAAAAACACACCAAAATATTATATGTTGATATCTTGATGTTAATCAAAAATGCTCTTGTTCTCTAAAATCATAGCAGATTACTTTCTCCATCATAAGCATTATTTTTATTCTCCCTATTGATGACACAGACTACATCTGCAGGGAATAAACAATGGAGAGTTTACTCAGTAAAACTGCTCATTTTAGTATTGATTAAATTCACAAGTTGGACATTACTTAGCGACTGAACAATGACAACAAAAACCGCAAGAAAACTTGAAGGAAGAGAGATGGGTACACACAGCAATTACCTTTTTTAATCATGGATCCCAGGTTTTTAATTATATTTTCAATTTCCTTTTCGCATAATTAGCTCTTTTCCTACAACGGTCACAGAGAGAGTTAAAAAAATAAATCCCAAAGAACAAGGAGACCAATGGAGGGAAATTTTCATACTGTTTCCATCACCCTGATAGCTCTTCTTTCCCAAATTCTATTTTATTGTGTCTCTTCTTTCAGTTCTTGTCATTCTGTCTGCCATGCTGTGTCAGGAAAATAACCATAACACATACTGAAATATATGAAGAAATTTCTTTAGCTTCAGTAAAGAATAAAGAATCATACTTCTCAGAAAATAGAAGAGTCATAAAGAAACAAAAATTTGGGATCAGTCAGCTTTCTGAATTTGTGCTCCCAAGTTCTCATTAATTGGGTCACAGTTTATCTGCTGCACCTGAACTTTCAACAATTAATGTTTCCTTTCAGGTTAGCAATGCAATACAGACAATAGCTATTAAAATACAGAAAACCCAGATTGGAAACTACACTAACATCCCATTTACTGTTAACTTAATTGAGGTTTGTTTTTTTTTTTAACTTTTTGCTGTCACTAAAGGATAAACAGGTGGACAGGAGAATGCTGACACTGGGCTCGCAGGCAGATGTGGATAAAGCTGGTAGATACCATTTAACTAAGAATGAGATTCTAGAAAGGAGCTCATCGGGAAAAAGGCACTTGAGAGAACCCAAGATGAAAATAGTGTCAAGAGAGATTTTATCTACACAATCATTGTGCCAAGAGAGACCTCCACAAGCAAAGAAAGAGCCGACAATCTACGTATCAAGCAACATTACTCACAGTTTAAAGCCCCTAATTGCCAGGACAGGCTCTATATTTGATTTTTTTAGAATTTCTAGTTGAAAACATCATATATAGTATTAGCTACCATTGCTAGGATTATTTATAACTTTATACTCTTTTCAGTGTATTATTATAATTTGTTATCAATAAAGATCCTCCAAAAGTCCTAATTGATTCTTTTAGTGTGGACTTTAAAAGCCATCAACATATTCTTATTGAATACAGCAAAAAAAAACCTAAATTCTTATCATGACATCTCATATTTTCCAAGATCTGGCCTTTGTCCATTTCTATAACCTTGTTTACAGGCTGTTTTCATGTAAATTTTACTCTAATCTAAACCCATGATTATAGAATTCCTCATCCAACATACAGCAATTTGCTTCAGTGCTTAAATATTATGTCAAGGTGTTACTTCTTCCTCAAATAGCTCCCTTAGTTTGATGCCTGAAAAACACTTCACATTCTTTAGTGTTAGCAGGTCATTTTTTGCTGTAAATCCTTTCCTGGCCATGATCCATGAGGACTGATCATTGCCTTTATAAAACTCTCCCCACCCCCAACAACTACCATGTGTGTGCTTAGACCCCTCAGTCATGTCTCTTTGCGATCCCATGGACTGTAGCCTGTCAGTCTCCTCTGTCCATTGGGATTCTCCAGGCAAGAATACTGGAGTGCATTGCCACTTCCTTCTCCAGGGGATCTTCCCAACCCAGGGATTGAACCCAGGTCTCCGGCACTGTGGGCGGATTCTTTGCCGTCTGAGCCACCAGGGAAGCCCAACAATGACCATGATGCCTACCATATTCATTTTCGCTTAATTACTTAGATGTTTGTTTCTTTTTCCTACTCTGCAATTAGGACAGGGTTAATACCAAGTCCAGGGGCTTCCCTTGTCACTCAATTGGTAAAGAATATGCCTGCAATGCCAGAGACTTGGGTTTGATCACTGGGTTGGGAAGAAGGTCCCCTGGAGAAGGAAATGGCAACCCACTTCAGTATTCTTGGCTGGAGAATTTCACGGACAGAGGAGCCTGGTGGGCTACAGTCCATAGGGTTGCAGAAAGTCAGACACGACTGAAATGACTGAGCACATGCTGAATGTTGCTGCCACAGCCACTGCTAAGAGGCAGGAGTGAATTGCCCTATGCTCAAACACTTACTCAAAACTCAGAGCTCTGGGAGATGTGTGTAGGGTAGAGCTGTGGTCATGCCCACCACTCCCTTCACTAGGAATCCAGGAGAGGAAGAATTTGGTGTTCCTGTGATTCCATACAGAAATGAGAGCAAGTGAGTTTAATGTTCTTTAAATACCAACCAAAATCAGAGAGAAAAATCTCCCTCAAATCAAACTGATATGTTTGTGAGCTGTGAATGCAAGCTAGACAACTCACATAGGCAACATCTATTATATTGACTATCACAATGAAATTACTCTATTAATTTCATTGGAGAATTTTTCATCCTATGATTTCAAAATTCAATAAACTGTTGTATTAGATTTTCATCACAGTTTGTTCATATCCATTTTTGATGACATTCATAGACATGTAAGAAATTTTAATGGTAATATTCTACACTATTCACAAGATTTTTTATCAGAATAAATGTGAGACATTTTAAAATTAAAAAGAAATAAACATCTATGAAGCAAATAAGGATTTTTAGAGATAAAATTCTCTGGGGTGATTGGTAATCACTACTTACTGTGGCCCATCAAAACAAATAAATAACTGAAGACTATAGTTATAATTTTATGTGACTAATGTAAGTATGTATTTCCATTGACGAAAGAAACTATATTTTGAAGAATAAACTCAATCTGACATTCAAGGAATCATTAACTTCAAACCTCAGGCTTTTCCTGAAATGATAGGCCTTTCCAATGGTAAGAGAATTTTAATGAAGGGAATGGAAATAGCAAAAGAAATGACATTTCATGTCATTTTCAAACAAAACTCCTCTGGACCCTATCAGATAAAGTAGAAAAGGATGATATGCTTCCAGTCATTCAACTCATCTTAGGTATCATAGTATCTCAACAACATATTTATTTTACCATCAAGCATTTCCTAAAATGTGTTTTTCTTAGCATAGAAATATGTCTCAGATTTTTCCCCCCATCATCAAATATCAAATGAGGAAATTTGCTAAACAATTTATTCAAAAACTGCTAAATCATTCAACAAACTATGTAGTCATTGATGTAAGTTTATAAACTATTGAATTACATGGGCATATGCTAACATTTGAAATAAATATTTAAAATAAATATTACAGAATGATCTCAATAGTATAATCTAAATGTGTGTGAGTCTTGTATATTTCAGTCAGTTCAGTCACTCAGTTGTGTCTGACACTTTGTGGCCCTGTTGACTGCAGCACGCCAGGCTTCCCTGTCCATCACTAATTCCTGGAGCTTGCTCAAACTCATGCTCTTTGAATCAGTGATGCCATCCAACCATCTCATCCTCTGTTGTCCCCTTCTCCTCCTGCCTTCAATCTTTCCCAGCTTCAGGGTCTTTACCAGTGAGTCAGTTCTTCACATTAGGTGGCCAAAAGTATTGGAGTTTCAGCTTCAGCATCAGTCCTTCCAATGAATATTCAGGACTGATTTTCTTTAGGATTAATTGGGTGGATCTCCTTGCAGTCCAAGGGACTCTCAAGAGTCTTCTCCAACACCACAGTTCAAAATCATCAATACTTCGCCACTCAGCTTTCTTAGTAGTCCAACTCTCACATCCATACACGACTACTGGAGAAACCATAGCTTTGACTAGACGGACCTTTGCTGGTAAAGTAATGTCTGCTTTTTAATATGCTGTTTAGGTTGGTCATAACTTTTCTTCCAAGGAGCAGGCGTCTTAATTTTATGGTGGCAGTCACCACCTGCAGTGATTTTGGAGCCCCGAAAAATAAAGTCTCTCACTGTATATTTGTATATTGTTTACATAATATTAAGTTGGGTGTATATTTAGGGTTTACAGATATTTAAATGTTCACAGTAAGTAAAACATCATGAATTGTATCAGATCAAGAGAAGAAAACTGAACTCTATTTTAAAAGACAAATTTCATAACTCAACACATATTATTCAATTTAATAGTATAATTTTTCCATTCTAGTTTAAACTATGAAAAGTACACACATATACTCATTAGATAGCTTTTTGTAACATTAGGCCTCTTGAAAGCACTGCTGCAAATGAACTGTTTTGACTAAAAATTATTCTCACACTGCTTAAACAAATCAAATTGTAAGCACGTTCTTTTGAACAGTTTCCTTAGACAAATCCCTTGTGTGGTTATTACCCCAAACTTTGTATAAACAGTTTATTTTTCCTTATCAAATCACACAATCATTACACCTGAGAGAATTAAAGTAAGGCAGTTTAAATAGAATTATCTTACTAAATTTCATCTCAAATTTTAAAGAAATTTCAGATTTAAGAATGCTAACCCTAAAATAACAGGATTGCAAGGTTGCAGAATATTGTAAAATGCTACCATTAATGTAAAATCCTTTCTGCAGTTACTATTTTCCATTCATCACTTTTTAAAAATAAGTTACCTTAGATATACTTTACAACACCCAAAACACACACAGCTCCAAAGGCAAATATTCTTCAAGGCAAGTAGATTTTGTTAACTTTTTTAAAAAGCTCTGTGTTTTTAAAATCTGATTTCATTGAATTATTTTAAACTGTATATGTGAGTTTAGATCTCAGCTTGTTGATGTGATGTCTAAAAAAAATATGGAGTAATAATGGAAAATATCCACAAAAGATTTGTTGTACTTTTACTTTGAAATTTTTATTGGAGTATAGTTGCTTTATCCACAAAAGTTTTGAGGCGCTGTTAGTTAAATATAGGCAAAACAGTTTATCGCACAGGCCTTATCATTGCTCTCAGATCCAGTAACTAAATTGGTGATTATTATTGTCATCATCATCATAATTATTATTTAAGTCACTCTCTACAATTGCTTAATCATGCAATGATCCTTCTGTTAATACTGAGATTTACATAAATAAAGTATATCTGGTTTCTTTTCCTACAGTAAAGTGAAAGTCACTTAGTGGTATCCAGGTCTTTGTGACCTCATGGGCTATACAGTCAATGGAATTCTCCAGGCCAGAATACTGGAGTGGGTAGCCTTTCCCGTCTCCATGGGATCTTCCCAACCCAGGAATCAAACCGGAGTCTCCTGCATTACAGGTGGATTCTTTACCAACTGAGCTATCAGGGAAGCCCCTACAGACTGTCACAAATGTAATTCAATGTTAATTGCATTTCCTGCCATCAGATCAGATCAGATCAGTCGCTCAGTCATGTCCGACTCTTTGCGACCCCATGAATCGCAGCACGCCAGGCCTCCCTGTCCATCACCAACTCCCGGAGTTCACACAGACTCACGTCCATCGAGTCAGTGATGCCATCCAGCCATCTCATCCTCTGTCATCCCCTTCTCCTCTTGCCCCCAATCCCTCCCAGCATCAGAGTCTTTTCCAATGAGTCAGCTCTTCGCATGAGGTGGCCAAAGTACTGGAGTTTCAGCTTTATCATCATTCCTTCCAAAGAAATCCCAGGGCTGATCTCCTTCAGAATGGACTGGTTGGTAGAGAACACTTTCTAGATATTAAAGGGAAAGTGAATGTATTTATACCATAATAGTAATATATGAGCTTCTAAATTCAAAAAGCAGGATACACCTTATTCTTTATTTTCTGCAGCTAAAAAAGGGGGAAAAATGCTCTTTACTGTGGAAACTCATATTTCTTTAGTCCTTCACAAAGGAAAGTGCAATTATTTAAAAGTTAATTTTTGTGAAGAAAAAAAAAAAAACGTAAAATCAGGAATGCTTACCTCCTTGCTGTTGACGAAAGCTTCTAAACATAACAATTAATCCAGTGTGATGAAGTCAAATATCTTCAGAACTGAAAAAAAATCACTGAATCACTGAGATGCACCAAAGATAGAGCACTTCCCTTAAGTGTTTTTGTTTCAATAAGAAGAGATTATACACTGACCTTTTCTTTAGCTGCCTTGGTTTCTCCATTTTTAATCATTATACAAGATTTGGTAGGAATCTTTGCTGACACTTTGCTCCTCAGGGGGCAATTAAGAGTTTAGTGGAAAAAGAAAATCATTTTACTTTATTACCGAAAATGACAGCAGAGAGGCCAACATATTGGGACTGCCAGAGCGTTCTCCCGATCTCAGCAACACAAGAATCCATACAGCTGCTCTTAAGGGAAATTGCATATCCGAAAAAAAATAAATGATAACATACACACCACACGTAGATCTGTTACGATTACTGACTGCTATCTTACACCGCATTTAGAGCTACTTCACTTAATTCTGTACCCTTGTGCAAATAGACTTGTTTCTAGCAAATCTGCTATTTTGGTTTTTGTCTTATCTTACTCTGTTTTATATTTCCAAATTATAATACTTTGATAAGGATTTTACTTTTTAGTGCCAAAAAAATGAAAGGGAACATCAGCATTATTTTCCCCCAAGTGAATTAATTTAAATTAAACAATTATGTTTGGAGAAGGAGATAGCAACCCACTCTAGTACTCCTGCCTGGAGAATTTCATGGACAGAGGAGCTTGGTGGGCTACAGTCTGTAGGGTCGCACAGTCAGACATGATGGAGTGACTAACACCTTCATTTTTCTTTTCAAGCAGTTATGTTATTTTAGAAATATCTGTACATATATTTTAGGAAAAGAAATACTCAGTGTAAAATGTAATATGAAAGGTTTATTATTCATTGTAACTGGTGTAATACACTAGCTACTGTAACAACCGCCCCCCCCCCCCCAATTTTTAGCAGCTTAGCACAACAAAGTTTCATTTCTCCTCTTGGTGAAGGAAAATTTGGGGCTTATTTTCTTTTTTTTGGGGGGGTGGGGGTTATTTTCCATCCATCCTGTGGTTTCTCTGCCCCTTGGAGGCCCTGATTCTTCCACTAGAAAATTCACATGAAGAGAAGAACGCGAGAAATGGAGCGAGAGAGAGTGAAGGAAATTGAACAAGAAGACATTTTAGATGCTCTGCCTGTTGATGTATGTGGTCTTCCTCTGGTTCACTATCTAGGAGCCAGATCTGTAGCTCCACGAGATTTTCAGCGATGTGATGTGGTCTTGACATTTTTCCTGGGAAAGAGCTTATGTGTGGTCATCAGCATTCTCTGTAGGAGTAAGTTTCCTTTGAAAAATGTTTTAATTAGTGTCAACTTAAATTGTGGATCTTTTTTGAAGAAAATGTTGATTATTTTAAACCATAATCACTGTAGCCACATCTTTCTCAACAAAGATGTTAAGGACAAAAATGAAATATAATTTACATCACAGGTGTGCATGCTCAGTCATTCAGTCATGTTCTAATCTGCGACCCCATAGACTGTAGCCCACCAGGCTCTTTTGTCCATGGGATTTTCCAGGCATTAATGCTGGAGTGGGTTGCCGTGCCTTCCTCAGGAGATCTTCCCAGCCCAGGATTCTAACCTGTGTCTCTTATGTCTCCTGCATTGGCAGGCAGATTCTTTCCTATTGTGCCACCTGGGAAGCCAGCACAAGTAGAAGCTGTAAGAGCAAACTCGCAGTTCCACTGTTAATCATTTTTCTCTGCCTGAGAACCCTCTGTTTCAAAGAGGGAAAGCCCCTTTAACCTAACACGTCAGTAAGGAAATGAATATAATTTTGTTAATATCAGCTGCTGAGATTTCTTCTTCTTCTTTTTTTTTTGTTTGCTGCTGTTCTTTCTGAAACAAAATCCGCCAAAACAGAGAAGGATGATATATTTTAAACAACTTATGTTTTAAATACTTTTTAGATTGCCTATTTCTCTGCACTAGAATGTATTTTTCATGATAAAAGTAATCCTGTATATTTTATACTCTGACTTGTGCCCAGCGCCTAGAGAGTAGCTATTATAAATGGGCTGGACCTCAATAAATACCTGTGTAAAGCATAAATGTTTAGGGTAGAGTCTCAGCCCATTTATTTTGTGGAGGAACCTACAGCAGGAAAACTTTTAAAATTAATCTGCTTCCAAGTTTAGTACAAAATATGGTTAAAATTGTATGCCCTATTTGTTTTAAAAGAAGAGGACACATATCCTAAATACATTTAGTGAAATAGCAAGTATGTAGAATGGAGAGCAGTATGGTGTTTCCCACTTATTAACCTGCAATTCTCTTGAGAGGAGACACCCTACATGGTATCTCTAGATCATCAACAATCTACAGTAAATGACTACTTACATCCCTTTGGGCTTCCCTTGTGGCTCAGCTGGTAAAGAATTCAAATGCAATGTGGGAGACCTGGGTTCAATCCCTGGGTTGGGAAGATCCCCTGGAGAAGAGAAAGGCTACCCCCTCCAATATTCTGGCCTGGAGAATTCCATGGACTGTATAGCCCATGGGACTGCAAAGAGTCAGACAGGACTGAGCTACTTCTGTAGGGCTTTCCTGGTGGCTCAGTTGGTAAAGAATCCAACTGAACCACTTGCAATGCAGGAGACCTGGGTTTGATCCCTGGGTTGGGAAGATCCCCTGGAGAAGGGCATGACAACCCATTCCAATATTGTTGCATGGAGAATCCCCATGGACAGAGGAGCCTGGCAAGCTGCAGTACATGGGGTCGCAAAGAGTCAGACATGACCGAGTGACTAAGCACACACAGCAGGATTCTGTAATACCCTACCTTTACAGAAAACTGCAATCCATTTATTGCCAAGGAATACTATGTAAATCCACTTAGTATGTCTCAACAGCTCAAGTGAAAAAGAATTCTTTCAGGAATCTTGCTGTTTCATGAGAACTGTCTTCTTACAATCGTGTGAAAGTTATTGATATATCTAGGTATTCTCTGCAGAAGTCAAGAGTTACGGAAATTCATCCTCTGAACTCTCTATTTTATAAATTAATTTCAGTGGTGTATGAGATAAGAAAAACAACATCCTGTGAATGCAGCTATAAATATTATTTTAAGGTGTGATGTATTGTTAATGTGTGCTTTAAACATACGGAGAGGGGAGAATTAGCTCTCTATGGACTATATGTGTTCTCAGTCACTAAGTCCTGTTCGACCCTTTGCAACCCTATGGATTGTAGCCTACCAGGTTCCTCTGTCCATGGGATTCTCTAGGCAAGAGTGGGTTTGCCATTTCCTTCCCCAGGGGATCTTTCCAACCCAGGGATTGAACCCACCTGTCCTGCATCTCCTTCCTTGGCAGGCGGACTCTTTACCACTGAGCCACTTGGGAAGCTCTAGGTATTGATAATCACACTGGACCACACTCTCTGAGTATGTTCCTTTCTGGGGACATGCATAATTATGATCTTCTGAAGTTGTTCATGATTCAAAAGACTAGAACATAGATAATAGTAACGGTCAATATAAAAAAATCACAAGTGATGCATCTAGAATTAGAAGCTACCGCAGAAAACCTAATGCCTCAGGGAAATCAGAAAGGAAAAAGGATTTGAATGGTGCCTGGAAGATCCTCCAGAGAAACAGTCTCAGCACAGCCTAAGTTGTTCTTTCCTCAGGCGGCTGGTAGGAAGAGGTCAGAAGGAACTGAGCCTCAGCAGGAGGAGAGGAGTCATTTGACTCTCACTTTCTGTAATTATATTGGTGGTAAATTAATTTAGTGATTCAATTTCTGCTCCTCTCACTTGAATTTGAGCTAATTAAGATTCTCCATCATGCTGTTGAGTAGTATATCCTCAATTGCTAAAACAAAAATTATAGTAGTTATTTAATAAATTCTTATTGAGGAGTGACATGAATTGATCAGTTGAAGAGCCTCCTGGAAGATTGAATTGCCAGTGAATGTCTACTTATAAATACTCTGAGAAATATAAACTGTGCTTTCAAAATTTATTTAAAAATACTATAAAATTACAGGGATATGATTGTCTTTATTTATTTTCAGTTTTCAAATTGTTTTATAAAGACAGCATCTTGTTTTTTTTTCTTCTAAAAGAGAAATAAAGGAATATTAAAACAATCTATATAAAATGGCTCAGTTCGGTGGTATGTTTGGGATCTCACCTTAAAATAATATAAATGATTAAAGATTTACAGTAAATTATTTGATAATTGGAGAAGGAAATGGCAACTCACCCCAGTGTTCTTGCCTAGAGAATCCCATGGACAGAGGAGCCTGGTGGGCTGCTGTCTGTGCGGTTGCACAGAGTCAGACATGACTGAAGTGACTTAGCACGCACGCATGCATTGGAGAAGGAAATGGCACCCCACTCCAGTATTCTTGCTCGGAGAATCCCAGGGACAGAGGAGCCTGGTGGGCTGCCACCTTATGGGGTCACAGAGAGTTGGACACAACTGAAGTGACTTAGCAGCAGCAGCAGCATTTGAAAATTAAAAGGAGAAGCTAAAACATAGTTAACCTGCTGAAGGTTAAAAAAATGCCAAAATTCATACATAGGTATACAAGTGCAAAATTAAAAATATAATTAATTCAATTGCAAGAAACATTAAATATAGAAGACCATTTTTTATAACTATAGAATTAGGCAGTAGAATGAGCTCTTGAGGGAATGGATTGTAGATTTTGTACTTTGAGTCATTTAAAAACTGTGCAAATTGAACACTTAAGGATGCCCTAAAGGGAATAGTCCTTTATTAGTAATAGGATTGAATAGATGAACTAATATAGTTTCTATTCATAATGTTACTTATGTTATCAATCTTTGACTAAAAAAGTATACAAAGATAATAATCTCACTATCTACATGAGTGGTTAGAATATATTACATAGAATATTGATGTTACTAATTAAAGCATAGATTAAATATTATATAAAATGTTAAATGTCAAATTTATAGTAAAATATATTTTCTAGGTTGGGATTGAAATAAATTATTTAAATGAGTGCTACTGCTAAGCCTGATGAGAAGAACTATACGCTTCTTAGATGACATATCAATATTTCTATGAAATCATTGTTTTAATTTGATTAATAATGGAGCAAAATACAAATTAGGAGAAATTAAAATTTCCAAATAGGGAATTTTGAGCATGTGTTTATATATAATAGCCATTTTTAATATTTTAACCTAAGCTTCAATCATGCTTAAATTAGAGATGATGTATCATTGTTTTATCACAAGTAGAGATTTTTATCGTATAAACTATTTCAGAATTATGAAAAAGTGCAATTTTCTGGAAATGGTTAGTAAGATGGAGCCCAACAACTTGTTTTAAATAGTAATTTATTTTTATTTATTAATCTTTTTCATTTTTTGGCTGCACCCAACAGCATGTGGAATCGCAGTTCCCCTACCAGGGATGGAACCCCTGCCCCTACACTGGAATGGGCCGAATCTTGACCCCTGGACTTCCAGAGAAGTTCTCATGCTACACAGTAGAAACTAACTTAATATTGTAAAGCAACAATACTCCAATAAAAAGTAGTTGTAAAAACTCTGTGCAAGAAAATTGAGGTAGAGTTACTGTAATAATGCAGGCTACTTTCATTTAGAAAAGTAAGTGCTCCTATCAATAAATCTAGTTCTGATTTCACAATTAAAGATAGCCTCCCTGGGGGCTCAGTGGATAAGAACCTACCTGCCAATGCGGGGGACACAGGTTCAATCCCTGGGTTGGGAAGCTCCCCTGGGGAAGAAAATGGCAACCCACTCCAGTATCCTTGCCTGGGAAATCCCATGAACAGAGGAGCCTGGCAGGCTACAGTCCATGGAGTCTCACAGCATCCATCAGACATGACTTACCAGCTAAACAGCAGCAAACAATGTAAGATAAACATTCAACTTCTTTAAATATTTTCAAAATTCATAGTCTCTGTGCAACTCCCTGTACGTGCCTGTCTACTCTTGGGGGAGAAGTTTGCCCTGTGATCTTCTCTTTCACATTGATTCAGGAAGAGTTGTTCATTTTTCAGTCTGTTTAGCTTTCTACTTGTTTGGATGATTTGGTGACTTCCATGTTCTTCCCCCACAGAACCAACAACCAACTGTCTCCTATCTTTTTCTCCATGACTAACTGTCCTTTCCTCTCACAAAATCAAATTCCTCTCACAGCTAGCTCTCCTTCTTTGCCAGAAAACTTACTGTAGTATCTTCCTTATGTGTCAACAAGAATTAAACTAGAAAGTAGAGGCACTTTCCTCAAACATTTTTCCTTAGTCAGATGAAAGCCTTTTTATCCCATTAGAATGTATTTCAGTGTCTTGAGGAAATATGAAAAGTTAGAATCATTCAATAACAAAGTGCAACTACTTTACAAACACAAAAATAGTCAGTGTCTATAAGCATATATAATTCTATAAATAAGCACCAGTACTACTTCTTAAATTTATAATTTATATAAATTTATAACATAAATTTAAATTTTTGTTAATTGACCTTCACAATACTACTGTAATGTTTTTCTTATTATTCTTGCATTAAAGGTCATGCAACTGGGACTTAGAAAAAATATATGCTTTGTCTTTGGGTGATTAGACATTTCAGGTATAAAATAAATTTTGAACCAAGTTTTTTTTAGTATTTATTTTTATTTTTAAGTTACATATATTTAGTTCAGTTCAGTTCAGTTCAGTTGCTCAGTCGTGTCCAATTCTGAGACCCCATGGACTGCAGCACATCAGTCTTCCCTGTCCATCACCAACTCTCAAAGCTTGCTCAAACTCATGTCCATCGAGTCAGTGATGCCATCCAACCATCTCATCCTCAACCATCTCATCCTCTGTCATCCCCTTCTCCTCCTACCTTCAATCTTTCCCAGCATCAGGGTCTTTTCCAGTGAGTCAGTTCTTTGCATCAGGTGGCCAAACTATTGGAGTTTAAGCTTCAACATCAGTCCTTCCAAGAATATCCAGGACTGACTTCCTTTAGGATGGACTGATTGGATCTCCTTGCAGTCCAAGGGACTCTCAAGAGTCTTCTGCAGCACCACAGTTCAAAAACATCAATTCTTTGGTGCTCAACTTTCTTTATAGTTCAACTCTCACATCCATACATGACTACTGGAAAAACCATAGCTTTGACTAGACAGACCTTTGTTGGCAAAGTAATGTCTCTGCTTTTTAATATGCTGTCTAGGTTGGTCATAGCTTTTCTTCGAAAGAGCAGGCGTCTTTTAATTTCACCATCTGCAGTGATTTTGGAGCCCCAAAATATTAAACCTGTCACTGTTTCCACTATTTCCCCATCCATTTGCCATGAAGTGATGGGACCAGATGCTATGATCTTATTTTTCTGAATGTTGGCTTTTAAGCCAGCTTTTTCACTCTCCTCTTTCATTTTCATCAAGAGGCTCTTTAGTTCTTCTTTGCTTTATGCCATAAGGGTGGTGTTATTTGCAGATCTGAGATGTTTGATATTTCTCCTGGCAATCTGGATTCCAGCTTGTGCTTCATCCAGTTTGGCTTTTCACATGATGTATTCTGCATATAAGTTAAATAAGCAGAGTGACAATATACAGCCTTGATGTATTCCTTTCCTGATTTGAAACCAGTCTGTTGTTCCACATCCAGTTCCAACTGTTACTTCTTGACCTGCATACAGATTTCTCAGGAGGCAGCTCAGGTGGTCTGGTATTCCCATCTCTTTAAGAATTTTCCACAGTTTGTTGTAATCCACAGTGAAAGGCTTTGACATAGTCGATAAAGCAGAAGCAGATGTTTTTCTGGAACTCTCTTGCTTTTCCGATGATCCAACAAATGTTGGCAATTTGATCCCTGGTTCCTCTGCCTTTTCTAAATCCAGCTTGAACATCTGGGAGTTCATGGTTCACATACTGTTGAAGCCTGGCTTGGAGAATTTTGAGCATTACTTTGCTAGCATGTGAGATGAGTGCAATTGTTCAGTAGCTTGAACATTCTTTGGCATTGCATTTCTTTGGGATTGGAATGAAAACTGACCTTTTCCAGTCCTGTGGCTTGAATTTAATTTTATTTTTAAGTTTTACATACGTGTGTGTGTGTGTGTATGGAGTATAATACATTTACAATGTTTTGTGGTTTCTGCTGAGAAGTTTTGGTACATATACACAATGGAATATTACTCAGCCATAAAAAGAATAAACTTGAGTCAGTTCTAGTGAGGTGGGTGAACCTAGAGTTTGTTTTACATAGTGAAGTAAGTCAGAAAGAGGAAAACAAATACAGTATATTAATACATATATCTGGAACCTAGGAAAATGATACTGCAGAACCTATTTCCAGGGAAGGAATAGAGATGCGTATGTAGAGAATGAACTTGTGGACACAGTGGGAGAGGGAGAAAGTTGTAGGAATGGAGAAAGTAGCATCAACATATGTACACTATCAGTTGTAAGATGGATAGCTGGTGAGAAGTTGCATTGTAGTACAGGGAGCCCAGTCTGGTGCTCTGTGATGACCTGGAAGAATGGGATGGGGAAGGGAGAGAGGCCAGGGAAAGAGGGGATGTATGCATAATTATTGTTGTCTTGAACCCTGTTTTTTATTTTATTTTTTAAACTTTGACTCACAATCACTCCACACAGAGATTCTCCCCAAAACTATATTATCAGTTTTATAGGAAAGACTTAGGAAAAAAGTCTCTTGTGAGTTGGCAAATAATAACTGAGGTTATTTCTATACATGTATCAAATTCCTCACTTTGAAGACACATTATCCTTGACCTGTTAATAACATCTGAGAGTTTGAATAAGGAGTCACAACTCTTTGATCTTAATTGTAAATGTAATGTGAGTACAATGTAAATTTCAATTTTCTATTTATCAAAAGCCTGGTGTATGATATAAAATTTCTTCCAAAGGGCCTTGTTAGCTTTTTAAAAACTTTATTTACTTTTAATTGGAGGATAATTGCTTTACAGTGTTGTGTTGGTCTCTGCCATACACCAATATTAATCATCCATAGGATTAGCTGAGTTTTGTGATAAAATATGATATCCATAAGAGATTTCCAACATGTCATGCTTTTAATTTCCCAATGACCTGTACTCTTCAGCACGTCTTCAATTTTAATGTTTTAAAAGGATCATTTAATAAGAGTTTCTTTCCAGTGGCAGCCAGTTATTCCACATGCAGGCATTGAGGTGTTTGCCTTTCTTTAAAAACTATTGATCAAATATGTTTCAATTCTGCCAACATTTCCCTTATGACCACCCTAAAAATAAAGCAGTCCTGATCCGACACTAATGTGGCATTCTGCTTGCAGTGAGTGACTGTGTGTTGTTGATTGACTTAACTGGGCACAGAAAGTGAGCCGGTGTACACTTGTTATGAAGAACAGGAGAGAGGGGTTTCACAGACCCGCAAGGGAACCACTCTGGAGTCCCTGGAAAGAGAGGAAGAGGTTTCCTGTTCAACTGTGTATCAACATAGTGATGCTTACCCTTAAAAACTGCCCCTGTTCAAACACTGCACTACATTTTGGGGACAGCTCCTTGCCAACTGTAATACCACGCAAGTATAAAAGAATAAAAGGTTTTCTGTATGTTTTCACTGTGACAAAATTTCCAGCATAGTTCTGAGAATATACAGTGGAGAATAATTTTTCTCTTGTTTTACACTGAGTCATAGGCTACTACTTTCTCTATCTGAACAAAAGAATTAAACAGATCTATGTTTGTATTCATGATCTTTGAATAGCAGTGTTATTAACTGATAAACGCTTTTTTCCCAACCATTGTTCACTCAGGATACAGAGGGAAAGAAACACAATTTTTCTGATTATCTCCGAACATCAGTTTGGCTATGGACTAGTCCACCTGGAGTATGGACACTTACCCCACACGTGAAAATAATTAGGAAAGAGCTCTCTCCAAATGAACATATTGTTCTACGTTAAAGAATGCCTAGTGGATAAAAGGTCTCTTTCAGTTCCACGTCAGGTGGAAATCACTGGAACAATTATATTAAAAATAGGTGGTGGTGGTTTAATTGCTCAGTCATGTCTGATTCTTTGTGACTTCATGGACTGTAACCCACCAGGCTCCTCTGTCCATGAGATTTTCCAAGCAAAAATACTGGAGTGGGAGACAACTCTTCAATTACAAATATTCCTTTAAATTGATGAATTACTGACCTGAACTTTGATTTCTATTTTCTATAAAATGAATTTATGTATGACCTAATTACTATGAATGTTCTGTAATGATTATTGGCAAAATCATTTTTCCTCATTTTTTCAGCTTTCTTTTAAATTTCAATCCTATAAAAATGTTACAAGGATAATTCAATGATTGGTATGCATTTGTTCCACAGAGTCTAACTCTTGGGATTTATATCTTAAGGGCTTCAAATCTAAATGGGTACAGACAAATATACTATTTTAATACATAGTATAGTGTGTTATCGGGGAAGGCAATGGCACCCCACTCCAGTGTTCTTGCCTGGAGAATCCCAGGGACAGGGGAGCCTGGTAGACTGCCGTCTATGGGGTCACACAGAGTCAGACACGACTGAAGTGACTTAGCATAGCATAGCATAGCATAGCATAGCATAGTGTGTTATGAAGAGTTAACAAGAAATAAATCTAAGTGAAAGTAGTTTTCATTGAAGAAGATGCTGTTTATTTGAGTTGCATGAACTCATAGAGTTTGAGTAAGAGGTAAATAGGAAGAAAGCTGTTCCAGAAAGATGGAATAGTTTGAGCAAGTCATGAAGACTAAAACATAAGACATATTTCTAGAAATGTGACAAGTCATTTAGAATTAAAAGCGTGGGAATCATTACAAAAGAAATGAAAATGAAGACAAAGAATGGAGTCAAATAAGAGAGGTGAAAAGATTTAAATTGTGTATTTTATAAGTAGTTTTTCCCACAGAAAACAGACTCTTGAAATATGAAAGCAGCCTAGAGTGGCTTGTAAGACTTTACAGGAGTAAAAATCCGTAATGTCCAAGGTTAAAGTAGAACCTTTAATAACATCAAAGGTGTACATACATGTATTTTGAAATTTTGCTCCCAAAAGAAAAGTGAGTAAATATCCAATATCACCAAAATACCTTTCACTGAAAATGGCACCATTTTCTTATTTCCATGTTTGCTTCTGCCAATGATGACCTTGGATCTCATCCACGTTTTTGGTTGAGCAGTAACTGTCCTGACTTCTGTAATATTCCCCACTGATGAGCAGAAGATTACGTCCTTAAACTTTAGCTTGGATGGTTGATGCTTTGAGCATTGGTACGTGACCAACCCCTGGTTTTACTTCAGCATGTTTTCTCTATGATTGCTATATGGTGGTATTGATGTCTTAGCTATTAACAAAGGAAATTTTTCTGTTGTTATATGGTACAGTGGCATGATCGTGAGCTACAGATTGTCTAAGAACTAGATCTGAATTATGGCTCTGTCATTAACAGGCGAGAAGTTTATTTATAAGTGATTGTAATAAAAGGGGCTTCCCTGGTGGCTCAGAGGTTAAATTGTCTGCCTGCAATGCAGGAGACCCGGGTTCGATCCCTGGGTCGGGAAGATCCCCTGGGTCAGGAAGATCCCGTGAAGGAAATAGGAACCCACTCCAGTATTCTTGTCTGGAGAATCCCGTGGACGGAGGAGCCTGGTAGGCTACAGTTCAAGAGGTTGCAAAGAATCAGATACAACTGAGCGACTTCACTTTCACTTTGTAATAAAAGAACCTAGTAAGGTTTGATGATAAGTACAGAATATACTGGATGGTTTCCAGAACAGTTTCTGCTTTAACTGTACAAGCACAGTTACTCCAAATGCAGCCTTGCTCTTTACCTGAGTAATCCACACGCTTCACTCCATCCACATCATCGGTGGCTCCATTTTCAGGCATCATGGTCCTTCTTCATCTCATGTGAAACGTGACCCCATCTGTGGTTCTGAGATTTATATCAATTTCATTAATATAAAGATCTGCTTCCTTATTGCATGTTATGTAAATATAAGTTAACAACTTTCAGAGATAAATGAAAAGGTGGGGGATATGTGAAGCATATGATCCCTGAGACCATAATGACAAGTGCTTCTCTTCCAAATATTGACATAACGCATTAAATGTATAATACAGTGTATGTGGAAGATCCGACCTGTATTTAGAATGCTTTAAATGATTTTGAACACATCAGTTCCTTCTTCACATTTTAGTAAAAGCTGCCCACAGTCCCCTGAGTGCTAGCCACGTGTCCTCTGTTCCACTCAGCTTTCCAAGTGCGGTCACCTCCAGTGTCCAAGTTCTGTAACTGCAGGGCTTCTGCCTCCAAAACAGCGCCATTCAGTAACACACTCCCTTTTAATAATTCCTCTGGGGATTTTCACTAAGTTTTGGCAGAAGAAATTTAGCCTTTGTATCAGACTCTGGGACCACTCACAGAAATGTTTTGGGAAGGTTATGCGCATATCCACACCGCCACCTTCTCTCCTCCATGATACATCCATATAAGACACGGTACATGGACAGCCTTAGAAGTACGTCTTTTCTGAGGAATGACAGTCTCAATTTCACTTTAACCTTGTTTTCCATCAACAGAGTTAACCCCTGGAGATAGGCCAGAGCCCCAGTCATGACAGAAGAGTCCCTTTACAACAAGTGTCCCTAGAGACACAGCTCCATCTGTTGTAGTGGGCAATGCTAATACAAT
Organism: Bison bison bison; assembly: GCF_000754665.1. Taxonomy (NCBI): domain Eukaryota; kingdom Metazoa; phylum Chordata; class Mammalia; order Artiodactyla; family Bovidae; genus Bison; species Bison bison. The sequence goes on from NW_011494925.1 coordinate 1,501,027, forward strand.
AGTTTTTGTCATAATATTTTCAGGCATGAATGAAAAACACACACGGGCATTGCAAGGGAAAGCACACAGGAAGCACTGCCCTGTTTGAAAATGGAGATGCCAGTTGCAATCATCTTTCGTTTGGTATTTTCCAGTAAAGCACTGCAGGGCTGCCCTGGTGGTCCAGTGGTGAAGAATCTGCCTTGCAATGCAGAGGACACCAGTTCCACGCTGGGCCTGGAAGACCCACATGCCATGGGGCAGCTAAGCCCATGCGCCACAACTACTGAGCCTGTGCAGTAGAGCCTGGGAGCCACAACCACCGAAGCCCACATGCCTGAAAATCCGTCACAGCAAGAGAAGCCACCACAGTGAGAAGCCCACACCCCGCAACTGGAGAGGAGCCCCCGCCCTCCACAACTGGAGAAAGCCCGCACGCACTGCAACAAAGACCCAGCAGAGCCAACAAATAAATAGTGGGAAAGAAAGACAGTGCGATGTAATTACTATTCTACTTCCACTTTGCAAGAATACATTGTCTTCAGGGATCTCCTCATTTACCTGTTTTCGTACTTGTGTGTGGAAGTTCACTCAAAGGTCTACAGCTGTCCTCATGTACCAGTTTGGGGTTAAGCAAGCCGTAAATTGAAGCTGTCTGTACTCCTGTGAGAAAGGTAGACACCACCATTACTTTTTCATTTTAGAGGAAATGATTGTCGTAAACAAGGTCATCACTTTTTAAAAAAATCCATACAGCTTATGAGTTATTTTGATGTAACCATTTGAATTTTCTGCCCTAGAATAAATATTTTAGTGCTAGGTATCAATATATGGAAGGAAAATATTCACCATGCTGTTCATTTTTATTTTATGTATCCCTCAGCACAAAAGAAGACTTTTATGATGTTTTTCCATTAATGTGTTTGTTTAAGGAAAGCTGGAGTTCAGCAAGCATTTTTCTTGCCTCTTTGATTCATAGACTCTCTAAGGCCCTTGCTTCTTAATGCAGGGCATATTGATATACTGATTTAATATAGTAACAGCATTATTGAGATATACCTCTCCGATGCCATCAGAAACAGTGAACCAGATAAAACATTTGCAATATTAAAATCAATTAAAATTTTAAAAAACTGTTAAATTTCATTTAAGATGGAATCAATTTATGGAGCTTATGGTTTCTGAGCAATTAAGGGAGAAAATTAGACTGGGATTTCTTGTTTCTCGTGCTCTTTTAGCCAAACTTGTTGTTTCCATAAGTTAAGTATTACCAATGCCTTCTATTGAAGGCTTATGTAAACTTCTGTTAAAAATGATGGCTTAAAGTTCCACATCTTTGTTCAGTCTACTTAAGATTGATGATGCATCATGGCATTATCAACTCAATGGACATGAATTTGAAGGACAGGGAAGCCTGGCTTGCTATGTAGTCTGTGGCAAATAGTTGGACACCACTTAGTGACTGAACAAAAACAACTTAAGATTATCAAGTTTTAACTTGTTCAAGTGAATTCCTTTTGCTAATTCAGGATTTTAAAAAAGGCACATTGACATTTCAGGGAAACAGTTATAGTGTCATGCTTTAGTTCAAGAGAAAGAAAGGAATGCTCACTTCTAGTGAAAGTGAAGTCCCTCAGTCGTGTCCGACTCTTTGTGACCCCGTGGACTGTAGCCCACCAGGCTCCTCCATCCGTGGGATTCTCCAGGCAAGAATACTGGAGTGGGTTGCCATTTCCTTCTCCAGGGGATCTTCCCAACCCAGGGATCAAACTCAGGTCTCCCGCATTGCAGGCAGACGCTTTAACCTCTGAGCCACCAGGGAAGCCCCCTTGTTTAGCTCTCTTCTAAATTGTTGATAAATCTTTTAAAGAGCTGTGGAATAGTTGGGACAGTCTCCTTTCACTTCTCTGTTCCCTTTATCACACTATGGTTTCTCTGTATCATCTTTAAGACATCAGTTACTGGTAATAACAGTGTTCTGCAAATCATATAATGGAGCAATAGCTAAAATATTAGGTGGGCTGTGAAGGGTGATGAAATATGAAAAAAAAAAATGCTGCTGAAGAACAAAGTCCCTAAAAATGTATAGAAAACCTAACAGGACCTGAGATTATGTGTTGGTATGAAAAAGTATGGAGGTCTGTATGAACTATAAAAGGGTGATTGTGTGTTTCTGTGGACTGGGTCTGTTAGAAAAGGCTTCTGGGAGTTTGGAATCTCCCAGGATTTCAGAGTTGTGTGATCTAAATTTGAGGAAGACGTGGATGTAGAACATTATTCTGTGTATTGCCACTATTAACTGCAATGACTGTCTTACAAATAACTCGTTCCAGTTGCATGCAGGATGTACCACTTGTAGGAACCATTCCTGGATAGTAAATTCCAGACATGATGGAGAGGACTCTTGGTCATGGCCATCAGAATTGATGTCTTTGCATTCTCAGGCTTGAACCTATCAGCTGATGATGAGTTCCTTATCTTGAGAGAAGGGCTAAGAGTCTAGATGCTTTTTGACCTTAAAATCCTCAGGCTACTGCCTGTAAAAACACATAGAGGAGATATAGAGTGTTTCTTAGTCTACATCTTGTATCAAAACAAGAAAGAATTATTAGCTGAAGTACATACAGAAGATAGAAATCAGTGCTGTAGTGAGTTGACCAGCAGTTGATATATCAAGTCTTGGCTAAACAGCTAGAGAGGTGGGCAAACTTAGAGAATAAGGACTTATAAGAAAAAAAAAATACCTGATTAATTTTTGATAGATTTACTGAGAGAAGAGAAAAGACTGATTTAGGAATTTCAGGTATGAAATTTCAGGTATCATGGTCAGTGATGAGTGCAGAATCTAGCTGTTAATAGGTATTGTTGTGATGTGGAGACTTAGGAGTTTAGGGAGATTTAGAGTAAGGGGCTTCCCTGGTGGCTCAGACGGTAAAGCATCTGCCTGCAATGCAGGAGACCCGGGTTCGATCCCTGGGTTGGGAAGATGCCCTGGAGAAGGAAATGGCAACCCACTCCAGTACTCTTGCCTGTTCCATGGACCGAGGAGCCTGGTAGGCTACAGTCCATGGGATCGCAAAGAGTCGGACACGACCGAGCGACTTCAGTTTCAGAGTAAAGGGGCTAGAAAATAAATATTAGGAAATGTTCTGAAAAGAACTTAAAATATGGAAATATATCTAAAAGTAGCATGAAAATGAGAAAGTAATATGACTAACATAAAGGTTATGGTCAGAAAGTCAGAATTATCTAAAGGATTTATAGTACAGAAATGTCACATAGTAAAGTGTTGTTTTAGAGAATTAAAAAGAATTAGATATTTGGAAAGTGTTGAAGTGTTAGAAGAAAAGGATTACTATGGATCATTCCAGAACAATAGGAAATGTGGGAGGAATTGTGAGAGGAGAAATTTTTAGGAGGCACATTGTTGGAGAGGGACAATAAAATTGGTCAAAAACACCCCTATATTTAAAAATATAGGTCCTGGAAAAGCTCATTTGTTTATTTAAAAAAAATAGAAATTGGGTGTGATTTCCACAATGACACAAAATACTTAAATATCAGCTAAGCACTGGCTCTCTTTTCTATTTATCTCCTATTTCTAATTCCCCACAACACCACACACACACACACACACACACACACACACACACACACAGGTCTAAATGTATACAATTCAAAACACTCAGGAAAAAATGAACTGATGTCAGATTATGTAAGGCTAGAATTAAAATTTATTGTGTAGAGATATACAACAACATTCAAAAATCAACATATTTTATAGGGAATAGATTAATGTCATTAATATCTTTGACTTAATCACAGATAAGTTATTCTTTTTCTTCATCTTCAGACTAATTATTTTTAATGTAATTATAGTATAGTTTTCTTCATATGCCTTTCCAGAATTATTTCAGCCTGTCCATTTGCTAAGTTAATTTACTTTTATAGAATGAAATACTTATAATGGAATCTTGTATTTTTAAATAACTTAAGGGCATGGAAGCACTTTTTTTCATTTCATTTTTATATTGATGTTCTGTCTTGTATCAGCTGTGAACTGTTTGTCATATATTCTAGGATTTTTTCAAGGATAACAGAACTAATTTAAAATATTTGAAGAGTTAGAAACAATAAAAATTTCAAGTACTTTTCTTTTTTTTTTTTACTTAAAATATTCAAATAGATATATTTCTTGTAAAAAAATCAATCAAGGGAAATTAGAAATGAGATACAATTAAACCAAATTCAGACCTTCAAAGATTATTAGAAATGAATAGCATGCACTCAACCTAAAATAATGTTTACATTACAAATACTATATGCTAATGAATTTGAAAACAAAAAATAACACAAAAGGATTAAAACATAAGCAAGGAAAACTTATTAAAGAAGTCAACCTCCTATTCAAATCTCTCCAATCCACTGCATTCCCCTAACAAGCAAGTATGCTGTCAGAAACAATGGATCTATATTGTTTCTCTGTACTGAAGAACAAGTTTCTTTATTCTTGAATTATACAAAGTATGACCAGATATATTAAAATAGGAAAGACATACAATTTATTTGCAAGGCACTTATAAGGTCAAAGATGCATACTGTACAAGTAACATATATCAATAGAAACAAGTTATAGATGTAGTTTCTTCATAAATTTATATTAAAATTTATAAATAAAAGTTAACCAGTAACAGTGCTCTAAAACCAAATAAATAATCAAAGAATGTTTATTCCAATGATATACTTTTGATTTAATTTAGCAAAGTTAAATATTTCTTTACAGTATTAAAAAAGGATCAAAAATCATATAATTATCCAATATTTGTAGAAATTATGGAAAATCATTTTATAAATTTCTATGTCAATTTATAATAAAAACAAATTTAAAGAGAGGAAAACTTTTTGATTAAATAAAAGTTATGTACTGAAAAGCCCAAGTTGTATCATACTTAACAAGGAGTTTCAGACTTCAGCTTATTAACATCAAAAACAAGGCAAAGAGGGACTTCCCTGACAGCCAGTGGTTAAGACTTTACCTTCCAACATGGAGGGGGGTGGGGGGGCGGTGCAGATTCGATCCCTAATCAGGAAACTATGATTCCACATACATTGGAGACAAGGGAAAAAAAAAAAGAATAAAAGATAAATAAATCATGTAACACATTCAATGAAGACTTTAAAATGGTCCACATTAAACAAACAAACAAACAAACAAAAAAACCCATAAGAAAAAAGAGCAAGGCCAAAATATCCAAAGCTACTCTGTATACTGGTGATTGTGAAAGTTGAAGAAAACAATAAATTTTTAATGTTTCTGAAGTAAAAAAATGTATTTGTAGGCATCAGGAATGAATGAATTATGTTCAATATTTCTGAGAGGTAATATTGGATGAGAATGGAGAATAACCTATTCAATTCAAGCTGGAAGGCAATGGTGAAGTCACTAAAGTAATTCCAGGTGATGGGTAGGAAAGAAAATACCTAAGCTGGCTTTGTTTTGAGAAAGAGGAAAAAGTGAATGTTGACAATTCATTACAGAAGTCTTATTCTTAAAAGTGGAAAAGATTCTATTTTAGGACTTGGGGTGGTTTTTTGGTATAATTTTAAAATAGAAGTAGTAGGGGAAAACTGGGCAAAATGAAAATGTAATGAGTTCACATAAATTGAATCAAAGTAAGAAATGTGTTTTCTTGTTAGTTGGTTAGAGAGGGATCAGAGTAAAAATTGAATTTCTCTTTATTCTATTTAATTTATATTACTTCTGTAATATTAATGTAAATTACTATTTTATTTTGTCTCTCCTCTAATTATTAATTTGTGAAAAATTTAAAGTGAATGTAGACTTCATTCTCAGATGGAAATAAGACTGTAAATAAGTACTTTTCCCCTCTTTTATCCTGTGCTTATAAAATAACATTTATCATTGCTGCTGCTGCTGCTGCTAAGTCTCTTCAGTCGTATCTGACTCTGTGCCACCCCATAGACGGCAGCCCACCAGGCTCCCCTGTCCCTGGGATTCTCAAGGCAAGAACACTGGAGTGGGCTGCCATTTCCTTCTCCAATGCATGAAAGTGAAAAGTTAAAGTGAACTTATTTAAGTATTCTACTGCATTTAAGAATTTGATCATTTGATATTAAAATGCACATTTCGCTGAAAGAAGTCGAGAGTGAAAGAGAGAGTACAACTAAGATTTTTCTCCTTTTCCACCTCTAACCCTGAAGGATGGAAAACAGAAAACAAAGAAACCCACGAAAATCCTACTAGCTGCTTAATGATTATACCAACTTGATCATGATAATTCTGAACCAAACAGACTTGACACCAGCTTCATTCATTCTTACTGGAATCCCAGGACTGGAGGACAGGCATTTCTGGATTTCTTTGCCATTCTGCACAATGTATGTTGTGGCTGTGGTTGGTAATTGTGGACTCCTCTACCTCATTCGATATGAGGATTCCTTGCACAGGTCCATGTATTACTTTTTGGCCATGCTTTCTCTAACTGACCTTGTCATGTGCACTACTACAATTCCTAGAGCCCTCTGCATCTTCTGGTTCCACCTGAAGGAAATCAGCTTTGATGAACGCCTGGTCCAGATGTTCTTCATCTGTGCCTTCACAGGGATGGAGTCTGGGGTGCTTATGCTTATGGCCTTAGACCGCTATGTGGCCATCTGCTACCCTCTGCGTTACTCAACTATCCTCACCAATCCTATTATTGCAAAGGCAGGGCTCGTCACTTTCCTGAGAGGTGTGTTGCTTGTCATTCCCTTGACTTTCATCATCAAAAGACTACCCTATTGCAGAGGCAATATAATACACCATACCTACTGTGACCACATGGCTGTAGCCAAGTTATCTTGTGGAAATATCAAGATCAATGTCATCTGTGGTCTGATGGTTGCCCTCCTGATTGGGGGTTTTGACATCTTGTGCATCTCAGTCTCCTACACAATGATCCTCTGGGCGGTGGTCAGCCTCTCCTCAGCAGAAGCTCGGTGGAAGGCCTTCAGTACCTGCACTGCCCACATCTGTGCTATAGTTTTCTCCTACAGTCCAGTCTTCTTTTGTTTCTTTTCTCACCGCTTTGGGGGTCACAGGATTCCTCCATCATGCCACATCATTGTGGCCAATATTTATTTGCTCTTGCCTCCCACTATGAACCCTATCGTCTATGGAGTGAAAACCAAGCAGATACGAGACTGTGTCATAAGGATCTTTTAGGTTCTAAGGATACTAAATCCCATAGCATATGAAAGGGCTATATATATCAGCTAAGGGGAAAAAAATGAAGGGAAAGAGGAGCAAGGGAAAGAGAAAGGAGGAGGAGAGGGAAGAGAATCTAGGGGAGGAAATAGAAGGAAAGGGCTACTTCTGTTGGCAATATAGTCAGGGTCTAATAATCCCTTCCTGAGACCACCATTTTGGCCATGACATAGAACAAGAGTGTTGACTACTGCATTCCCAGTGTCTCCAGAATCTCAACATTACTGGCATGGCCACCATACTTTCTAAGTGTTTTCATCTCCTCACCCTGGGAAGGGCTCGTCTCATCATTAACCGATATCTCCATGAACAAAAACACCAAAGAATGTTGAGACAATTGAGGGAAAGAAAATCAGCTTCAGTGATTGTCTGATGGAAAGAGATCATCTGCAGCCAGAAGCCACTTTATCCTATATCCAAATAGGGACTGGAATTTCCAATTTGAAGGCTATTGTTATTTTCCTCTGGAAAATAAATTCTGTAATTGCTCATCATTATCAAAATTCCTCTATTTTCAAAGTTGTCTTTCTGATGGAAGAACTAGGAAGTATACATGAGGTCATTAATTTAATGAGGTCAAAGTCTGGATTTCTAATTTAGAAATACATTATTCATTTGACAGCATTCTTCTTCTGTGGATCTCAAATAAAACTGCTTCCCCACAGACTGGTGGGATCTGCAGATTTATTCAAGATGGCCTTCAAAACTACATAGTCTGGAGAAACAATATAATCTGTTAAGCAAGTTAAGAATGATAAATGTCGGAGAAGGCAATGACACCCCACTCCAGTACTCTTGCCTGGAAAATCCTATGGACGGAGGAGTCTGGTAGGCTGCAGTCCATGGGGTCGCTAGGAGTCAAGTACTTTTCTTGAACCTATTCTTGGAGGATTAAATTATATTTCTTCAGAACATCTTAAATTAGAACTGTTTTCAGTTATTAGTCATCCCTATACTAGTTGACTTTTTGAAATAAGCTTTTAAGATGTATCCCAATAACAATACAATTAAAGGAATACTTAAATCACTTTGCATGAAGAAAACCAATTAAATCAATATTAAAAAATGTTTGATTCCATATAGGAAACAAATTTATTAACCCGAGGAGAAAAAAAATCTACTCTTTCTTTCTAGTCTCATAAAAAATTTTCTCTCTAAATACCTTCTATAAAATTCTCTGACTTCATCTGCAGATACATCTGCCTCTCAGTCTATGTATATATGTAGTTATGAATGAATATATAACATACATGTGTGTATGTATGTGATATATATGTGTGCATATTTATAGATACATTTATTTCTCAAAAATTAGATGAATTTATTAAATAATTTCACTTTAGAAAGCAAAAAATAGAGGCAAATGTGTTCATTTCTGTTTCTTTCTTAAAACACACCAAAAAATGTCTATAATTCAGCATTCTGTAAAGACATTCATGTGGAAATATAATAGTGTATAAAATGCTAATAAAAAACCAATATGGTTGAAATACTATTTTCCATATAGTATGGAAGAGTCTAATTCATTTAGTGAATGAATGTTAAATAATGATCAGGTAAAATTTTTAAAAATGAATGCTTCACTACATTTTAAAAACGGATACTTCACTACATTTCATGGCCGAGTTCAAGATAGGTATGTTATTGAAACCCTAGCTCATTCTATGTAGAAAATTGTATTTTACACTTATAGTGATGTATATAACACATAAATAGGAATGTTTCTTGAAGCCATCTTTTCCTAAGGTAGCCTCATAACAAAACAAGAAGAATAAAAAACAGTAAACAGCTTTCTCTTATACCTTATGATAACTTTTATTGTGTAATATACTGTTTTATTTTTATTTTAAAGTTTCTCTGGTTTGGTGCCTACTTTTTTTTTCTCTCATATTGTTTGGCATGTGGGATCTTATTTCCCTGACCAGGTATCAAATCTGCATACTCTGCATTGTCAGCACAGAGTCCTAACGACTGGACTGCCAGAGAAGTACTGGTATCTTCTTACTTTCAAAGTAAATACACACTGCTCAATTTATGATAGGGCTTCCCAGGTGGCGCTAATGGTAAAGAACCCACCTGCAAATGCAGGGGACTTAAAAGACGCAAGTTCGATTCCTGGGTCGAGAAGATCTCCTGGAGGAGGGCATGGCAACCCACTCCAATATTCTTGCCTGGAGAATCCCATGGACAGAGGAGCCTGGTAGGCCACAGATCATGGGGTCACAAAGAGTCGGACACAACTGAATATATATAAATTATATAGCAACATATAATGTATTTTTAAATCTCGTTATGTTTTAAATCATATTTCAATTTATTTACAAACTATGTTCAAATGTTAATATAAAATAGAATTCATTTTCAAATACTCTTTCCTTTCTCTACATGCTTTTCAAGATATTCTTAACAGATGAATTGTTCATTTTTCAGGTTAAATTTAAAGCCATTTTACTGAAATTTAGATCTTTATAAATTGTTTTCGGGAGAATTTGTTCATTTAAATACTGAAACTTTCAGTTCATCAGCTCCGTTAAGAGTTTCTGTTAGGTTTTTCCCTTTTATTCTATTCCTCAGTAAATATTTAGAGATTACTTCACTAATACTTGTATATCTATGACAAAGATGTAAGTAGTTACATATTAGTATTCAGATATGCAAAGAAAACATAGCTTATTTATTTCCTAGTGACTGATTTATCCTTGCTCATAAGCTCTTCTTACACCCTAAGCTTGTATTTTCTCTTTAAAATTGTCACTTTCAATGATGACTATTGCATATTATCATATATGCTTCCTTTATATGAAATATCTATGTCTATCCATATCTATTTTACTTGCTTTAGGATAACTCTATCTTTCTAGTGTAAAATATTAAGTCTGGACTGTTTCCTTCTCCGAGTACAGGTGTGGAGTGACTCCACTGGGACAGTAATGTAGCCTAAGAGAGGGTTTGCTGTCTTCTGGACTCTGCTTGGTTTCCACGAAGTGGATTTTGATCTAGCTTCTGGGTTCTTATTGTGGTTCCACTGTTTCCTTTTGGCCTTTTCAGCCTCTGTGTATTGAATACTTCTTGAACTCATGGATCTAGTTATTAGCTCCAATTACAAACACCTGCTCCTGAGTGTTCTTAAGCAGATCCTAAGATTCTTCCTTCCCATCAGGCCTGTCAGCACCTCCGCTTCTCCTCTCAGGACTTAGAGATTCCCGCATTGGATAAAATACATAGACCTACATATCTAATTAGCTCAGCCAACTCCAAGTAGGATGAAGATTCACATGTAGACACATCAGAGTGAAGCAACAGAGAGAAAACATCAAAAGCAACAGAAGAAACAATTACATGCCACGTAAAAGGGAATTTTCAGCTTTGATGGCAAAATAAAGACATTTTGAGAAAAATCATTACTGGGAGACCAACCTTATAAAAAAAGATAATAAAAGAATGTCTTCTTACTGAAATCAAGGGAACCAGATAGTAACTTGCCTCCTTGTGAAAAAGCAAAGAGCGTCAGTAAAGGTAAGTGTGTCCACATCACTAGGGTGGGGAAGGCCAGACTGTTTCCATTTATATTTATCCACCTGCTCTCAGGAGAAACCTGGAAGACCTGTTTGTGCAGTTGCAATGTCTTATTCATCCTTCTCATGTTCCCCCATCAGACATGACTTAGTATAAATATTTAAGTGCTTCTTTAAGGAGGAAAGGAGAGGAGGGGAGGGAACTGGTGGAAAAGTCGCTGAGATGTGCAGAACTCAGTGCCTCCATTATCCTGCCCTGGTTCTTGAAAGTGACATCTATCTATCTTGTGTAAATTTCATTAATTACCAGCTTGTGGCTTAACCTAAATGTCAATGTACTGTGCTTATTTATCGTTTATATTTATACTGTATGGTTATTCCAAATCTCTTTAGGGGAGTCATTTATGTAAAACTAAACAAGCAAATAAATAAAACTTACTGAATCCCCACCTTGAAAGCATAGTGTTCATATACACCAAACATTATGACTTGGTCAGTCATTGAAATTATCAGGAGATGATGACTAATTTTCTTCTCCTCAGTTAAAACAAATACACTCTCATATACTATTGGTGTTATGAAAATGAAAATAGCAAGTAACTGCTCAAAAACTAAGGTTTGATCAGCGGATTTAAATGTTTTGTAATGCAGTAAACAATCTTTTACAAAATCACCAATTTACATAGAATTTATATATTTGTATAGTTTATATAATAAAACTTTTAAAATCTCTATAGTTTATATATATATATAGTTTGCATAGTAAAACTTTCAAAGTGCCTATGACAATAGTTTGTTAAGAAAATTTAGAGTTTGATTTAAGCCTTCATAATCCCTCAGGCTTTTCATTAATTATTTAATCATTATACTTTAATGACAATATAATTAATGCAGCTTCCAGATATCTGACATACTCTAGGATTTTTAGCATTTTTCTGATACAAATCGACTTCAAAATTACCACATGAAGATTTTTGCCAAGAATGTAATTTTTAAAATCAATTTAAAGAGACTTCTATGGTAAGATGGCAATGTTGACCTAGGTCTCATGTTTTTCTCCCCTCACACTTAAAGATGTAACCAGGAAAAAATGTATCAAAAATATAGTATCATAACTCATCAAAGGAAGACAAAGCACAGTGCCACACTCAAGACTCGGAGAAATACTGTGAAATCAACAGAAAACCATGTATTTTAGTTTGGGGAATTATCAGCTATTATTGGTGAAAGGAATGAAGTACAAGAAAAAAACAAATCCAACTAATAATGGGTTCTCTTCCCATACCAATGGAAGACTAAGGCTCAGAAGCCTACTTAAGACAGGATTTTAATTCCATAATTCAGCCACAACACAGGGAAATTCCACAAAATTCAATATTTTGTTTTTGTTTTATTTTTTCTCAGCTGGAAGGAAAGCATGAAAGGGAAGAACAGATAAACATAATCACCAAGAATTAATTATCTTTAGACTTAGAGATTAACTAGATAGCATATAAAGAGATAAAAATAAGATAAAACGCTCCACAGGAACTGGCACTCTATGGAGGATGTTTCCCCACATATTCCGGTTGTATTTTCACTCTTCTCCATTTAGAACTAATAAGGACTTGGCTAAGTATTCACGTAATTTACTTTTTTTCCTCCTGTGACAGACGGGCTAGGGCTTGTAATTGCTAGTAAAATCATGGAGATTACTGTGTCTATAAAAGCAATGTTTGGAGACAAAAATGCAGCTTGGATGGAATGCCCCAAAAAGAATAAACAAGCAAACAAATATTTCTTCAAATAGGTGGACTGACATTTAATAGAGGATTTTTTTTAATGTGTAGAAGGGATTTCAACAATTACACAATGCAGAGAAGCTTCCTCTTACCTCTTACTCCCTTCCAGTCACTATCACTAGAATATCAGATGTGTCAGTTGTCCAACAAACTAAAGCATAAAGAGAAAAACAAATACTGTACATTAATGCATATATGTAGATTCTAGAAAATGATACTGATGAGCTTATTTGCAGGGAAGGAATGGAGACACAGATATAAACAGATTTATGGACCCAGTGGGGAAAAGAAAGAGTGGGATAAAAAATGAAAATAGCGTAGACGTCTATACACTGTTCTGTGTGTGTATGTGTGTGTGTGCACTCACGCACGCTGTTGTACGGCAGAAGCCAACACAACATTGTAAAGCAATTTTTCTCCAATTAAAATTTTTTAAAAAACTAAAACATTAAATGAAATGTTAAAATAGTTTTCAGATAAATGGGCCTGGAAATCAAGGCAACAGCTGACCTTTGCACAACAAAGGTTTTAACTGCATGGGTCCTTTTGTACATTGATTTTTCTCAGTAAATTTATTGGAAAACTTTTTGGAGATTTGTGACACTTTGAAAAAATCTTACAGATGAATCATTTCATCTAGAAATGTTGAAAAAAGTAAAAAAAAAAAATTAGGTATTTTCCTGAGAGCATAAAATTTATGGAGATACACATATGACATACCATATATGTGTTCGTTGGCTGTTTATTGGCAGGGAAATTGGTAAGGTTGCCAGGCCACAATAGGCTCTTGGTAGTTAAGTTTGGGGAGAAGCAAAATTTATGTGCACATTTTTTATTGTGTGAGGGCCAGAACCCGTTAACGGTTAACCTCATGTTGTTCTAGGGTCAATTGTGGTGTGTGTGTGTGTGTGTGTGTATGCGCGCTCAGTAATGTCTGACTCTTTTTGACCCCATAACTGTTATGTAACCATAGAAGATTCTTGGGAAATGTATTCATGTTCAGTGTGTAACCAATAAGAAAACATTGCACACCTGTAAAAGTTCAGCTACAAATATGAGAGCAAAAGTGGTATAGTGTTCAGAAGACATCTTCTGTTACAAGCTAAAATAAAATTTCTCATATTGAATGATTTGCTCAGTATAGTGGATTAATAACAACAAAATGTCAGCATCAAAGACCAGGTGATAAACAATGTAAAATAAGGGATATAAAAGGGAAGCTTGGGTGATAATTCATTGTAGGAACAAAGAAATAAGACTACATAACTAATCAAGATTTTAGAAATACCAAGATACATAATAGACCAATTAAAATAAATTTTGACATTATTATCAGGTCATAACAAGGAATGAAAACATGAAAAAGTCAAAAGCTGATAGAAATTAATAGCTATCGAGGGTAGTATTGTATTATATACAATAAAAATATACTGATATAGAGAACTCCACCAAATTAAATGATAGTAGAATTATTTTCTGATATAAAGTCCTGAATCAGCATACCAATATTGTTACAGGAAAACATTTTAAGCAAGCAATTAAAACTAGACATCAGTTAACTTTATTGGCAATAAACTACAAACATAAGGAAGAGACAATTTCAAATATTATGTATCAAAGATTTACTAAAGATTTATTTTATCAATTCTTTCTTTTATTAAATTATTTATTTCCCATATTATATGTTGCTTATTTTCAAAAAAGATAAAAGAAGGGGAACGAGAAAAAAAGTGAAAAGAAAATGAAGGCAATGTAAACATACCAACCAGTTTGCCAGTCAGTACACTGCAAGGAATATTGTATCTTCAAAAAATGGAGCAACAAACATCAAAATCCTGAGAAGAAGAAAGTGTGAGCCAATTTGTAATACTTGGCCAATTTACTTTATGAAAAAATAGCCTAATTTCCCCACAAATATTAGCAAATCAGTTTCAACAATTTATAAAAACTGTAATACACCATAATCAAGTAGGATTTATCCTAGGTATGTAAGATCGTTTCAACATTGAAAAATCGTTTAATGCAAATCCATCGTTATTGACAGGCTGAAAAAGAAAATCACCTGATCATATCTGTATGATATAGGTGCAGAAAAGCCTTTGAAAAACCCAACACCCATTCACAAAACAATAAATAAATGAATTTGACCACATTCCAACCGAACTTCAAACCTCAAACTTGTAATAGAGAGGAACTAGTCTTTTTTTTTAAGCTTTATTTTTTTTGGTTACTCTGAGCCTTGGTTGCTGCACGCAGGCTTTCTCTAGTTGCAGAGAATGGGGGCTCCTCTCTAGTTGTGGCGTGCCAGCTC
>NW_011494925.1:1515979-1530521 GCF_000754665.1 Bison bison bison
GGGCTCTTCTCTAGTTGTGGCGTGCGGGCTTCTCACTGTGGTGGATTCGCTTGTTGTGAAGCATAGGCTCTAGGTGCATGGGCTTTAGTAGTTGTGGCCCGTGGGCTATAGAAAGCTTGGGCTTAGTTGCTCCACAGCAGGTAGGATCTTCCTAGACCAGGGATTGAACCAGTATCCCCTGCACTGCAAGGCAGATTATTAACCACTGGCCCACCAGGGAATCTGTAGAGAGAAACTTCTTTAACTTGATAAAGATCACTTCTAAAAAACAGTTAATATCATACTTAATTGTGAGAAAGTCTACTAAGATCAGGAACAAGAAAAGGATGTCCCCTTTCACCCTTGCTTTTCAGCATTGTGCTAGAAGTCCTAGTTATTGCACTATGAAAGAAAAAAGCAATAAATGGCATAAAGATCCAGAAGGAAGAAATAAAATTGTCACAAGTAACATCCCTGTGTTGGGAAGATCTGCTGGAGAAGAAATAGGCTATGCACTCCAGTGTTCTTGGGTTTCCCTTGTGGCTCAGCTGGTAAAGAATTCACATGCAATGTGAGAGACCTGGGCTCAATCCCTTGGTTGGGAAGATCCCCTGGAGAAGGGAAAGGCTACCCACTCCAGTGTTCTGGCCTGGAGAATTCCATGGACTGTATAGTCAAGGGGGAGCAAATAGTTGGACATGATTGAATGACTTTAACTTTCACATGATTGTCATGATTCTATAACGTGATGCAATAAATATAATAGAGAACTGACAAAAAAAAAAAATCCTCCAAGAACAAGCAAGTAATCATAGCAAAGTTGGGGCATCCTGCAGATGGCAGGACAGTTACTAACTAGAATGGACCTCCCATAACATAGATGATCAAGTACTATTTGAAACCACTGAAGTTAAAGCAAACAGCTTTAAATCACCTCTGGTTCAGGAGGTATAGTCTAGGTAGTTCTTTTATGCCATAAGCAGTGTCTTCTTTCTAAAACACTGCTGTTAACCTTTAAAAGAGGAAGTTTGCTCCTGATTTTTTGTTACTAATTGTTGACACTCAAAGCCCATTTTTGTGGTATTTATTTGCTCTATATTGTTGATTTCTAAAATAATGATAGTTTATATTATCTTTACAAATATTATCTCACCTATCTGAACATTCCTAAACTAATTTTATACCCTTCCCCAAAACCACACACCACGCATCCATCCACACTGAACTTATTCCCAGCAACTCTTCAAACTTGTTTTCGCCTTAAGAGCACTTGCCCTTGCTTTTCTTTCTACCAGAAATAAAGTTTCCTCAATGTCAACTTTTCAGTGGAGGCTTTTCCTCATCTTTCCATACTTAAAATTCCCTTTCCTGCATATTTCTATATTCTGATGTTTGGCACGTCATTCCGCTGTTATTTTCTACTCATATGTTTAATGCCTGGGACTCTACACTCAAAACAAGCTCCTTGAAAGAGGGAGAAGTTGTGTCTGTTTCTTTCAAAATTACATTTATGACCCTACAATGAAGAGTGTGTACTCTTCATTAGACTCAGCAAAAATTCATTCAGAGGATGGAAAAATGAATGGATACAGGAATAGATGAATAAATAAATGTGCACCTGGGTGACCTTATAATTGAACTTTCAAACAAGGATACTGTAGAGAATAATATAGAGGCATTATTTAATAATTTCAGCACATGAGGAGATGTAAAATTGGGACATTTATGAGCTTAACCCAATGATCTCTGGGAAAAGAAGTAAGCATAATCACCTTATCTGTCACCCTAGAATCCTTGAATTCTAGATACAAAGATAATATATTTACATGTTTCAATACAATTTCTGTTGTTGTGGTTCATTTGCTAAGTCATGTCTGACTCTTTGCAACTCCATGGACTGCACTGGGCTTCCCTGTCTTTCACTATCTCCCAGTTTTTGCTCAAATTCATGTTCATTAAGTTAATGAAGACCTTAAATTCAATCGTAGATATTGAATTTGATCTTAAATACTTTTTAAGGGCTAGGTCATATTATATTCAGAGATTTAAAAAAAATTCTTCTTTAATGCAAAAGCCAATTTTCAGACACACAAACCCATCAGAGATATCAGTTCAGGCAGGACATACAGACTTTGCAAACAAGGTCCCATGTTAGGGGTCAGGCAAACACATGGACCATTTTTGCATTTAAAACTTTGCACTTATTCTGAAGCCTTTCTATCAGATAACTTCATAGCTCAGACAGTATCACAGAATTCTAAATTTATACTTTTAAAAAGAGTCTAGAGTTAATTCTGCTACCGTCATGACCTGAGTGGAAGATTGGGAACAAGTAATGAACACTCTCTTTGGAAGTTCTTCAACACCAAATTCAGAATATAGCCTCAACTGCAATTGAGGCTTAGTTTGAAAAAAAAGAAAAAGAAATGATAGCAGGCAATTTATCGCCAGGGTACTAAGACATCAGAAAGAAGAAGAGAAAAAAAAGTAAAATAAGGTAACCTAGAGACATCTATATCTATATAAGCGGGATTGGCAGCAGGAGCTCCGGGTAGTTGCTCATCACTGACAGACATACAGGCCGAAATTGGAAGCACAATTAATATTGATGGGTACTGGTCACTGAAGGGAATCATGCTGTTTGCAATAAATGATGAAGAAATTAAGGGCACTGCCCTAAAAGTATTACCATGTCACCCTCTGTATTGCCATATATCATTTTGCAGAGGAGTTACCGTCCAACTTGACATGGATCCGGACCTTTCACCTAGGAAGAATGGAAATCATAAGTTTGATATTTTCTATTTAAAAGTCTCGTAATGTTCATAAGTATCAAAGGGAAAATATCCGTTAATATCACTCAGCAGATAGACTATAAGTTTTATTTCTTATTTATCTATAAGCTAAATGAAATTATGATGACAACAAGAAATGCAGCCATGTTGAGTGATATGGGAGTTGATCTCAAGGCATCTATACTTGGCCAGAGGGATGGACACATTGTCTGCAAGGGCAGAACAAGGGCAAGTTTCCGAGTCCATACTCACAAACAGTCTCTCTCCAAGGTCCAAGCTGGAGAAGTTTACTATAGATGGAGAGCCAGAAGCTGTTTGAGCCCTGAGAAGAGACAAAGTGATGAACAAACAGAACACACAAGCTGAATTCAAATGTCGTTATTTAGTCGCTAAACTGTGTCCAATTCTTCTGTGAACCCATGGACGGTAGCCCACCAGGCTCCCCTGTCCATGGGATTTCCCAGGCAAGAATACTGGAGTAGTTTGCTTTTCCAGGGTATCTTCCTGTATCTTCCTGACTCAGTAGATTCTTTACCACTGAGCCACCAGGGAAGCCCTCTGTGTTCAAATAGAGGAATACAAAAATAAACAACTTATTGATATAGAGTGTACCCCATATTGTAGTTGCTGTGGTGAAAATAAGACAAAGCCTGGGAATAAGATATTTTGTCCAGGGGGCAAATATAGCATCAGGGAGTAGAGAGAGACATTTTAGGAAGGAACAGTCAGGACTGATTACACTAAAAAGAGATTATGAAAGCAAAATCCTCACCTAAGGAAGTGTGGACATAAGCCAGACAGAGAGGGAGCTTTCCAGGGATAAGCAAAAATAGTTTCTCTGGTTAAAGAGGAATAAGTGGGTAAAAACATCATGCTGTATAATATGTGAAAGGGCCACAATGAGATTTTGGAAATATCAGATTAATCTGATCTATTTTGACTAATATATCAGGTATTGTTTATGTTTATTTTTTCAAAAATATTGCTCAAAAAGATTTTGCTATAGTAAGTACAGTCAATATCCCCTTTGGGGACCCATAGATGAAAAATCAGTTAGTACAGGTCATTGTATGACGTTATTTAGTTTCTCTCTTTAACCGAATTGTTTTCATAAAGTATGGTTCTTCTACTGTTTAGTCGCTCATTCCTGTCCAACTCTTTGCGACCCCATGAACTATAGCCCACCAGGCTCTCTGTCCATGGGATTTACCAGGCAAGGATACTGGAATGGGTTGCTATTTCCTTCTCCAGGCGATCTTCCCAGCCCAGGGATAGAACCCATGTCTCCTACATTATAGCAGGCAGATCTTCTACTGTGCTTGTCCATTAAACTCACACATGAAGCCATCCTGTCAACAGACTGTTTGTTCTCTGACTTTCCTAAATTGGCAACTTTCAGTTTTGTAGAAGTTGAGGGAAAATATCATCATCATCGTCATCATAACAGTAATAATTAAAATAACAGCAATTATAACTGACCTGAAATGTACTAACAAAAAGTCTGGTCTGTCTACTTGGGTTAAATCTTCCAGTAAATCTCCAGGACATTCATAAACAGAGTTAAGTTCTTCTCTGCTAGTAAGAAGTATTCATCATTAAAATACAATTCTATGGACTTTAAATCTATAAAAGTCAAATTTAAATGCATAAAAGTCATCAAATCTATTGATGACATAAAGTAGTAAAAATGAATTGTATTGATCCTACTAGTTTTAAGCATTATGGATTATGCATCTTCAGAAAGAAAGAAGGACCAACTTTTTAAAAGGTACTCTTGGTTCTATTAAAAAAGAAATAGCATTTTTACGATGCTTTATTGGTGCCAGCTTATCATTCCCTAAGGCTCCTGGTCCTCCAAGGGGGAAAAAAAAATATGAAAAGACTGTTAGTTTTAGACCTCCTGAAAATTGCAGATAAGGGTTAGAGAGTTCATTGTGCCATTGAATCAGATCCATCTTAGAGATGTGCAGATCAGGTGGGCAGACAATGTGTTTCTTCCCCATCCCTCGCCTTTTATCACAAGCAAACAGACCTGAATAAAGGCATCTACCACCTATTATATATCTGTGAACAACCAATCACATTTTGTTAACATAATGTAAAATATTGGGTCTTTTAGTCAGAAGTGACACTATTTTAATAGCATCACAATTTGCTCCAGACATGCTGGTCTTTTCTGTAATAAGACGTTGTAAAAGAAGGCAGCGAGTTAACTGTCTTTGGGAAATTGAGTGAAAAGCAGTTCACAGCTGCACTTCTCTACATAAAGACTTGGAGAAAGCGAGAGAGTTCACATATAACCTCATTAAATAAGACAGCAAGTCTAAGTGGCATCCAAAGCTATTAAACAAACTAGATTGGTCCATAATAATAAGAAACATATTTCACATCTGTTGCGCGGTACAGGGCTTTTAACAAGTAAGAGGGATAACATGCTGGAAAAAGAGTCGCTCTTCTCCATCAGTATATCATTGTCAATGGCAGTGCTGTCTCAAAAGAAGCACTTATCTCATACACTTTATTGCTTGATAGCTTGCTGATTGCTTTTACAAAGCAATAAATTGATGGCCTGATTCAGTACTGACATTAGGTTATGTTCATTTTCAGTGATTGATGTCTTGAATTAGAACTCTTGTATTCCTCTCTGTTTAGGGATATGAAAAGCTAAACAGGCCTGTCTGATGTCACAAATAAGGCAGAATAACTGATGCCAAATGAGCTATATTTATTCATTTAAATAACTAAATGGCTTTTCCCTTTAATAAAGTTTTCATAATTTATGTTTTAGTGTCTCCATTTCCAATTAAATTGTCTAGCCAAATTAAAAAAAAAAAACTTGAAAAAAGATGTCATATATCTAAATTTTGCAGTTTCAAGGCAGATGAAGGAAAGACTACAAATCAGAATAAATGATTAATAAATTGATTAGGTAAATATAATAATTTGACTAATTTTCATATTTCAAAAGTGGAATATATTTATTACTTTCCATTAACTGGAGTTATTGTTTGGTTTTGTAATTTTAAAATAGTACTGAAACTAGAAAGGTAAAAATGAGTAAGACTGTAGAAGAATGGAGCTATTGTTTTTGTTTTATATTGTTTCTACTCTTTTTCAGAAAATTTACTTTGGCAAACTTGATTAAAATAACTAATATTAGTAACATTCCCATAGAAAGTAGCCAGTTCACTGTTAACATCTTTAATAGTTTAAGGAAATCAAATAAGAACTGTATTCCCAGTCCTGTATATCAAATAAAGAAGCATCTTGCCTGGAGAATCCCAGGGACGGGGGAACCTGGTGGGCTGCCGTCTACGGGATCGCACAGATTCGGACATGACTGAAGCGACTTAGCAGCAGCAGCAGCAGACTAGTGGTTCTCACCTAGGCATGATTTTACCCCCAGGGAACATTTAGAAAACGGATACATATTTGATTGTAATAATTGGGGCATTGACATTTAGTGGATGGCAACCAGGGATGATCTTAAGATCACACAGCACAGAGGATGTCCACATACCACAAAGAATTCTCAGACCCAATGTGCCTGATGTACTGGGCTTGAGGAAACTTCCTGTAGATGCTTCAAGGGAGCAAGGCCAGGTCATGAGTCTCCTTGCTTACAAGTCCCTGATCCTGTTAAAGCAGCTTAGCAAACAGATGAACGCTGTTTCTCTGACTGTGGTCTGTGCTTTTATATCAGATCTCTCTGCCCCCATTTGTGGAGTAAGAATGTGGCCCATGACCATGGACATGGAACGGGCAGGTGGAATGGGGAATGGATGGTCTCAGGCATCTTAACTTGTAGCTAACTGAGCATTCTGAGCAGCAAAATGGAATCACAAATAGTGAGGGGTTATTGGGAATAAATGAAGATGATGTTATCACAACGCTGACTTGATGACTGGGGTTGGGCTTTGTGAACAAGAGAGTATAACATGCTTCAGAAAAAAAGCATTTGAACCCATATTAAGTAGATGTGTTAATGAAAAGTGAACTCGCTCAGTCGTGTCTGACTCTTTGTGACCCCATGGACTGTTGCTCGCCAGGCTTCTCCATCAACGGGATTTTCCAGGCAATAGTATTGGAGTGGGTTGCCATTTCCTTCTCCAGAGGATCTTCCTGACCCAGGGGTTGAACCCTGGTCTCCCACATTATAAGCAGATGCTTTACCATCTGAGCCACCAGGGAAGTCTTAAGTATAAGTGTTAACATGCCACTAATTGCAAGAGCACTAAATTTTAGCACCACCTTTCTTTACATTAAAAAAAAATTTAATTGAAAGTTAATTGCATTTCAATGTTGTGTTGGTTTCTGCTACATACTAACGTGTTATTGTTCAGTCCTTCAGTTCTGTCTGACTGTCTGTGGGCCCATGAACTGCAGCACACCAGGCCTCCCTGTCCTTCACCATCACCCGGAGCTTGCTCAGACTCAGTGTTCATTGAGTCAGTCGTGTCAGTCATCCCCTTCTTCTCTTGCCTTCAATCTTTCCCACCACCAGGGTCTTTTCTAATGAGTAGGCTCTTCGCATCAGGTGGCCAAAGTATTGGAGCTTTAGCTTCAGCATCAGTCCTTCCAATGAATATTCAGGACTGGTTTCCTTTAGGATGGACTGGTTTGATCTCCTTGCAGTCCAAGGGACTCTCTAGAGTCTTCTCCAACACCACAGTTCAAAAACATCAATTCTTTGGCACTCAGCCTTCTTTATGGTCCAGCTCTCACATCCATACATGACTAATGGAGAAATCATAGCTTTGGGTAGATGGACCTTTGTTGGCAAAAATGCACTGTACAGAGGATGAGATGGTTGGATGGCATCACTGACTTGATGGACGTAAGTTTGAGCAAGCTTTGGGAGTTGTGATGGACACGGAAGCCTGGCATGCTGCATTCCTTGGGGTGGCAAAGAGTTGGACAGGACTGAGCAACTGGACTGAACTAGATTTGTCATAGCTTTTCTTCCAAGGAGCAAGTGTCTTTTAATTTCATGGCTGCAGTCACCAACTGCAGTGATTTTGGAGCCCAAGAAAATAAAGACTGTCACTGTTTCTCCATGTATTTGCCAGGAAGTGATGGGACCAGATATCATGATCTTAGTTTTCTTTTTTTTAATGTGAATCAGCAACGCGAATCAGCCATAAATATACATATATCCTACCCCTCCTGTATCCTTCCCTCCTCATCTGGACCTCACCTCCGGAAGTCAAGACAGTGACCCAGGGAATTTTTAATTTATATATGCAGTTGTTCAATTGGACTATAGTTGCTTTACAATGCTGTTGTTAGTGTCTGCTGTACAGCAGAGTGAATCGGCTCTATGTGTACATATATCCCCTCCCCTGTGAGACCCGCTCCCACTCACCCCCATCCCACCCCTCTGGGTCACAACAGCGCACAGAGCTGAGCTCCCTGCACCACACAGCAGCTTCCTGCCGCCTCTCTGTTTTACACGTGGTGGTGTGTACATATCAGTGATACGCTCCCAAGTCATCCCACCCTCTCCTTACCCAGGTGAGTCCACAAGTCCATTCTCTGTGTATCCTCTGCATTCCTGCCTGCAAAGTAGCTTCATCAGTGCCATTTTTCAAGATTATATACATATGTGTATATATATATGAATATAGCAATATTTGTTTTTCTATTTTTGACTGACTTCACTCTGCATAACAGATTCTAGGTTCATCCCCCTTAGTTCAACCAACTCAAATTTGCTCTTTTTTGTGACTGAGTAATATCTCACTGTATTTTTGTACCACGCCTTCTTTATCCATTCATCTGTTGATGGACATCTAGGTTGCTTCCATGTCCTGGCTATTGCAAATAGTGCTGCAATGAAAATTGGGGTGCATATGCCTTTTAAAATTATGGTTTTCTCAGGGTTTGGGTACTAGTGGTCAAGAACCCACTTGCCAGTGCAGGAGATATAATAGATGCGAGTTTGATCCCTGGGTCAGGAAGATCTCCTGAAGAAGGAAATGGCAACCCACTCCAGTATCCTTGCCTGGAGAATCCCATGGACAGAGGAGCCTGGTGGACTATAGAACACAGGGTCATGCAGAGTTGGACATGACTGAAGCAACTTAGCACAGCGTATGCTCGGTCATAGGATTGCTGGGTCATATGGTGGTTTTCTTTCGTGTTTCTTAAGGAATCTCCATACTGTTCTCCATAGTGCTGGTATCAACTTACAGTGATCCTGTGTGTGTGTGTCTGTGCATATAAAAGAGAGGGAATGGGACCAATCATATAATGTTTGTGTGCCATAATTGGCTTTTATTATTTTTATTATTTATGATGTGAGAGTTGGATTGTGAATAAAGCTGAGTGCCAAAGAATTGATGCTTTTGAATTGTGGTGTTGGAGAAGACTCTTGAGAGTCCCTTGGACTGCAAGGAGATCCAACCAGTCCATCCTAAAGGGGATCAGTCCTGGGTGTTCTTTGGAAGGAATGATGCTAAAGCTGAAACTCTAGTGCTTTGGCCACCTCATGTGAAGATTTGACTCATTGGAAAAGACTCTGATGCTGGAAGGGATTGGGGGCAGGAGGAAAAGGGGACAACAGAGGATGAGATGGCTAGATGGCATCACCGACTCGATGGACATGAGTTTGAGTGAACTCCGGGAGTTGGTGATGGACAGGGAGACCTGGCGTACTGCGATTCATGGGGTCGCAAAGAGTCGGACACAACTGAGTGACTGAACTGAACTGAAGGAATAGAAAGAAGATAAAACTGAAAATTGAACAAACCTTCTATTTCTAATACAGTGGAGTTAAATAACATTTTATTTTAAATGAAGACTAAAGGTAGCAAGTGAGGTCATTTGGGATTGAGTTGACATCTTTGCATATACATAGCTGGGGTTTGGATCATATGATAAGATACAGTAAAATGCTAAAAGACTGCTGAGCCAAGGCAAATCGGACAGAGCCAAAGCCACCTTTGAAATGCCTAATGTTCTCTGTTGAAGTCTCTGCTTATTTGTACAATTTTTAATTTTTTGTCTTGCGTGTTTTATGTGCTGTGCTGTGCTTAGTCGCTCAGTTGTGTCTGACTCTTTGAGGCCCCGTAGACTATAGCCTGCCAGGCTCCTCTGCCCATCGGATTCTCCAGGCAGGAATACTGGAGTGGGCTGCCATGCCTTCCTCTGGGGGATCTTCCCAACCCAGGAATTGAACCAGGATCTCCTTCATTGCAGGCGGATTCTTTACCTTCTGAGCCATGAGGGAGGCCCAAGAATACTGGAGAGAGTAGTCTATCCCTTCTCCAGGGGATCTTCCCAGCCCAGAAATTGAAGTGGGGTCTCCTGAATTTCAGGCAGATTCTTAACCAGCTGAGCTACCAGGAAAGCCTGTTTTATGTGTCCATACACACATTTTTGAAGAATAATTTCTGAGGAGTAGTATTGCTGAGAAATAAAAAAATTAAAAGTGAAAGTTGCTCAGTCGTGTTCAACTCTTTGCGACCCCATGGACTAAACAGTCTATAGACTTCTCCAGGCCAGAATACAGGAGTGAGTAGCTGTTCCCTTCTCTAGGGCATCTTCTCAACCCAGGGATCGAACCCAGGTCTCCCACAATTGCAGGTGGATTCTTTACCAGCTGAGCTACCAGGGAAGCCAAAGATTGAGACAGGGCATAAATAATGTTGCACCTAGTATTCAACAAATTTTTATCTCTTTTGCTTTATTTATTGTTCAGAAAGTTCCTCTAATTTTTGAGGAAGTTGTTTTGGACCAAAAACTAGGGGAGGTTTTTCAACTCTTGATGATGAATGTAACAGACATTTCCCTGTGAGAAGTAGCTTCTTCTCATGTTACCTGTGATGCAGGCAGAGGTGATTGGAGATTGCATAGGATTTATCGGGCACTGAGATTACAATTCAATTCAGTCGCTCAGTCGTGTCTGAGACTTTGCGACCCCATGAACCGCAGCACGCCAGGCCTCCCTGTCCATCACCAACTGCTGGAGTCTACTCAAACCCATGTCCATTGAGTCAGTGACACCATCCAACCATCTCATTCTGTCGTCCCCTTCTCCTCCTGCCCTCAATCTTTCCCAGCATCAGGGTCTTTTCAAATGAGTCAGCTCTTTGCATCAGGTGCCAAAGTACTGAAGTTTCAGCTTCAGCATCAGTACTTCCAATGAACACCCAGGACCGATCTCCTTTAGGATGGACTGGTTGGATCTCCTTGCAGTCCAAGGGACTCTAGACTCTTTTCCAACACCACAGTTCAAAAGCATCAATTCTTCAGCTCTCAGCTTTCTTTATAGTCCAACTCTCACATCCATACATGACTACTGGAAAAACCGTAGCCTTGACTAGACAGACATTTGTTGACAAAGTAATCTCTCTGCTTTTTAATATGCTGTCTAGGTTGGTCATAACTTTCCTTCCAAGGAGTAAGCGTCTTTTAATTTCATGGCTGCAGTCACCATCTGCAGTGATTTTGGAGCCACCCAAAATAAAGTCTGACACTGTTTGCACTGTTTCCCCATCTATTTGCCATGAAGTGATGGGATTGGATGCCATGATCTTAGTTTTCTGAATTACAGTGGCTTTCAGGAAAGAGTTCTTTAAGCTTTGCTACAAGTAATGAATGCTCCCAAGTGGGACCAGCTTCCTAGGTCATGCATGGGTAAAGAATTTCCCTGCCAGTGCAGGAGACACAGGAGATGCAGATTGGAATCCCAGGAGGGTTGGACCCCCAGGAGGATGAGATGGCAACCCGCTCCAGTATTCTTGCCTGGAGAGTTCCATGGACAGAGGAGCCTGGCGGGCCACAGCCTGTAAAGAGCTGGACACAGCTGAGCAACTGCGTGCACGTGCAAATAGGACCAGGACCCAGAGGCCGAGGACTGTGAGCACACGGTGAGCACTTTTGTTCTGTTCTCTTGCCCCTTGGAGCTTCCCTTTGAATGATTGACAGGACCTGCGGAGAGCAGGGGACAGTTATCTCCCGTATCTACCTAATTGCTCCAACATCTGGAAAAAAGTGGGTTTTCCATTAAATCTATTGTAGAGAAGGGCCAAGGAAGATATACCTTAGTACGAACACATTGTGATCATGTAAAATACCTGAACATGCAGGGTTTCCTAAAGAAAATAACAGCAGAAGGGGATTATTATATGTTTGACATTTCTCGTTTATATGGAAAATGATGTTTTCATTTTTTAAAGCAAAGTACATAAGCTTTAAATCTAAAGCCCTATATGTAGAGAAATGTGTGTGTGTGTGTGTGTGTGTTTTAAGTCTGGTTTGTCTTAAATTAAACTACCACATGGTGATTGAACATCCAACTCCTAGACTGGTTTCCTTTGAACCTAGTTAGTTAAAACTAAATGGATATTTAACCAAGTGTATTTAAATATTGGTGCTTAGGTAACTTTGTGATCATTAGTAGCAACATCACTTCAGTAAGACATTTTCTGTCATATGCACAGTAAAAAAAATGCACTATTAATGTAGATTATGCAAATAAATGAGAAAAAATATCAACTAGGTGGCTAAGGAAATAGGGAATGGAGTTATAGGCATACATATGTTAGCAGAGAAGAACACAAAAGGGAAGCAAGGCACAGATGGAGGAGGGGCACCGCTTTACTGCCTCCGCTCACGTCCTCTCCCAGGCTAAGATGACAAGCCTGCCCCACACGGCGGTTCAATACTGCGTACAAACTGAAACATCATCTCTAGACACCCTCCTCCAAGAATGCACAAGACAGGGCTGACCACTCACGTTTCTGGATCCTGTCCCTCCCTACCTCCCTTGTGTGACATATTATAATTCATCTTACAGTTACTTTTGCACATTTTTCTATCATCTCCCAAGATTGCTATCTCTAGGAGGGCAGCCTTTGAATTTTTCATCATTTTATCCCCCTGGTCCTTGGCAAAGCGCTTTGACCACAGTGGATTCTTAAGAGGTGCTGGTTGAATAAATGGATGATAAGAAAGAACTGAATAGATGGGAGGATTTATGCTTGAAACATGTTAATATTTGAAGAAGCTGGCAAGCTTGCTTCAAGTCTTTGGAATTACAGTGGTTTGAAATGCCTTTCCCTTTCTTCATTCCTCACAGAGATCCAAATACTTAATTCCCTGTGTCATGGAACCTATGAATCAGATTTCTGAACATTAAAAAAAACTAATATTAATAAGGAGGAAAGTAATTTATGTGCAGGGTATATGTTTAAATCCAGTAGTTTATAAACAGATAACATAAATCTATAGTAGGTTGATGGAAGTCTAAAATTGGCTGATAGTCTTTGAAACTAGCTGCTTGGTGAGATCCATGAGACTATTATCATTATCTTGATGCTTTCTTAAAATATTTAATTGCTGTTCTGTTTTAATAAGCATAATATACATCACATAGGCTTTATGTAATCATCTCTAACAGTCAAGGAAAATACTATAAAATAGTGCACTGTATATTATGTATAATACATGGAGCACACTGGTTCATGGAAATTTGTGCTACAAATGCATTGAGAACATACTACACACATTTTGGTTTTTGAAAGCCAGTTGCAAATTGCATGAGAGTGAGAAATTAATCTAGTAGAACTGATTCTAGAAAGAGGGTTGAGTTGTCTCATAAAATGCAAAGATTTGTCCTTTTGTGACCTTTCTACCAGATAACTTTAAATTTTAACCCTATTTTTATCAACAGAAACTTGAAAAACATGACAAGCTGTTCCTTCCAATTACATTGACAAATGAAATATTAGCAAAGAAAATACAATATAAGGCAATGGGCTTCCAAATTTCTCTTCAGTTCAGTTCAGTTGCTCAGTCGTGTCCGACTCTTTCCAACCCCATGAACTGCAGCACGCCAGGCCTCCCTGTCCATCACCAACTCCCAGAGTTCACTCAGACTCACGTCCATAGAGTCGGTGATGCCATCCAGGCATCTCATCCTCTGTTGTCCTCTTCTCCTCCTGCTCCCAAACCCTCCCAGCATCAGAGTCTTTTCCAATGAGTCAGTGCTTCATATGAGGTGGTCAGAGTACTGGAGTTTCAGCTTTAGCATCATTCCTTCCAAACACCCAGGGCTGATCTCCTTTAGAATGGACTGGTGGATCTCCTTGCAGTCCAAGGGACTCTCAAGAGTCTTCTCCAACAACAACAAAAAAAAAGCATCAATTCTTCAGCACTCAGCTTTCTTCACAGTCCAACTCTCACATCCATACACGACCACTGGAAAAACCATAGCCTTGACTAGATGGACCTTTGTTGGCAAAGTAATGTCTCTGCTTTTGAATATGCTATCTAGGTTGGTCATAACTTTCCTTCCAAGGAGTAAGGGTCTTTTAATTGCATGGCTGCAGTCACCACCTGCAGTGATTTTGGAGCCCCTCAAAAATGAAGTTTGACACTGCACTGTTTCCCCATCTATTTCGCATGAAGTGATGGGACCAGATACCATGATCTTCGTTTTCTGAATATTGAGCTTTAAGCCAACTTTTGTACTCTCCACTTTCACTTTCATCAAGAGGCTTTTGAGTTCCTCTTCACTTTCTGCCATAAGAGTGGTGTCATCTGCATATCTGAGGTTATTGATATTTCTCCCGGCAATCTTGATTCCAGCTTGTGCTTCTTCCAGCCCAGCGTTTCTCATCATGTACTCCGCATAGAAGTTAAATAAGCAGGGTGACAGTATACAACCTTGACGTCCTCCTTTTCCTATTTGGAACCAGTCTGTTGTGCCATGTCCAGTTCTAACTGTTGCTTCCTGACCTGCATATAGGTTTCTCAAGAGG
>NW_011494925.1:1530621-1531048 GCF_000754665.1 Bison bison bison
CTGGTATTCCCATCTCTTGAAGAATTTTCCACAGTTTATTGTGATCCACACAGTCAAAGGCTTTGGCATAGTCAATAAAGCAGAAATAGATGTTTTTCTGGAACTCTCTTGCTTTTTCCATGATCCAGCAGATGTTGGCAATTTGATCTCTGGTTCCTCTGCCTTTTTTAAAACCAGCTTGAAGATCAGGAAGTTCACGGTTCACATATAGCTGAAGCCTGGCTTGGAGAATGTTGAGCATTACATTACTAACGTGTGAGATGAGTACAATTGTGCGGTAGTTTGAGCATTCTTTGGCATTGCCTTTCTTTGGGATTGGAATGAAAACTGACCTTTTCCAGTCCTGTGGCCACTGCTGAGTTTTCCAAATTTGCTGGCATATTGAGTGCAACACTTTCACAGCATCATCTTTTAGGATTTGAAATAG
>NW_011494925.1:1531297-1541577 GCF_000754665.1 Bison bison bison
CATTCCAGGATGTCTGGCTCTAAGTGAGTGATCACACCATCATGATTATCTGGGTCATGAAGATCTGTTTTGTACAGTTCTTCTGTGTATTCTTGCCACCTTTTCTTAATATCTTCTGCTTCTGTTAGGTCCATACCATTTCTGTCCTTTATCGAGCCCATCTTTGCATGAAATGTTCCTTTGGTATCTCTGATTTTCTTGCAGAGATCCCTAGTCTTTCTCATTCTATTGTTTTCCTCTATTTCTTTGCATTGACTTCTGAGGAAGGCTTTCTTATCTTTTGCTAGTCTTTGGAACTCTGCATTCAGATGCTTATATCTTTCCTTTTCTCCTTTGCTTTTCACTTCTCTTCTTTTCACAGCTATTTGTAAGGCCTCCCCAGACAGCCATTTTGCTTGTTTGCATTTCTTTTCCATGGGGATGGTCTTGATCCCTGTCTCCTGTACAATGTCACGAACCTCATTCCATAGTTCATCAGGCACTCTATCTATCAGATCTAGTCCCTTAAGTCTATTTCTCACTTCCACTGTATAATCATAAGGGATTTGATTTAGGTCATACCTGAATGGTCTAGTGGTTTTCCCTACTTTCTTCAATTTAAGTCTGAATTTGGCAATAAGGAGTTGACGATCTGAGCCACAGTCAGCTCCGGGTCTTATTTTTGCTGACTGTATAGAGCTTCTCCATCTCAATTATGTACTCAATAGATGAATATCATTTTGAAATCTATGGATGAATCTTTCATGATATTAAGATCTATTTTGAACAGCTCAAAACTAACATATATAGGGAAGTTCATTTTTTCTTAAAGAATATAGAATGTTTTAGTCACAGAGAGGGCATTTTCTTTGTCTGAGGTCACTCATTCTATATGTGCAAATATTATGTTAATAATATGAGCTTTAGGCTTAAACTAATTATGAAGTAAAGTTTAAATATCAACATTAAATCATGAGGATAAATGCAAAAAGGCACAAGTTTTTCAACATACAAGTTGTTAGAGAGAACATGCTTATATAAGCTGAAAAGTAGAAAATCTGTATACCTCTAATGAGGTTCATATCTCAATGTCCTCAATGAAAAAAATAAATAAATAAAAAGAAAGACAAATCAGAGCAAATGTGACAAAGATAGAAACAACCAAAATTGTGACCCCCAAAATGGAAATAGTCATATATTTTGTATAATTATTACTGTTTCTAATTTTGATATCCAAATTGAGACTCTGTTCGTAATATCCAATTACATATCCACTTGGCATATCATAAGTATTTGAGCTCCTGTATTATGTTTAAATGTTTTTCCAATTGCCTATTAACTTTCTACACATGGTCTTCTTCCCTTAACCTCATGTTCAATCTCTTGAGTTTTAACCTGTTAGCACACATATGAGCATTCAATTGTTCTCATAAGGATAAAAATGGTAAACAATCCACCTGAAGTGCAGCACACATGGATTCGATCCCTGGGTTCATAAGATCCCCTGGAGAAGGGAATGGCTATCCATTCCAGTATCCTTGCCTGGAGAATTCCATGGACAGAGGAACTTGGCAGGCTACAGTCCATAGTGTTGCAAAGAGTCGGACAAGACTGGTCAAGTAACACATGCACACACACAAGGATTAAAAAAACATGTTACTTTTGAGTTTACTGTTTCATCTTCTGGATTCAAGAAGATGAAATTCAAGAAGAACTGGATTCAAGTTTCAGGATAACTTCACTTTTTGTTGCTGTTATTCACTTGCTAAGTCATGTCTGACTTTGCAATCCCATGGACTGCAGCATGCCAGGCTTCTCTGTCCTTCATTGTTTAACTTCAACTACATCAACAACTTCACTTAAAACTTCACTGTATTAATTTTTAACAGCACCAATGTAACTTAAAATTTTCTTTTCTATAACTCATTGTGGAGGTGGGTTATTGCAAGAGGATCAATGGCAATTTCAGACTGATGGTTTTCTATTCAATAAAAATGGTAATAGATACATTTAGTCTTTATATTTTTGACTGTTTAATGCAATTAATGATAATTGAAAAACATTTTCAGTACTTTTCTTCCAAAGTCAGGAAGAGTGCTAATCTTATTTCACAAGCCCTTTACTTGTCATAATGTGTCTCCTACCCCAAACAACAGTACATTAGAAATAAATACATTTTTAACTATTTATGGGACACCTTTATGTTTTCTCATTTCCCTTTTACTTTTGAATGCTTTGCAAAATGTATCAACAGGAGTGAAAAAAAAGTGGCTTGAAGCTATT
This sequence comes from Bison bison bison, assembly GCF_000754665.1. NCBI lineage: Eukaryota > Metazoa > Chordata > Mammalia > Artiodactyla > Bovidae > Bison > Bison bison. The sequence goes on from NW_011494925.1 coordinate 1,533,560, forward strand.
TATAACCTTGCAGTTAGGAAGAAAAAAAGAGATTCAAAGTTCATAGCTCATCCAGGGATAAGAAATGATTTCAGCAGATTTGTTAAGAAGTGAAAATGTCTCCAGCAGATAAAATGCATCCCACTTCTCCCAAACCCATTCTTTCTTTTCTTCTCATCAGCATATAAGACAATTACTTACTCATCTCGCATAGAACAGAAATGCCCTGTTTCTACTTCACCATGCTGAAATACCGGACAAAATGAGATTCTGGATTCAAGCAACAGGAACAACCAAACACATTCGATTCAATTATGCCTCTGCTCTCCATCTCCTAAATAACCACAAGTAAGTAAATAAATAAAATAGCCACCTCTGGCCTCCAAGAATGGATGAGGAAATAATATGCTATCACTCTCCTTGAAAGCATTACCACTATAAAACCTACATATCGACCCATTCTCAGCCTTCCCCTTGGGATAGAGGTCTGTTCATAAAAATCTATGTAAATATTCCCTTCCACATATAATTTAAAAAATCCTAACTCCCTTTACCTCTCTGTATACATACTCACAAACATTAAATGAGCCCAAGTCTCAACAGACATATAAGAAATGAAAATTTTAATGTAATCCAACAAGATGCCTTCATGCAAAGGTTAAAAGAAAGCAGTTTCCATCTGTTACAAATGTTTTGCATTTCCTCAAAATGCATTTATCAAAATGCATTCATTTTAAAATACCATATGAGATCTATTAAAACATGATTGATGAATTGTTTTGCAGTTGCATAGCTCAAAGCATTTCCTTTTATCTAAGTAAGACGTTACCCAAAGGGCACCGGGTTTAGCTATATAAAAAGCAACGCTTTGAGTCTCTTGCCAGGTAGTGGCAAATGCTGCCTTCCTAGCTTATGGGCTTTAGTGCACCGGCTATAGTAACTGTCATTCACCCATAGATTCTTTCTTCAACCTGTGCCTCCACGTGCTCACCTCAAGGCTTATGATGAAAGGCTGCACTAAGTAAACCTGAAAATCCCCTCTAAGCTGGCAAGAAACTCAAAGCAACTAAAAGATGATTCATTGCTCAGAACATCTTGCAAGAGACTGGAGAGCAACGGCTGAAACTAAAGGCCGTGTGAGTGAGAGAAGAAGAAAGGAAGAGGAGGAAGAAGTAGATTATTTTAGGTAGTAACTTAATTCTTTTTTTCTTTCTTTTACCATTTTCTTATGGGTACAGTTTTTATTATATCTCAGTGTGGTAAAAGGTCTCACTTTATTGTTTGCAGCTTGAAGGTTGAAAGCTATTAAGCTTCACCCCTGTCTTTTGTTTCTGCTGCCTTTGGCCTGGGCGTGCACAAGAAAGCCTCAGGGCTTGGTCCTCTTGGTTCAGCAGAAGATTCAAAGTGCAGACCTCTTTCCCTGGGGTGGGGGACCACTGCAGGTGGTGAGCGCATGCCTCACCACAATGAAAGCCCCAAACTCCTTCTTCTCTTCTCCTTCAGGCTCTTTTCAGAAAAGCCTGGGAGACGTGCCCTGTTCTCCCCAGAAACCTCACTATGTGAGTAACAAAAGGTTTTATCCCCTTGATCTATGTGTGGCTTCATCAATCTTGACATCTTAACCAAATTTTCAGTGGAAGGCCATCCTGCTTCCTTAGGTTGTCCCCAAGATTAGTCAGCTCGTTTCAAATTCACCAGATTATTTTTATCTAAATCATATAGAATGCAAATTTAAGGATGCCATTCAAATTCTGAATCAATACATTCTTTTCTGGTGTATTCTCTGGAATCTAAAAATTAATTCCAAAATGTTGCAGAGAATCCAATATTAACTTTGTGCATAAACTGAAGCTGTGCTTTTCCAAGAGAACAAATGTGGCTTTAGCAAATGGAAGCTACTCACAGCTACATACAAACAGTGATTTTGAACTGGAAAGTCAGAAGTAGACCAGACTTCACAGAGTTTGAAAACCAACTTTAAATCAGCCCCATCCATGACCGGATTAAGATGATCTATAAATATAGTCTGACTCCAGACAGAAACGAACAAACAAAAAACATCTGGTTAGCAGGGGAACATTTGTCATAGCCTAAACTATGCCTGTATTCTTTCATACGCACAGTCTAAGATGGAATCAAAGAAAATTGCCAGTGGTGTTATACAACAAGATAAGATGAGTAAATATTAATTATTTTCAAAAAAGTAGCACATAGTCACAGTCCCTGGACATTCTAACTGCTGTTTATAAGATGTAGATTTTAAATAAAATGTGCCAAATATGTTCAGGGAAATAGAGAACAGTGTCTAATATTTCATGTATATTTAGGAATAAAAGTCAAATGGAAGTGTTCAAATTAAAAAATGCAGTAAAATTAAGAACTCATAAATAGGTTTAACAGAATCTTAGACACAGCTGAAGAGAAGGTTAGTGAACTTGAAAACATATCTATAGAAATTATCCAGACAAAAGACTATAGAGGGAGAGAGAAATATAGAACATATAGCAAGAATTAACATGCAACTGTAGTCTCAGAAGAAAAAGAGAATGGAGAAGAAACAGAATCTGAAGAGTTAATTACTGAAATTTTCTAGAACTATGAAAGATTTTAATCAATATATGCAAAAGTGCTATAGGCTTCTTTAGGATAAATATAAGGAAAAATTACACATAGGCACTTTCTAATAAGTCTTCTTAAAATTAGTGACCAATAAAATGGGAAAAAGAAACACATTGTCTTCAGATGAGAGACAATAAGGATAAAAGATAAAAGTATACCCAGTACTGTAGAAGCTATCATATAATGGAATAACATTTTCAAGATGTTGAAAGTAAATCAGTGCCAACCTAAAATGCAGCAAACCTATCTTTCAAAAATGAAAGCAAAAGTTAATATTCAAAGAAACAAGCACAAATGGTATTTCTCAGAAAGCCATAGTAAGAGAAATATTAAAGAAGCTTGTTAAAGCACAATAGATATCAGCTGTTTGATGTTAAAAAGTGCATTCAGTAAAGAGACACACCAAAAAAGGATAAAAAATGTGAGGAAATCTAACTAAATGCCATGTGTAAATAATAATAGAAATGCACTAAAAAACTTTGCATAACAATAGAATGAAATAAATGAAAACAGTGAAAATAGTTGGAAGGTGAAACATGCATAGACATGCCTTAAGATCCCTGCATTGTTGAGGAAGTACTTACTAATACTAACAAAAATACTAATACAACTAATACTAAGCTGTTAAAAATTTTAATATGTTAAAATCGCATTCATTATGGGCAAAATGGAGCAAACTACATTCTATTTTCTTTTGTGAGTTACACATAAAATCTCTAGACCAAACACATGAAACATCTATCAAAAGATTCTGAAAGGTAAAAGAAAAATGCCAGACTGGTTAAAAACCTCAGTATTCAAGATATAAACCAGCAGTGAACTCCCTGTTTTGTTTTACCTCTTATATTATATATTCCGAGCTTTCCACAACACTTGTAGAAATCACAATATCCATTCAAATTTAAACTGCCTAGACGGCACTAGTGGTAAAAGAACTCACCAACCAGTGCAGGAGACATAAGAGACTAGGGTTAAATCCCTGGGTTAGGAAGATCCCTTGAAGGAGGAAATGGCAAACCACTCTAATACTCTTGCCTGGAGAATCCCCATGGACAGAGGAGCCTGGCGGGCTACAGTCCATTGGGTTGCAAAGAGTCAGACATGACTGAGGTGGCTTAGCATGCAAACAACTAGATATTTTAGTTTAGATATTTACAACTCCACCCAGCATCCACCAGCTACTGATAAGACAGAGTCTTGTGGGTATAAGACCATAAGCTGCTATGGCCCCTCAGCCACAGATACTCCGCCAAGCTGCTGAGCAATGTCAACATGACATGTAACCCTCCTCTTTGACCTTTTCTACAAGGAGGTTCCTTTCCCTCCTCCCCTTCTGAAGGTGGCCCCTGTGCTATTTTGTCTTATACTGAGAAATCTGGGACTGTGAGAGCTTCTTCTCTTGTGGAACCATGTCTGGGTGCAGCCTGATTAAACCCATGGTGTGTCATCCCTCTTGTGGTCATAACTTTTTCTTTGATCAGCGCCAGAATCCCTTCAGCCTTCTACCAGGGGTTGCATTGCTTTGAGTGTTCATTCTGGCCGTAAATTCCGGAAGCGCCACATCCATTCAGATTCCTTGTTTATGTCTTTTCTTTTTACTTTGCATGTGTGTGCTAAGTCGCTTCAGTCATGTCCAACTCTCTGTGACCCCATGGACTGTAGCCCTTGAAGCTATGTCTGTCAGTGGGATTCTCCAGGCAAGAATACTGGGGTGTGTTACCATGCCGTCCTCCAGGGGATAACCGTGCCTCTTATGTGGCCTGCATTGGCATGCAGCTTCTTTACCAGTGAGTCACCTAGGAAGCCCTTCTTTTGACTTTGAGATCCTGTAAATAATCCACTACTTTGGCCACCAGATGCAAAGAACTGACTCATTTGAAAAGACCCTGATGCTGGGAAAGATTGAAGGTGGGAGGAGAAGGGGATGACAGAGGATGAGATGGTTGGGTGGCATCACCGACTCAATGGATATGAGTTTGGGTAAACTCCGGGAGTTGGTGATGGACAGGGAGGGCTGCCATGCTGCAGTCCATTGGGTCACCAAGAGTCAGACACGACTGAGTGACTGAACTGAACTGAACTGAAAGAATCCACTGAAGACCTGTTGCTGGGGTTTTAGGTGTGGAACCCTGGGCTCATTCTATATTCCTGAATACATTCTAGCATTTTAGGTAGCTTGTACCTTGAGAATGTGAAGTAGGAAATGGCAACCCCCTCCAGTATCCTTGCCTTGAGAATCCTGTGGACAGAGGAGCCTGGAAGGCTACAGTCCGTGGGGTCACAGAGACCTGGACACAGCTGGTAGTGAGTGCACATTTCACAATGATTATTCTCACTCTCCTGCTATGGTGTGAAGGGTCTTTCTCGGGTCCACACCGTGAGGACGTGCCAGTGTGACTGGAGGCTGAGCCCGGGGGTGAGTGAGGGCCCTTCCAGACTGTGCTTGGGGAGTCTCTTCCTCTCACACCAGTCCACACTGGCTCTAGAAATTCATCAGAACAGCCCCCAAAGTGTCCCTTCCACTCGTCTCACACAGCTTCTCTCCAGGTAAGCAGATCTTGCCTAAGACTCTTGGCAGTTTGCCCCGCAAACTTAAGTTTTCTGGATGGGTCCAAGAAAAGCTATCGATTTTCAGTGCATCTGGCTGTTTCTTATGGTAATTACAGGAATGATGCCCTTGAAACTTTTTACATTTAGACTCCGGGAATCTGACTTTTAAAGCTGCCTTTCAGCTTAAAACCAATGTTGTAATCTCTGTTTTCCCTGAATCCTTTTGTTTTCTATTTTATCAGGGGAAGTGAGCCTCAACGTTAAGGTTTATTTGTCATGGAAAGGGTATGAAGATGGAAGAGTAGAAGGATAATGAAAATTGCAAAAAGAGATCATATTGTACATTAAAGTAATTCTGCTGTCTAATGGTATCACTTTCAGAAACTATGTGATTAACTGGATATGTGTATGTATGTGTATATGTACATATATATCCTAATATTTTAAAAAGTGTCAGCAGAGGGGCAGTCATTTAAGTCTTGAGTACACATAAAATTATTCCATGGGTAGAGAATATTTTGATTCAGATGATAGATTTTGGTATAAGAAGATGAGAACACAGCTCACCAATATACAGTTTCTAGCAAAGTTGTTCAGTGGGGTTTGCACTTTAATTTTTTTTGAATAAAGGAAAATAAAAACTGAGATCCAGTGTCAAAAACACAGCTCTCAAGCATCCAGCTATATTGTCAAAAGCAACAAATACAGAGCACAGGCCCTTGGCTGGTTGGGCTCAAAAACACTTTGTAACAATTACTTATCAAATGTCTGCCTGTGTAAAGCACGATGTTTGGCAAACTCAAGGTTAGGCAGATGGCTTACACATAAATCATTGTGACAATATCTGTATCCTCAGAGAATGCTAATTCTGTTCAGAGAAAGGACCAACACACACACACACACACACACGCACACATGAATGAAAATCTTCACATGTATTAATTAAAAGTAACTTTACTTGAATTTATAAGTAACTTCTCTATGAAAAATATAAAATGAAAGTTCCTGAAGAAATTTAAATGAAAACAGTGGATGAAGATTTGAGGATTATTTACACATTAAATGTTTGTGTTATTTTTCTTGAGAGTTCGAGTGTTTGGTATGGAGTCATAATCCCATGGGTTTTTTTCCTTTTCACTTTTTTTTATATTGGAGTATAGCCAATTAGCAATGTTGTGATAGTTTCAGGTGAACAGTGAAGGGACTCAGCCGTACATATGCATGTATCCATTCTCCCCCAGACTCCCATTCAGGCAGCCCCAGAGCACTGAGCAGAGAGTTCCCTGGGCTGCACAGTAGGTCCTTGTTGGTTATCCATTTTAAACAGAGTAGTTAGTGTGTAGCTGTCCATCTCAAACTCCCTAACTCTCCCTTCCCCCGGGTCATAATCCCATGGGTTTTCTTCTAATGGTAATTCTGTATCATTGTATCCAATGCTAATGAAATCTTCTGACTGTTTTGCTAGTTATCCACTTTGGAAATAGTCGAAGCAGTTTATATGCTATCACCACTATCTACTTAAAAATAGATTTTAAAAGTGTGGAGGCAGGCAGCCTCTAAAACACTGGTCTCCAAAAATTGTTAATGCAGAATGGGTTCTGGTAATATCAGTGTCTATCATTTATTGTTTATTGATGACCTGGAAGACATACTGCTTAAACTCTCGGTCTTATGTAGATATCATGACAGATTGGCAAGCTGATTATCATTATTCTGATTTTTGAAGTTATCTAAAGTTGTCTAGCTAGAGAATAGACAATGTGAAATTATATATCAAAATGCGTCGAACTCCAGGTTCACATTGTTAGCCAGGTGTGATACTGACTTCAGGAGGGAGTATTACGAAAACCAGTACACACTTAGTTGCTGTTGCTGTTGTTCAGTCGCTAAGCCATGTCCGATTCTTTGCACCTTCCTCCAGGCTCCTCTGACCTCCAGTATCTCCCGGAGTTTTCTCAAATTCATGTCTGTTTAGTCGGTGATGCTTCCTAACTGTCTCATCCTCTGCTGCCCCCTTTCCTTGCGCCTTCAGTCTTTCCCAGCATCAGGGTGTTTTCCAGTGAGTCAGCTCTTCCCATTAAATGGCCAAAGTATTGGAGCTTCAGTTTTTGCATCTGTCCTTTGAATGCATATTCAGGGTTCATCTCCTTTAGGATTGACTAGTTTGAACTCTTTGCAGTCAAAGGGACTCTCGAGAGTCTTCTCCAACACCACGATTCAAAAACATCAATTCTTCCGCACTCAGCCTTCTACGTACTGAGTTCAGTTCAGTTCAGTCGCTCAGTCATGTCCGACTCTTCAACCCTGTGAATTGCAGCACGCCAGGCCTCCCTGTCCAACACCAACTCCTGGAGTTCACTCAGACTCATGTACATTGGGTCAGTGATGCCATCCAGCCATCTCATCCTCTGTCATCCCCTTCTCCTCCTGCCCCCAATCCCTCCCAGCATCAGAGTCTTTTCCAATGAGTCAACTCTTCGCATCAGGTGGCCAAAGTACTGGAGTTTCAGCTTTAGCATCATTCCTTCCAAAGAAATCTCAGGGCTGATCTCCTTCAGAATGGACTGGTTGGATCTCTTTGTAGTCCAAGGGACTCTCAAGAGTCTTCTCCAACACCACGCTTCAGGAGCATCAATTCTTCAGCGTTCAGCTTTCTTCACAGTCCAACTCTCACATCCATACATGACCACAGGAAAAACCATAGCCTTGACTAGACTAACCTTTGTTGGCAAAGTAATGTCTCTGCTTAGGCTATCTAGGTTGGTCATAACTTTCCTTCCAAGGAGTAAGCGTCTTTTAATTTCATGGCTGAAGTCACCATCTGCAGTGATTTTGGAGCCCCAAAAAACAAAGTCTGACACTGTTTCCAC
>NW_011494925.1:1541677-1541860 GCF_000754665.1 Bison bison bison
TGGCAGCCCACTCCAGTACTCTTGCCTGGAAAATCCCATGGATGGAGGAGCCTGGTGGGCTGCAGTCCATGGGGTCGCTAGAGTCACACACGACTGAGCGACTTCACCTTCACTTTTCACTTTCATGCATTGGAGAAGGAAATGGCAACCCACTCCAGTGTTCTTGCCTGGAGAATCCCAGGG
>NW_011494925.1:1541960-1546748 GCF_000754665.1 Bison bison bison
TGGTCATAACTTTCCTTCCAAGGAGTAAGGGTCTTTTAATTTCATGGCTGAAGTCACCATCTGCAGTGATTTTGGAGCCCCAAAAAACAAAGTCTGACACTGTTTCCACTGTTTCCCCATCTATTTCCCATGAAGTGATGGGACCAGATGCCATGATCTTCGTTTTCTGAATGTTGAGCTTTAAGCCAACTTTTTCACTCTCCACTTTCACCTTCATCAAGAGGCTTTTTAGTTCCTCTTCACTTTCTGCCATAAGGGTGGTGTCATCTGCATATCTGAGGTTATTGATATTTCTCTCGGCAATCTTGATTCCAGCTTGTGCTTCTTCCAGTATTGCCTGTTAATTCTTTCATCTGAGAGAAGGAAAGAGAATGACATACGGCAGTAGCAGAAATGTCCCAGGATTTTTGTTGGGGATTTCCCCAAGACATTTGAAAAACTCCTTGACATTTTGAAACTTCCTAGCCTCAGTGAGGATACCAGATGGGAGATAGTCAGTGGTGGGTGGATGGGTGGGTCAGTTTTCTGTGCATAAGGAGTTAATTCCCCAAGTTGGGTGCTTTTCCCTTTTCCACATACTGCCAACCCCCAGCGATGTAACTCCGTGTCTCCACACTGAGTCTGAAAACCCCGTGCTCTTCCCTGAGGGCATGTGCCCTTGCCAGCTGCTGCCTATCCCAAACCCGTAAGGTTTGGGTGAAGAATGTCCTAGCCCTTGGCTCTGGGCCCCTTTCTTTGCCCAGCACCCACCATTTCTTGCCTGAAACATTCTCCTGTGTCACTTTCAGCAGCAGTGTTGTCCCAGATAAGTTGTGGTTTCCTTCTCCTAGTTGTCATCTTTCCATTTTTCAGTGATTCTCCCTGACTTTGGTTTCCAACAGACTCTCCATTTTTTTTTTTCAACAGAGATCACACATAATTACATGTGTCTGTGTAACATTTCTAGGTTTGGAGCAGATGTTAGAGGTGATTCCGCCTTAACTATTAGCTCCTTTCTGCCTGATTAACTCCCATGCTTCAACATTCACAGTGGCTGGTATGTATTTTGAAATCTGTAATTACTTTCTGATATTTAGTCTCCTGGGGCACTCTTTATTTATCTCTGTTAACTGTGGTTATCACTTCTAATAAAATTACTCCTGCCTGTCTGAAGCCTCTGTTAGGCTTTAAGCTTCTGGTTCAGAGAACATCAATGTTTATATTCTTATCTAGATCCCAGTCTGGAGTACAAAATTGTTATTAATAGGTATCTTTTGAACTTTTAGTACAAAGGGGATGGAGCATAAACATTGAAACAATGAACACTTATTCAGTTAATAAAGTTAATTGAACTAAAATAATTGGTTTCCATAATATTTGTCTTCCATTTAAATATTCCTATTTATATTCTTTTTAGTAGAATATTTATAAAATCAAAAGCTATAGGTAAATAAGAATTAGACTATTTACTCTGGAACTAATTGAAATAAACACCCAGAGTCCTTTAATCTTATAAAACTTCCAGTGAAAGCTATTTTGGCTTGTGATTTAGATTTACTTTTATAAGTAACAGAAAAAACAAAACTTGCCAATATCTTCCTTCCCAAAGGGACAGTTAAAGAGTAGTATATTCAGCAATACTGATAGGAAATATTTTCTTTATGTGAATGCTGTGCAGGGAACAATGGTAATTACCAGTCTGGAGGTGAGTTAGAAAATCACAGACAATAATAAGATACAATTGAACTCTACCTTTGGGAAAGACATTACCACAGCACACAAAATCAAAAGCTCTCTAGGCAGAAATAAGCAATCAAGTCACTCACGGAGACGAAGCTGGAATGTTACAGTAGCAGAATAAAGACCCATGTGTTGCGCATACCCTGAAGGGAGTATACTATTGCTTGCTTTGTTTTGTTTGTTTTTCCTTACTGGAACGTTTTTAAAAATTACTTGTACAGTTTTCAGAATTCAGTTATCCAGTTTTTTAATCTAAGTCACATTAGAGCTCATCTAGTCCTATCTTTTAATGAGTTTGAAAGCTAAAATGAAAGATCAATGAAAGTGGTAAAGGCAGATATTTCACAGAATGAAAATGTTCCAGTGATGTGTAAGGTATGTTTGACAGACAAAATTCACTGAAGTTTAACATTTTTATTTATCTACTCTTTAATATTATGGTGCAGTGGTGAAGAATTCACCTGCCAATTCAGGAGCTTCAGAAGATACGGGTTCTATCCCTGGGTTGGGAAAGTCCGCTGCTCTATAAATCAGACGTCTAGGCCAGTGAGGTTGGTCCTTTGCTTTGGTTTGGGGTTTAGAAAGTTTAAAATCAAAATGTTTGCCGAAGTATGTATTTTTCTGGAGGTTCTGGGATGAGTTTCCTTTAAAGCTCATTGATGGTTTTGGCAAAATTTAGTTCCGTGCTATAAGAACAAGTGTCTTTCCTTCCATTTTTCCTGTCCCCCCATCTTCCCTCCCTCCAGTTCATGATCTCAAGTACAAAGAATATTTTTAGCTCATATATTGATTAATATGGGCTTCTCTGATGGCTCAGATGGTAAAGAATCTGCCTGCAATGCGGGGAGACCTGTGTTTCATCCTGGGTTGGCAAGATCCCCTGGAGAATGAAATGGCAACCCACTCCAGCATTCTTGCCTGGAGAATCCCATGGACAGAGGAGCCTGGCGGTTTAGAGTTCATAGGGTTGCAGAGAGTCAGATACAACTGAGCAGTTTAACACTTTCACTTTCTTTCACTGATTAATGTACATGCCTAATGACCTCTGTCAATTTCCTATTTATAATGAGACTTTTGTTTCCTAAGAACTGGAGGATGTAAAGTAAAAATTGGACAAGCACAATTTCTATTCTTTACCTTGAGCTATATATTGCCTTTGCCATTTTGAAACAAGCCACTTCAAGTATTACGATACATGCAACCCTTTTTCACATATGTACCTTAACACACACATGTGCAGGCAAGTTTCTCCAATGTGTTAGTCATTAGTACCTCCAAATAAAAACAACCAAATGCAGGGGACACTATTATAGCTGAAATGTAGGAAGTTGTGAAGAATTCAATAATACATTAGAAAGTCATTCCTCAGCTTGGCCAGATGCTGCAACTTGGAATTGTTCAGTTCTTTCAAAGCTTTACAAACAAGAAAAAAAAAGATAAAGAAAATACAATGAAGCAATCATCTATCTTCAACCTTCTACAGTTCATGCAAAGTCAGTAATCGTCCTATGTGTAAAATCTTACAATATCAAGAATTCAGTAACCTTACATCTTTCTAATATTCACTTTCATTGTGATAGTCACTTTGATTAAAGGTAATGTCACATTTTACCTTACATGCAATTATTATAAGGTATTTAAAATGTCTCTGAACATCTGTTATTAATTTAATTAGAATCATTACTGATTTTGTATTCTCTTAGCTAAATTACATGTGTTTGAGTGATTTTTCCTAATCCTGTATTTACTAACTGCTCTTTATTATGTCGTTTTGTAGAATAGGTGTTTCTTTGGAACACAAATAGTACACGATGAGAGAAATATAAAGTATTTATTTTGTTCTGAATTCTTTATGGACTTGGCAGTAAACAAACATGCGAAAATGAGAAGATGAAGAAAAAGGGAAAAACAGCCATTCTAAGAGGTTTTTCACATATTAAAAGGCTTGTTTCCTAGCTCATACCACAATTGTATTTGCTTTTTTAGGAAAAAAATAACAGAGAGTTACAGAAATATAAAGAAAGAAGAGTGTAAATGAGTGGGATGTGTAGATACATTTTCTAGGTCATATATGGGTTATATTCAGTCACTAAGCCATGTCCAACTCTTTGCAATCCCATGGGCTGCAGTGGGGCAGGCTTCTCTGTCCTTCACCACCTCCCAGAGTTTGCTCACACTCATGTCCACTGAGTCAGTCAATGCTGTCTAACCATCTCATCCGCCTCTGCCCCTTCTTCTTTTGCTTTCAGTCTTTCCCAGCATCAGGAACTTTTCCAAAGAGTCGTATCTTTGCATCTGCTGGTCAAAGGATTGAGCTTCAGCTTCAGCATCAGTCTTTCCAATGAATATTCAGGGTTGATTTCCTTTAGGATTGACTGGTTTGATCTCCTTGCAGTCCAAGGGATTCTCAAGAGTCTTCTCCAACACCACAGTTCAAAAGCATCAATTCTTCAGCCCACCAGGCTCCCCAGTCCATGGGATTTCCCAGGCAAAAATACCGGAGTGGGTAGCCATTCCTTTCTTCCTGAGAGGTAGAGCCCAGGTCTCCTGCATTTCAGGTGCATTCTTTACCATCTGAGCCACCAGGGAAGCCCAATTTAGGTTATATATGTTTTTTTTTTTTTTTTTTTTTTTTTTTTTGATTATTTTTTTTTTGGTTATATATGTTATATATAGATTATATGTAGATATAGATGTTATATGTAGATAGATATATTTCTATATTATCTATCTGTAATTATAGGGGAAATTATAGAGAAAGATATATTATTTCTCTTCTCTGAAATATACCTGTATTTCTGAGATGGAAATAAACATTGCAGTTTTTTTGTAAAGATTATATAAAATATTTAGGATCAGTTTTGATAATAATAGTAGTAGTAATAATAATGAATTCACTCACCTGGATGATGATTTCCAGCTGTGCATCAACCTTAGCACTAGTGCAGATAATGTAGACCTAAACATGTTGACCGGAGAAGGCGATGGCAGCCCACTCCAGTACTCTTGCCTGGAAAATCCCATGGATGGAGGAGCCTGGTGGGCTGCAGTCCATGGGGTCGCTAGAGT
>NW_011494925.1:1546848-1548894 GCF_000754665.1 Bison bison bison
TTTCACTTTCATGCATTGGAGAAGGAAATGGCAACCCACTCCAGTGTTCTTGCCTGGAGAATCCCAGGGACGGGGGAGCCTGGTGGGCTGCCGTCTATGGGGTCGCACAGAGTCGGACACGACTGAAGTGACTTAGCAGCAGCAGCAGCAAGCATGTTGACAAATGATTTTTATCAACTACTAAGGAGGGACCTAAAATATATAAATGAAAAAATTTACATTTCAAAGCAGTAATCATAAATTTAGAGAGATAAGCCATATTCATGCCCCAAATTAATATTACTAGTGAGTGCTTTATCAGGAAGGAGAGAGAATTTGGTCAAGATTAAATATTTCCATTAGCATAAGAATATATCCATGAATAATAAAGATATGCTATTTATAGAGGTAGTATATGCTTTAAATATTTACATCCTACTTGGAATGAAATAATTTTTGAAAATGTGTTAAAATGAATGTCTGGTGTTCCTTTAGACAGGTTTAACCTCAATTATTTAGAAATTGCCAGACTATTAACAGTTATTTCTGGAGGATTTTAACTGAGCATTACTTTTAATCAAAATTTCAAAAAAAAGATTATTTTATCAGTGCAGAAAAGAACATTAACTCTCCTTTTCATTTTTGGTTGAAATTATCTTCTCCTTTCATATGAATGATCTAAAATATATTTTTCTGTTATAATTTGAAGGAGGAGCAGTACAAAATCACTTTTGAGCCTTTGTTTCCTTAATTATTTAAGGGGATTTTTTAAAAAGCCATTTATACCAATTCTGATTGTAATGATCATATTTTAATATAATGCGCTAAGAACTTAGAGTATTAAATTACATTGAGCTAATATAATTCTTAAAATATTGTGCTCTTTATAAAATCAAAGACTTTCACATAGCAATAGCTGCTGTTTAGTTGATTTAATCATTGACTGTAACCTGAAATGATGCCTAAAGACTTTCTATTGCTTATAGCATACATAAATATGAAAGACCCCTGTTTGAAATTTAATTAGGAAAAATCTGACACTAGTTTTTGACGAAATATACAAGTATTAGTTGATGTGTGGTCCGGCATTTATCACACTCTGCTTCATGGTATTTTTCTTTGCCCAATCATCCTGTGATAGTAGACACTGTAGAAGGAAGAGCTACAGTGTATGTCTGAGCCCCACAGCTTATCAAACTGTCCAGTGATCTTTGCACTGCAGCCTTTTTTACAGTGTGTTTATCAGTGTCATCTTAGCACCACTGCTATTTTGCCACACTTCAGAGTGCTGGTGCAGATAGGTTTGCTGAATCAATTTTATTTTGAAGCTTTAAAAGATTCCCGTTGTTTTAGAAACTGTGCTAAATATCTGCCAACATTTCAGCATCAGTTTTGTTAAGTGTTGGGTCTACAGCTCAAGGAAAAATTTTAAGATTTCTGATAGCACAAATTCAATAAAAATTCTTTCCAAGACTCCAATTTAAGAGAATGTTTAAACTGTATAAACAGATTTCCTAAATAAATGAAATTTTAAAATATCTCCATTGAGGTGATAGATAGAATGAGATGAAGGAAACAATCTAATTATGGAAACTGGGAAAGAAATACAGAAAACGAAACAAGCGCATGTGGTAAGGTTCAGATGGAAGGCTTCGGAGGGAGTATGGAGAAGTGTCATTTTATCTCTGACAACAGTTTTGCCTTAGAGTCTATTTAGTGTGGCCATGTATGGATGTGAGAGTTGGACTGTGAAGAAGGCTGAGCACCGAAGAATTGATGCTTTTGAACTGTGGTGTTGGAGAAGACTCTTGAGAGTCCCTTGGACTGCAAGGAGATCCAACCAGTCCATTCTGAAGGAGATCAGCCCTGGGATTTCTTTGGAAGGAATGATGCTAAAGCTGAAACTCCAGTACTTTGGCCACCTCATGTGAAGAGTTGACTCTGATGCTGGGAGGGACTGGGGGCAAGAGGAGAAGGGGACGACAGAGGAAGAGATGGCTGGATGGCATCACTGACTCGATGGACATGAGTCTGGGTGAACTCCGGGAGTTGGTGATGGACAGGGAG
>NW_011494925.1:1548994-1552275 GCF_000754665.1 Bison bison bison
TGGGTGAACTCCGGGAGTTGGTGATGGACAGGGAGGCCTGGCATGCTGCGATTTATGGGGTCGCAAAGAGTCGGACACAACTGAGCGACTGATCTGATCTGATCTGATCTGATCACAGCCACTCCAGCGCTTTTCTTTCTTTCTTTCTTTTTAATTAAACTTTTTATCTTCTATTGGGCTTCCCTGATAGCCTAGTTGGTAAAGAATCTGCCTGCAATGCAGGAAACCCCAGTTCAATTCTTGGGTCAGGAAGATCCACTGGAGAAGGAATAGGCTACGCACTCCAGTATTCTTGGGCTTCCCTTGTGGCTCAGCTGGTAAAGAATTCACCTGCGACACAGGAGACCTGGGTTTGATCCCTGGGTTGGAACATTCCCTGGAGAAGGGAAAGGCTACCCACTCAAGTATTTGCGGCTGGAGAATTCCCTGGACTGTGTAGTCCACGGGGTCGCAAAGAGTTGGACACGACTGAGCGACTTTGACTTTCACTTACATCTTCTATTGAGGTGTAGCCGATTAACAGTATTGTGATAGTTTCAGGTGAACAATGAAGGGACTCAGACATGCATTTACATGTATCTTGTTGTTCAGTCGCTCAGTTGTGTCCTACTGTTTGTGACCCTATGGACTGCAGCACACCAGGCTTTCCTGTCTTTCACTCTCTCCCGGAGTTTGGTCAAACTCATGTTCATTGAGTCAGTGATGCCATCCAACCACCTCATCCTCTGTCACCTGGTTTTCCTCCTGCCTTCAGTCTTTCCCAGTATCAGGGTCTTTTCCAGCGAGTCAGTTCTTTCCATCAGGTGGCCATAGTATTGGAGCTTCAGTTTCAGCATCAGCCCTTTATGAATATTCAGGAAATATTCATAATTGTCTTTAGGAAATCATGTACGTATTCTCCCCTAAAGTCCCCTACTATCCAGGCTGCCACATAACACTGAACAAATAAATGGCACAAATGAGCTTACTTACAAAACAGGAAGAGACTCACAGAGCATGAACTTTTGGTTGCAAGGGGGAAGGATGAGGGAAAGGATAGTTAGGGGGTTTGGCATGGACATGAATACACTGCTATATTTAAAACGGGTAACCAACAGGAACCTACTGTATAGCACGTGGAATTACAGCTCTTTTCTGATTGCTGTTTACATGGTATATCTTTTGTCCCCATCATTTACTCTTCAGCCTACTTTTGTCTTTGAATTTAAAGATTGTGCTTGTTTGTTTTAGTGGTCTGGCTGGAATAATTCAGTGCAGACTCTGATGCCCCACACCACTCACACCCCTGGAGCCCTCTACGTTAGGACCCTGTAGGGGTCAGCCGTGGATGGTGCTCCAGCTCCCTGAAGCAGTGAGGTTTCTACCTGTAACATTAGATATGTGTGTGGGGGCTGAAGGCTGCTTTCTCAATTCAGAGAGTTGATGAGTTTGCCGCTTTCTCGGGCAGGGATGAGAGAATCAGAGGATTTTTCCTCAGTGGACATAGCACTGAGAAGGTGCACAGTTGTCATGACCTCCAGGATATTGTGGTTTTAGCTGTACCCTCTCAGTGTCGTTACTCTGGTCTCCCCCATAATCTTCTGAGTTGTGTTGATCACACACAGCTGTGTTCATGTTGTAACACTTGTATAATAATGTTCATCTTTAGATATACTAAAACTGAGAGATTATCAATCCAACTAATTAACCATCCTGAAGGAAAAAAACACAGCCAAAGTATCCTCAAATACTCATACTTAATCTATAAAAGATTGGTATGTATAAAAATACAATATTTGGAAACTTTTAGGATATAATAACTAATTTTGAGCAATAGAATGTAAGTGTCCAATGAAATGAATTTGGTACACAAATTATAGCACCTTTGTAAGATAATATAGCATGTCAATTTCAAATCTTTATGAAATAATATTCAGCGAGTAATACATATAATATATTTTTAGGTATAATGTACACTTGAAAACTATCATGGTTTAAACTAATAAATGTATAGATATGCTCTTTGTCAGAGTTCAGTATTTTCTTTATTTGTCACATTGTCTGTAAAGCAGAGATACTATTTTTGTTAAGTATAAAAATAAAATAATTATTAATTTAAAAGATAATATGCAAAAATAGGAATCAACTTTGCTCTGTTAAATACCTTACATTTGAGGACATGTTCAGAAAAAATATATAAACAGATAATTTTATTTTCAAGTATTTAAAGTGCTTTGTAAGATGAAGTTGTTTTCAGATTTACATATTTTAATTTCCTATACCCTGCAATTCATCAATTTACTTGCCAAAATATACAGATGTCCTTACATTACATTGTGTTACTTTGACTTTTATTTTCTCCAATTTGTATTGAGTCACAAATCAAAAAGTTTGCAGCATAGTTTTGATTAATTTAAGACTCAGTAGAAGCTGTTTCCTGTTTTATGTTTGACAATAATTTAGCATAATATAAAGTGGTGTGACATTAAACAACATTCCTGAATAGAATTCAGTTCCATTAACAAGCTCCATTAGGGAAATATAGATGCCTACAAATCAAACATTTTGTGTCAGTTTCATTAATTACTGTTTGGGCATAATTGGTACAATACCATACTTTACTTGACAGCATTTGAATTGTTTGGCTAGAAATGGCAACACATAATGTTGGATAAAGCATAACCTAAATGTAATTTTAAATTACTTGTATCAGGGTCTGCCACTCAAGGAGAAAAAAAGTCATTTGTTTTGTGAAATCCATGACTGATATTTTAGTTTTTGATGAAAATTTGTAATTAAAAATCTACAGTATTAAAAATATTTATTATTTATTATATGCTAAAACTGGCTTAAAACTTAACATTCAAAACACTAAGATCATGGCATCTGCTCCCATCAGATTCAGATTCAGATCAGTCACTCAGTCGTGTCCGACTCTTTGAGACCCCATGAATTGCAGCACGCGAGGCCTCCCTGTCCATCACCAACTCCCGGAGTTCACTCAGACTCACATCCGTCAAATCAGTGATGCCATCCAGCCATCTCATGCTCTGTCATCCCCTTCTCCTCTTGCCTGCAAACCCTCCCAGCATCAGAGTCTTTCCCAATGAGTCAACTCTTCGCATGAGGTGGCCAAAGTACTGGAGTTTCAGCTTTAGCATCATTCCTTCCAAAGAAACCCCAGGGCTGATCTCCTTTAGAATGGACTGGTTGGATCTCCTTGCAGTCCAAGGGACTCTCAAGAGTCTTCTCCAACACCACAGTTCAAAAGTGTCAATTCTTCGGCACTCAGCCTTCTTCAC
>NW_011494925.1:1552528-1568587 GCF_000754665.1 Bison bison bison
ATTTCTCCTGGCAATCTTGATTCCAGCTTGTGTTTCTTCCAGTCCAGTATTTCTCATGATGTACTCTGCATATAAGTTAAATAAGCAGGGTGACAATATACAGCCTTGCCAAACTCCTTTTCTTATTTGGAACCAGTCTGTTGTTCCATGTCCAGTTCTAACTGTTGCTTCCTGACCTGCATACAAATTTCTCAAGAGGCAGATCAGGTGGTCTGGTATTCCCATCTCTTTCAGAATTTTCCACAGTTTATTGTGATCCACACAGTCAAAGGCTTTGGCATAGTCAATAAAGCAGATGGCAAATAGAGGGGAAAAGTGAAAATAGTGACAGATTTTATTTACTTGGAGTCCAAAATCACTGTGTATAGTGACTGCAGCCATGAAATTAAGATGCACGTTCCTTGGAAGGAAAGCTATGACAAACCTAGACAGTGTATTAAAAACCAGAGACAACACTTTGGCAACAAAGGTCTGTATAGTCAAGGTTATGGTTTTGCCATTAGTCATGTACGGATGTGATAATTGGGCCATAAGGAAAGCTGAGCACCAAAGAACTGATGGTTTCAAACTGTGGTGCTGGAGAAGTCTTGAGAGTCCCTTGGACTGCTAGGAGATCAAATTAGTCAATACTAAAGAAAATCAATCCTGAATATTAGATGGACTAATGCTGAAGATGAAACTTCAATATTTCAGTCACCTGATGCAAAGAGCCTACTCATTGGAAAAGACCCTGATCCTGGGAAAGACTGGGGGCAGGAGAAGAAGGGAACAGCAGAGGATGAGATGGTTGGATGGCATCACTGACTCAATGGACATGAATTTGAGCAAGCTCTGGGAGATAGTGAAGGACAGGGAAGCCTGGTGTGCTGCAGTCCATGGGGTCGAAAAGAGTTGAACATGACTTAGCGACTGAACAACAACAACAAAATATACTGTTTGCATTGATGATGGAATGCTTGCTATGCTTACCCAATGTTATGATTTTTGTGCATTAAGTACTCATAATTCATGATCAAAACTATGAACATATCCATCACTTTCAAAAGTATTCCACCCTCCCTAGACTCCTAATCCCCAGGTCATCATTGATTTATCTGCTTCTTTTTTTTTTTTTGATACGATGCATTGTATTTTCTAGTATTTTGTAAAAATGGTATCATGCAGTAAGGAAGGTATTTGCCTGGTTTCTTCCTTTAACTATATTTACTTTCACTCATATTGTAGCCTGTATAAATACTTCCTTCTTTTTACTGCTATGTAGTATTGTGGTATGGATGTAACACATTGTATGACCCATTCTCATATTGATGACTTTTGAGTGGTGTCAAGTTTGGTGCATGAATTGCTTTTTCTTTTCTGGGAAAATAGCTAAGCATGTAATCCCTCAATGTTATACTCCATTTGCTTTCAGGCAAATATTTTAATAACTTTGCTGTAAACCTCTTCTTTGATCTATAGGTTATTTTAAAGCCTGTAACATAATTTCCATATATTTGGAACTTTTCCAGTTATCTTACCATTACTGAATTTTAGTTAAATTCTATTATGTACCATACCCTGAGAAAACCATAATTGAAAAAGACACATGTACCCAATGTTTATTTCAGGACTATTTATAATAGCTAGGACATGGAAGCAACCTAGATATCCATTGATAGATGAATGGATAAGGAAGCTGTGGTACATATACAGAAGGGAATATTTTCATTATATTACATTATTTTATATAATGTATATTATATTCAGCCATAATAAAGAATGCATTTGAGTCAGTTCTAATGAGGTGGGTGAATCTCGAGTGTATCATACAGAGTGAAGTCAGAAAGAGAAAATCATATATCGTATATTAACGCACATGTATGGACTGTAGAAAGATGGTACTGGAGAACCTGTTTGCAGGGCAGCAGTGTAGACCTGGACATAGAGAACCGACTTGTGGTCACAGGGTGGGAAGAAGAGGATGGGACGAACTGGAGAGAGTAGCAGAGAAACATATACACTACCATATGTGAAATAGATAGCCAGTGGGAATTTACTGTATGACTGCTGCTGCTGCTGCTAAGTCTCTTCAGTCGTGTCCGACTCTGTGCGACCCCATAGATTGCAGCCCACCGGGCTCCCCCGTCCCTGGGATTCTCCAGGCAAGATCACTGGAGTGGGATGTCATTTCCTTCTCCAATGCATGAAAGTGAAAAGTGAAAGTGAAGTCACTCAGTCGTGTCCGACTCCTAGTGACCCCATGGACTGTGGCCTACCAGGCTCCTCCGTCCATGGGATTTTCCAGGCAAGAGTACTGGAGTGGGGTGCCATTGCCTTCTCCGACTGTATGACTAAGGGACCTCAAATCTGGTGCTCTGTGACAACCCAGAGGGGTGGGATGGGGTGGGAGGTGGCAGGGAGGTTCAAGAGAGAGGGGACATGTGTATACCTGTGGCTGCTTCATGTTGATGTATGAAATAAACCAACACAATATTGTAAAGTAATTATCCTTCAATTGAAACAATTTTTTAGAAAAGAAAAAATTTCTATTAAGCTCTGAGAACAGAACTTGCATGGTTTTGATTCTTTTACATTTTTCTCCTTTTTTCCTCATGGCCTAAGATATGTTTTCTCTTGGTGGATATTCTAAGCATACTTGAAAAAAATGAATGGTCCCTGTTGTTGGCTGGCTCATTATAAATGGTGAATATATATGATAGTGTTTTCAGGTCATTTTATATATATATATATATGTATATATACATATATATATACACACAAAATTTATACTGAAAACATATTATATGTAATATGTTTCACACATATTACATAAATATACATATAAAACATATTATATATAATGTTTTCAGTATAAATTTTGGAGCTAATAGCCTTATCAGTTGCTGAGACCCGTGTATTGTGATCTGCGTCTGTAATTGTGGCTTGGTCTCTTCTTTCACTTCTACCAGTATTTGTTTTATAAGCTTCAAGCCTCTGTTCTCACAGGCCTGGTTAGGACTGTTCTGTCTTCTTCAAGAATGTCTAGCTTTCTCATTAAGAATTGTATGTTTTTGTCACTATTTTGCTCGTTCTGAAGTCTACTTTGTCAAATATTGATGTAGCTACTCCAGCTTTCTTGTGATTAACATTCATGTGGTATGTTTTCTCTCTCTACCTCCTTTAGTATGTCTCTGTATTTGATGCATATTTTTATGGGTATCACGAAAATCTACCACTGCGCTAGTTGTTTTATATTTTTCCATTTGTTCTCTGTTTCCTCTTGATTAACTTAAGATTTTGTTGTTTGCTGTTAAAAGGAAATCTTCCTGTGTGTCTTGCATTTCTTCCTATTTTCTGAATGCACTGATAGCTTTCGTTCCATGCCATTTTTTCAAACATGTCTGCATGGCAAATACAAAGAGAGATACAAAGGTCCCTCTCCCTAGGACACCTTCTCCAGGAACATAAAATCAGTATCTCCCTCTATCACCGAATTTGAGCAGTTTTGATGGCAGCCCTTCTCTAACAGAATGGGGTTTCTTATACTCTGGGTGCTTGCCCTTAACACGTGTGAGCACGCTTAAATGGCACATTACTCTGTGGGAACTGAGGCTTGAAGGATGTGTACTCTAGACCAAATTTTTGTGCCCACCCCCCTAGATTCAGTACTTTGAAACTCTAATTGTCAGTGTACTGGTGTTAATATTTGGAGATGGGGCCTTTGGGATGTAATTGGCTCCCACGAGTGAAACCCTTCTAAGAGGATTAATGCCCTTACAAAAAGAAATATCAGACAGCTAGTGCTCTTTGCTCTCTTTCTCTCTTTGTCCTTGCCCTCCTCCTGCCTGTCTGCCTTCTCTCTCTCCTCTTCTCTCTCTCTGTCTTTGCCGTGTGAAGATAAAATGATTGTCTATGAACCAGGAGGATGATCCTCATCAGACACACATTGGGAAGATCCACTGTGGAAGGAAGTGGCAACCCACTCCAGTGTTCTTGCTTGGAAAATCTCACAGACAGAGGAGCCTGATGGGCTACAGTCCACGGGGTTGTGAGAGTCGGACACGACTGAGCAACTAAACCACCACCAGTACAACTCTTCTCTCTGTGTGTCTTTGCCACATGAAGATAAAGTGATTGTCCGTGAACCAAGAGGATGACCTTCACCAGACACCTGACGTGCCTGTGCTCTTCATTTTTTATTTTTTTTAAAGTCACTCCTTTGCCAAGAAATTTACATCTTTGCTTGGTTGAACTCCACAGTGGGGGAAAAAAATATGACAGCTATGTTGACTAACTGCACTTTAATTGTCATGAATCTTAAAATGTGCCTTGAGGATAACATGGATCTCTTAAAGACCAATTTAATTGATCACGTCTAAGAGAATCTAGCAAAAAAAAAAAAAAAAACTGATGATAAAGCTAATGTCTAAAACCAGAAAAAGGAATCCATGGGAGAATGATGAGGGTTTGAAATGGCAACACTTGTCACTGTTGTGTGTAGCTTTAGGAGATGATGTGAGTGAATCTGGAAGCTGGGCCGGTTCCTCAGTAGGTGGTTGCAGAGACTGGGAAAAGTGGTTAGGACCTTAGACGTGCAGAAGGTATGCTCAGTCATGAATCAGATAATATAGTTCAGGTGATACAGTGATGTTGCATGTACTTTAGATAATCTGGCTCAAGCATAGGCATCTAAAAATAGAAAATTAAGTCACTTTGCTTAGACTATTCCACAGTATTGGTCTTCCCTGTATTCAATAAATGTGTGAACAGAATAAAAGGTGCACAGATTCTTTGTCTACTACTTGTAATAAATGAGCCCCAGTCAGAGCCTATTTTGAAATTATGAACAGAAAATGAATAACAAGGGTAGGATTTATCATGAAAGATGGGGACTAAATTCATATATGGCCCAAGAGCTGCATTCTCCTTCAGTACTGACTCTAAAATGTGAACCCTAAATTCCTTTCTACTGGAAAAAGTGACCTCATGCACTGACATTCCATGTTCAAAAGAGGGGTTATAGCTAACCAAAGATTTGAGTATCTCAAAGTTGGTAGCAAGATCATGTTTGGATCATAATTTTTAGGTCAAGGATTAATCACCGTTCATTCATGCATGCAGTCATTCACCAGCTAGCTGTTGAATCTCCACCACAGGTGTGATGCATGCGCCCCTTTTAAATATTGAGGGTTGTGAGAGATTCCTGCCTCATTCCTAAGGGGAAAAAAAGCTTGTGAGCATAAATTCTGTTTCTTAGTTAAAACTTTGTGACAATACAGCCATTTACTTCTTTGCTAAAAGCTAATTTTGTATAAGAGTGACACAAAAAATGGGTTTCAGTATATGTGCCATTTATCAACCTATAAACAAAGCCTTTAACATAAAATGAAAACCCTTTATTTGGATCCATGCATTGCCAAAAAATCTTACAGACTATTATAAGATTTATGACAGCTTTCACATTATCTTTTTTTCCTGGCATCTACTTCAGTGCATTAACTTTGAAAAGAAAAACATTTGGCTTGAGTTGTGAATATGACTTCAAACAATAAAAGCGAAGGATCTGTATTGCAGCTCCTCTCTTATAGCAGCAAACCAATATATACATATTGAACCCTGCTTGGCACTTTTAGATAGCTGCATGTACACTTGAAGTTCAAGGAAAACGCAGAGGTCTGCCTGGCAAATCTAGGTGTTGGTAAATTGTGAAGTATTGGTTAACACAGTCAAAAAACCAGAACAGAGAACCCATTTTTGTGTCTTTATTGCCCTAAAATAAGAAACAGACTTCTAAATTTGGTAAGAGTGATTTTGCAGAGTTCAAACTTCATTACATAGCCATGACTGGAAGCCCAATGTATGATTTTCAAGGAGTTGACACAGATATTCCAAAAATATTTAATATATATATAATAAATATATTTAATATAAATATAAAATATTTAATACATATTATATATATAATATTTAATATATATATAATGTGTGTTTTTGTGTGAGTGTAACATTAAGAAGAGTTCATGTGCTGTAAATTATGTTGCACCAGGCATGTAATTTAGACACTGTGGCTCAAGCATAAGCACCTAAAAATTTTAAAATATCTACTTTTCTTTGGCTATTCCACAGTGTTATTCTGTCCTGAAATCAATAAATGTATAAAGAGTATAAAAGGAACACAATTCTTTTTTAAATTAATTTATTTTAATTGGAGGATAATTGCCTTACAATGGCGTGTTGGTTTCTGCCATACATCAACATGAAGCAGCCATGGGTATACATATGACCCCTCCCTCCAACTTCCGACTCCTCTAGGTTGTCACAGAACACCAAGTTTGAGCTCCCTATATCATACAGAAAATCTCCACTGGCTATCTAATTTTATGCATGGTAATGTGTATGTTTCCTGGGTACTCTCTCAGTTCGTCCCACTTTCTCCTTGCAGCCGTGTCCAAGAGTGTTTTCTCTTCATCTGCATTTCCATTGCTGCCCAGCAGATTCGTTCACCAGGACCATCTTTCTAGATTCCATATATATGCATTATTGTCTACTACTTGTAACAAATGAGCCCTTGTCAGAGCCTGTTTTAAAATTTGAAATTGTTACAATATTTGGAATATATTATTTGTACTAATTAGCATTCAATATTATAGTGATCATTACAATGCTAAAATAGCAGAACTGACCTTTATAATAATTCTGTGAGGTAGGTACTGTTTCTCTCCATTTTGGAGATTAGGAAATCTAGTCTAGGGTGAAATAATTAGGGTCACAATGGCTTATAAATTATTATAAATTCTGGCATTGAGAACAAAATGCTGATCTGATATCCAAAACTGTTGGATTAAACACCATGATATGTTGTAACTTTTAAATTAAACTTTTAAGATGATAAACAATTGAGTTGATTTGAGGAAAGGAAAGCTTTTTATCTTGTTCAGGCAAGCCATTAAAATATATTGAGGATATTTTGAATGGAGAGCTCGAGTACTTTGGAGGGTGATTTAAAAGTAGCATGCATGTTAAAATCATCTTATTGAGTTAATCTTATTGAGAAAATTATGTCACTATAGCCTAATTTAACAGAATATGTTTCTGTTTGAGAATTTGCCGCCACTGAACTACTCATTTGAAAGAAGAAGTGTAGTCTTGCTTCTACATGGGCTTCCCAGGTGGCTCAATGGTAAAGAATCTGCCTGCCAATGCAGGAGACATAAGAGATGCAGGTTCAATCCCTGGGTTGGGAAGATCCCCCGGATTAGGAAATGGCCATCTACTCCACAGTATTCTAGCTGGAAAATCCCATGGACAGAGGAGCCTGGTGCGGTACAGTCCATAGGGTCACAAAACAGTCTGACACAACTGAGCAACTGAGCACACAGTCTTGCTTCTAACATTATAAATTCAATGGGCAGTTTAGCATCTCACATTATCTCCTTTGGTCATGGTCTTATACAGTTTCCACAACATATAAATTGTTACCCAACAAATATAAAAATAAACTAAACTAATACCTGACTTGAAAAATGTTTCTGTATATAAAGAGGTAAATCAAATTATAGTTTACTTCATATTTTGTTATTGTTTTAGACATATTATTTCTTTAAGATATAAATCATTTCAAATCAAATCAGTTTGTATAATCATATGTAACTGTACTCTAGATTGTATCTACCACCATCACACAAAGTGGGTACATGGTTGACAATGTACAACACTTTTATTTTGAGTGTTACTATCAAATGCATTTTACTACATTGGAGCTAGTACCTTAACAAAGAAGTTAAAATTAAAATTGGAATTATAATAATGCTCTGAAATCATATGTGAATATTTTATTCACATTGAATAAATTGAATTCTCTGATTTTCAAACTAAATTTAGTTAAGTCTAGAAAATGACTTTTTATAACCCTAAACTTAACCTTTATAATCAAGTTAAATTAAATCATATGAAATTGAGAGTTTTAAATAGAAATGGATCACTATCGTGAGGAAAAATTGAGAGCGAGGCTCTGATTTGTTATTCAACAGTAACTCATCTTCCAAAATCTGTACTAATGTAAAAGTATAAATATGATGAAATAGTCTTTTAATTTTGGTGTTGTTATGTTGTCAACACAAGGCTGTTTTAACCTGTAACTATGGACAAGGAAATTAATAATGAAGTTCACTATATATCACATAGTTTTCACACACTGTATACAATGCAGAAATCAAATGTATCCAGGCCAGATGGAAAACCTAATGATCTTCACCAAGTCTGAGAAGCAACATGCATTTCCTTGAAAGTGCCTGGCAAAACCAATACAATATTGTAAAGTAAATAATAATAATAATAAAAAATTTAAAAAATAACAATTTAAAAAAGCAGAGTACATAATTTCTGTAAATATAATGTATTTTTATAATGTGTTTTTTCTACTATAATATCCTTCCTGCCTTCTTCCTAACTGCTGAGGCCCACTGAGCAATAACTATTTTGCTGCCTTTTGAAATGAAATAATAGGTGGTGTTTTACTAATTAAAAACACTAATCAATTTATAATAACATTATTTAATAAAAGAAACCATGACCCAATATCCCTGGAGAAAGGGCCTATTATAGGAGTAGCATAGCAAATATGTGAGATGAACCTGGAGATTTTTGTAGAGGCACAGTGTAAGGAAATGCTCAAAGAGAAAAACAACTCAAATCAAACAAAAACAATGAGGGGTGTATTGAAGAGACAAAGAAGTTAATTGAAAGGTCTCCCAGTGATCAAAGCTGGAACAATTTGAGAAACAATATAAAGTACTTATGGATTATATTAAAGTATGACATAAATATACGTGAGTTGGGCTTCCCTCATAGTTGGGCTTCCCTCATAGCTCAGTTGGTAGAGAATCTCCCTGCAATGCAGGAGACCCCAATTCGATTCCTGGGTCAGGAAGATCCCCTGGAGAAGGGATAGGCTACCCACTCCAGTATTCTTGGGCTTTCCTTGTGGCTCAGCTGGTAAAGAATCAATCTGCAATGCGGGAGACCTGGGTTTGATCCCTGGGTTGGGAAGATCCTCTGTAGAAGGGAAAGGCTACCCACTCTAGATTCTGGAGAATTCCATGGAATCGCAAAGAGTCAGAAACAACTGACTGACTTTCACTTTTCACTTTTCAGCTGAAATAAATGATTGACTAAATAAATACATGGGTGAGAGAGAGAAATCTGAGTAGAAGGATTCCAAAAAATTTATGATGTTCTACCATCAAGGAGATAAAGCAGAGCTCAAAGTATCACCCTCCTTATGTAGGAGCTGTGCATGGTGACTTTGTTGAAAAGGGCAGAGTATGAAAAGAGGAGAATAAAGAGTAACTTAACAGTAAAGAAGCCTGATGAATAGAAAGAACCCCAGAAGGTGAATAAGAGGGATGGCAGCCACAATAATTACATAGGAGTGTGTGTGTGTGTGTGTGTGTGTGCTTAGTCATGTCCAGCTCTTTGCGACATGATGGCCGTAGCCTTTCAGGCTCCTCTGTCCTTGGGATTCTTCAGGCAAGATTAACTGGAGCAGGTTGCCATTTCCTACTCCAGGGGATCTTCCTGACCCAGGGATTGAACCCTCATCTCTTTATCTCCTGCTTTCGCTGGCAGATTCTTTACCACTGCACCAGTTGAGAAGCCCAAATATAGCATGGACCTTAGGTAATAATAATGAATCAGTATTGACGTACTAATTGTAACAGATGTACTTCACTACTGTAAAATGCTAATAAGGGAAATAGGATGTGTTGTGTATGGGAACTCTCTATTAGCTTTACATTTTTTCTCTAAACCTAAGAATGTTCTAAAACAAAAAGTTTGTTAAAATTCTTGTCATCCTAGCAATATTTTTATAAAGATACATAAGATTGTCCTAAAATTTATATTACTGGCAAAGTACCTGGAACAGCTAAAACAATGCTGAATAAAAAAAGAAAAAATTAAGTGGGAGGAAGTAGTCTACCTGATTTCAAGATTTATTATATAGCCAGAGTAATCAAAAGAATTTCCAGAAGGCATAGACACATGGATCAATGCAGCAGAATAGAGAGCTCAGAAATAGAACCACAAAAAGATGTCCAATTGATTTTTGACAAAGTTGCAAAAGCAATTTAATGGAGGAAAGATAGCCATTTTCAACAAATGGTACTGGAAAATTGGATATCCAAAGCCAAAATAATAACTTCAACCTAAGCCATACATCTTACACAAATATTAACACAAATGGATCATGGATTTAAATATGACAGTATACAACTTTTAGAAAAAAAGGGAAAATCTTGGAAACTAGAGCTAGGCAAAAATGTCCAGACTTGGCACAAAAGTATGATTCATAAAAGAAATAATTGATATCTTGAACCTCATTACAATCTTTTCTTTTAAAAAATGCTCAACAAAGACCTTCCTAAGAAGGTGAAAATGCAAGCTACAGAATAGGAGAAGATATTTGAATCCACACAGCCAACAAAGAACTAGTATATAGGAAATATTAAGATCTCTCAAAATTCAACAGTAAAAAAGCAAACAATCAAATTAGAAAAAACAAAAAACATGAGACATTTTACCAAATAGGAGATACAGATGGCAAATAAACACATGAAAAGATGTTCAGCATCATTAGACACTACTGTTTTCTCATCACATCAGTTTTGCGTGAATGAAGACACACTTCATGCAAGTGATGGAGGTATATGTTCCTAAATGATGATAGATAACATCCTGTCATGTACTCATCAAGGTGAAATCTTCTAGATGCTTAATAATGGTAGCACTATTTTAACGTATTGATTTACTTTTTCAGAACAAGGTTTAACAATATCATATATGAATTGATGTGAATATTCTTATGAGCAGGAAATCAAGAAGATAAATATGTGTCTGAACACATATACACACACACACACACACACACAAATTGACAATGATTTTCAAATCAGAGATTTCAGTATTAAGCTTTACTAAAGAGGCTCAAAGACATAAGTGGTTACAGACTGTCCTTTCAAGGTCCAAAACCTAATGCAGAAAACTAATAAAACTATAGACATATCTGTCTTCATGCCTGAGCTTTATGTTAGCATATCTTGTCTCTTCTATGCATCCTTTCTACTAACTTCCTCTTTATCTGGGCAATTAATGACAGATTTTTGCTTTTCCTTGCCTTGAATTTTTTATTTAGCTTGAGAAACCTATTATGAACAACATATTAATATTTATTCTAGGGAATTGGCTCTCAAAACACAACTCTATTAAGTGGTACTTAAAAGATTTTTTTTAAGGGTCTAAATATATTCACTTTGTGATACATTGATAATAGACTAGATGATGTTTGTTCATGTCCACCAGAGACTATCTTGAAATTTACATCCTGGACCTCATTTTGTCCCCCTATTCTCTGAGTGTATCTCTATAATAATTGATTATCTGTGGGTCAGTAACTCACGATGGAACATTTGTTTCCTGCCTATCTCAGTTGTGGTGCTACAGTAGAGTTGAAAATAGTTATTCATCATAGAATTAAAGTGCAATTACAAACTTAATGATGAACATATTTGCTTAACTACTGACATTTTTCTTAGTTCAAGATTGCTAAAAAATTTATAGTAAATACCACAACTCCAATCCCATCAAGTGAAAGAACCAATAAATTGTCTCGGGTGTGACTTTTAGCAAAAACCTTAAAGGTTGCTATGTTTCTTTAGAATGAAGTATTCAGAAATGATAGCAGTTATATTTTAATGTGTCCTAATTTGCATAAACATAATCTTGGCCTACATTTGTGCAATATACACAAAGTGAAGTTTGTAGTTATAAAAAGGGAGAAAGAATAAAAATGAGAGTAGAGGGAGGGGGTAGAAGAAGTGAAAGGTTTTCAGGTTGATCATATTTAGAGAGAGATAAATACTATATATTAGGGCATGTATATGGAGTCTAGAAAGATGGTACCGATGGTCCTACCTGCAGGGCAGCAAAGGAGACACAGACATAAAGAACAGACCTTTGAACCCGATGGGAGAAGGAGAGGGTGGGATGCTTTGAGAGACTAGCACTGAAACATAGACATTACCATATGTAAGGTAGATAGCCAGTGCGAGTTCAGTGCGTGAAGTAGGGCACCTAGCAGCCCACAGGGATAGGGTGCGGAGGGAGGTGGGAGGGCATGTTCAGGATGGAGGGGACACATGTATATTTATGGTCAATTCATATTGAGTTATGCAAAAGCCATCACAATATTGTAAAGTAATTATCCTCCAATTAAATAAATAATAAAACAAATAAAATAATAAAACAAAAACCACTGCTGTTAAAACACTGAGAAACTTAGAAGATGGACCTGTAAAAACTTAATACCATGAACTCACTCTTTCCTGTGTTGACAAAATGCTGGATTTAAGAGGAATATCACATCAGAAGGAAGACATTCCTGAACGAAAAGACCAGTGATTGAGTGTAAGAGAAGCATAGGGAAAATCACATATAGTGGGCATTTACTTGGGTTAGCAGAGGTAAAAGATACTCCTTGGAACAGAGTGCCAACATGCAAAAATGTCTCAGACTCTGAGCACTTGTAATTATGCAGTCTTTCCCTTAGGGCTTACATGTTTATTTCTCTGTTGGTGGTTGCCTGAACTTTTTAAATTAAAATTTTGATGAAAAGAAAGTTCCTGCCTTAAAACCATACTTTGCAATCCTAAATAGGGCTCCAGAGAGCAATGTTAAGATTTTATAAAGATATTTTTAAAAATAAGTTTTATCTTAATTGTACATTTCACTTTCCTCTTTACTGTGCTCTGGTTAGGAGAAAATTAATTTAGAAAATAAAAGTAAGTGGCCCCCAATGTCTTCCAAATTGTTTTCGTTGTACTTTATACAAATTAAATCTGGTAAGCTTGACTGTGGCAGAGATTTATTCAAACTTAAATTGAAGAAAGTAGGGAAAACCACTAGACCATTCAGGTATGACCTAAATAAAATCCCTTATGATTATACAGTGGAAGTGAGAAATAGAGTTAAGGGCCTAGATCTGATAGATAGAGTGCCTGATGAACTATGGACAGAGGTTCGTGACATTGTACAGGAGACAAGGATCAAGACCATCCCTATGGAAAAGTAATGCAAACAAGCAAAATGGCTGTCTGGGGAGGCCTTACAAATAGCTATGAAAAGAAGAGAAAGAAGAGAAGTGAAAAGCAAAGGAGTTTGAAAAGAAAAGATATAAGCATCTGAATGCAGAGTCCAAAGAATAGCAAGAAGAGATAAGAAAGCCTTCCTCAGCCATCAATGCAAAGAAATAGAGGAAAACAACAGAATGGTAAAGACTAGAGATCTCTTCAAGAAAATTAGAGATACCAAGGGAACATTTCATGCAAAGATGGGCTCAGTAAAGAACAGAAATTGTGTGGACCTAACAGAAGCAGAAGATATTAAGAAGGGGTGGCAAGAATACACAGAAGAACTGTGCAAAAAAGATCTTCACGACCCAGATAATCACGATGGTGTGATCACTGACCTAGAGCCAAACATCCTGGAATGTGAAGTCAAGTGGGCCTTAGAAAGCATCACTACAAACAAAGCTAATGGAGGTGATGGAATTCCGGTTGAGCTCTTTCAAATCCTGAAATATAATGCTGTGAAAGTGCTGCACTCAATGTCATCAAATTTGGAAAACTCAGCAGTGGCCACAGGACTGGAAAAGGTCAGTTTTCATTCCAATCTCAAAGAAAGACAATGCCAAAGAATGCTCAAACTACCGCACAATTGCACTCATCTCACACACTAGTGAAGTAATGCTCAAAATTCCCCAAGCCAGGCTTCAGCAATACGTGAACCGTGAACTTCCAGATGCTCAAGCTGGCTTTAGAAAAGGCAGAGGAACCAGAGATCAAATTGCCAACATCTGCTGGATCATTGAAAAAGCAAGAGAGTTCCAGAGAAACATCTATTTCTACTTTACTGACTAAGCCAAAGCCTTTGACTGTGTGGATCACAATAAACTGTGGAAAACACTGAAAGAGATGGGAATACGAGACCACTTGACCTGCCTCTTGAGAAACCTATATGCAGGTCAGGAAGCAACAATTAGAACTGGAAATGGAACAACAGACTGGTTCCAAATAGGAAAAGGAGTACATCAAGGCTGTATATTGTCACCCTGCTTTTTTAACTTATACGCAGAGTACATCATGAGAAACACTGGGCTGGAAGAAGCACAAGCTGGAATCAAGATTGCCGGGAGAAATATCAATAACCTCAGATATGCAGATGACACCACCCTTATGGCAGAAAGTGAAGAGGAACTCAAAAGCCTCTTGATGAAAGTGAAAGTGGAGAGTGAAAAAATTGGCTTAAGGCTCAATATTCAGAAAACGAAGATCATGGCATCTGGTCCCATCACTTCATGGCAAATAGATGGGGAAACAGTGGAAACAGTGTCAGAGTTTATATTTTGGGGTTCCAAAATCACTGCAGAAGGTGACTGCAGCCATGAAATTAAAAGACGCTTACTCTTTGGAAGGAAAGTAATGACCAACGTAGATAGCATATTCAAAAGCAGAGACCATTACTTTGCCAACAAAGGTCGATCTAGTCAAGGCTATGGTTTTTCCAGTGGTCATGTATGGATGTGAGAGTTGGACTGTGAAGAAAGCTGAGTGCTGAAGAATTGATGCTTTTGAATTGTGGTGTTGGAGAAGACTCTTGAGAGTCCCTTGGACTGCAAGGAGATCCAACCAGTCCATTCTGAAGGAGATTAGCCCTGGGGTTTCTTTGGAAGGAATGATGCTAAAGCTGAAACTCCAGTACTTTGGCCACTTCATGCAAAGAGTTGACTCACTGGAAAAGATTCTGATGCTGGGAGGGATTGGGGGCAGGAGGAGAAGGGGACAACAAAGGATGAGATGGCTGGATGGCATCACCAACTCGATGGACGTCAGTTTGAGTGAACTCCGGGAGTTGGTGATGGACAGGGAGGCCTGGCCTGCTGCGATTCATGGGGTCGCAAAGAGTCGGACACGACTGAGCGACTGAACTGAACTGAAAGATTAATTGTGAGTAAAAGTTTGCATTAACTTTTTCTCTTTGCAGAAAAGAAGTGTATCAGTTGTTTTAGGAATACTTTCCTTTCATTAAGAGAGATTTTCTTCATATAAATATAGTTCTATGAGCAGAGAAAAGCAGGGTTAAACAGGAAAATAAAGTTATTTGCTAAGAAAAAAATATGAACAAAATGCATTATACCTTTATTTAGTACACATGAATGCATAAGATTGGTATAGAAAAATATGTAGAAAAGAAAATTACAACTTATATAAAAAATGTGATAAGAGATTCCATAAGAATGGGGAATACAGATGTTCATAAAAAAATTGAAAACCTGGCATCTTCACTTTCAGTCCTGTCTTATATTTATTCAATCTCTCTGACTGAAAATATCCAAATATTTCTAAATATCCACTTCTTGTTTTTAAGATACATCACTGAATACTAAAAATTTGAATATCAAGATCATAGAGATAGTTATACCTTTTAATTCATCACTTTGAAACAAATGAAAGACAAGGGAATTTTTCATAATTCCTTTAAGTTCTAGCACAATATGGACTCAATAAATTGAGAGATGAAAATATAAATATTAAGAATACAGATGACATAAAAAGGAAGATTACTAATTTAAAACAACAAAGCAAACAATACATAGAAAGATGGTTTCCATCAGTATTCATTAGAAAAATTCACATCAAAAGGAGCACAAGGGGACTTTCCTGGTGATCTGGTGGTTAAGACTGAGCTTCCAGTGCATGAGGTGTATATTTGATCTCTGATCAGGGAACTAAGATTCCATATGTCACATGGCATGGCCAAGCAAACAAAAAATCAACATGAGACCCTGCTGCTGCTGCTGAGTTGCTTCAGTCGTGTCCGACTATGCGCGACCCCATAGACGGCAGCCCACCAGGCTCCCCCATCCCCGGGATTCTCCAGGCAAGAACACTGGAGTGGGCTGCCATTTCCTTCTCCAGTGCAGGAAAGTGAAAGTGGAGTCGCTCAGTCATGTCTGACTCTCAGCTA
>NW_011494925.1:1568687-1585147 GCF_000754665.1 Bison bison bison
ACCCTCAGCTAAAATTAAGCAATAACAACCACAAAAATTGACAACATGAAATGCTTTTGTGTGCAGAACTGGATCCCTTCTACATGGCTGACGGGGCACAATGGTGCAGTCTCTCTGAATATTCTTACATATTTACCCAACAGAAATATAGAATATTTCGTGTTTGACTCTTTGCAACCCCATGGACCCTAGCCTGCCAGGTCGTCTGTCCATGGGATTCTCCAGGCCAGAATACTGGAGCGAGTAGCCATTCCCTCCTCCAGAGGATCTTCCCAACCCAGGGATCAAACCCAGGTCTCCTGCATTGCAGGTGGATTTTTTACTGTCTGAGCCACCAGAGAAGCCCCAAGATATTTATGCAACAGAAATATAACATATATCCACACAGAGATCTGAACATGGATGTTTTTAACAGCTTCATTCATTATAGCCACAAACTAGAAACAACCCAACTATCCACCAATTTCTAAAGAGATAAACTGCGACATATTCTAAACTAATATGGACTAAGCAATAAAATGGAATGACCCACTGATGAATGAAATAACAAGATTAATCTCAGAAGTTTTTTGGTGTGTAAAAAAAATCCATGTCATTTATAAAACATTCTAAAAAGACAAAACTGTAGATACAGAAATCAGATCAGTAGCTGCCAGAGCCTGGGGATGAGGGACTGACTGTAATGGGGCAGAAAGAAGTTTCTCAAAGTTACATAAAGATTTTCTATCTTAGTTGGGGTGGTGGTTGTCCTTTATATTTGTCACAACTCACCAAGCCTTCAGACTCACAATGGGTGAATTTTACTGTTGGTGAGTTGAATTTCTTGGAAACTGGCTTAAAATTTCATTATAGCAAAAGGTATAACCATAGTTTTAGGAAATTAGCAAATGCTTTTTCTTGAGCTAGGAGACATGTTTCAAACTGTTTCATCATTCTTTTTTCCTCTTTATTCTTAGAAATTTTCCATCTCCATTGTCCTCTCCTTTCATGTAGCTTAAGTCTGGGTCTTTTTGTCTACCAGAAAATAAACATACTCTGCTCCGTGTTAGGCTTCTGTCCAAAACAAAGTTTCTGAGTCTCCATATCTTCAAGAATCCAGCCAGCGCCTCCAATCTCCTCACCACTGGAGGCCACGTTTGATGCCTCTTCCCTTCCTCAGCGGGTGTGAGCTGAGAGTCCACCACGGGCACCCGCCAAGTCCTGAGAACGACTTTCCACAGAGGTAGCCTTTGAGGTTGTGGTTGCCATGGATACTGGCATGCCCACATTGGAGTACACCACTGCTTTACACCAGTCAAAGAATTTTAAAATAGGGTTGATCTTATCAGATTGAAATAGGGATTATAAGCCATCTTGATATGAGAAAGTGACATCTGTATGATGCAAATTTTGTAGATACAGAATAAATAAGTTTAAACATTAGTTATATGTATATATAACTATATACACACATATATATACACACATATATCTATATATGTGTATAATGGTTTTTCATTTCCTTGGCTCCGATGGTAAAGAATCTGCTTGCAATGCAGGAGACCTAGGTTCAGTCCCTCCTGCCATCCAAGGGGCTCCTCTGATGAGCAAGATGGGCTTGAACACACCAGCCTGCATTGGTCAGAACTGCACCTGGGTGCCGCAGGTGTAACTATGTAATTTTTCTTTTCTCCTGTCCTGCTTCACCCCACCATAGCCCAAGGACTACCCTCAGCATTTCCATCCTCAGGTCTTTTTCTGCTTTTTTGTTCACCATAAAAATCTCTCTTGCACATTTGATCACATCTTGGTGTCTGCATCTTGAAAAGAGCAATAATTATGAACTTCAAGCTCACTTTTGTCATTTTATTGCGGTACTTGTGAATCATCAGTGTTATTCTAGAGTGGGAGCGTATTTTCAGCCCCTAAAAAGTGACTGACACCTCCAAGCTTCCTGTCACCAAGGAGCCTAAAAGCCCAAGGGAACAAAGGCTCCCCAGGCTTTCAGTTAGAGAAAAGCATTTACCAGTTTGAGTGACTATCTGCAGAACGTGATTTAGGGAACATTTTAATTCATCTCCCAATTTCATGTAACCCTTTCCTCTGGTCAGCCCCAGTGGAGTTTGGAGGAGAGTGGATTAGCACTCTCTCAGAAGCAAACTTTCAAGAAAGTTTATATGAGAATATACAGCATTTCCTGGAGCTCAAAGTAGTCTCAGTGAGTTAGAATACTGTTTGGGGGATTTCCTTTAGAATTGAAATTTGAGGAATAGCACAAACGGATTTATATTTTATATTTTTTCTTTGGGCCGCTTTAATTTTGTGCTGTGATATTTTCAGCAGAGCTTTTGAAAGACTATATTTAAAAGAATCAGGAACACAAATTAATGATCTTTCAGAAAACAGGACTATGTGATATTTCTGGATACTTAAAGCAAGCATAATATTGTTTGTGATTCTTTTTAGCTGTATCACTTGCATAGGATATGTCTAGACCCTTTGAAATTTTATATTTAAATTGTCAGAATATCCTTTTCTTTTCTCTCTCTGAATGTCTTGTTCAGTTCAGTTCAGTCGCTGAGTCGTGTCTCACTCTTTGTGAACTCATGGACTGCAGCATGCCAGGCCTCCCTGTCCATAACCAACTCCTGGAGTTTACTCAAACTCATGACCATGGAGTCGGTGATGCCATCCAACCATCTCATCCTCTGTCGTCCCCTTCTCCTCCTGCCCTCAATCTTTCCCAGCATCAGGGTCTTTTCCAGTGAGTCAGTATTTGTATCAGGTGGCCAAAGTATTGGAGTTTCATCTTCAACATGAGTCCTTCCAATGAATATTCAGGACTGATTTCCTTTAGGATGGACTGGTTGGATCTCCTTGCAGTCCAAGGGACTCTCAAGAGTCTTCTCCAGCACCACAGTTCAAAAGCATCAATTCTTCTGCATTCAGCTTTCTTATAGTCCAACTCTCACATCCATACATGACTACTGGAAAAACCATAGCCTGGACTAGATGGACCTTTGTTGGTAAAGTGATGTCTCTGCTTTTTAATATGCTGTCTAGGTTGGTCATAACTTTCCTTCCAAGGAGTAAGCGTCTTTTAATTTCATGGCTGCAGTCACAATCTGCAGTGAAACATCTTGTTAATACACCAGGAAAAAGAAAACCTAAGCCAAATTTGTTGAGATAGAATATTATTAATACCTTTTATTTCTGTTTTCTGCATCTTATCACCTTCTGGGTGTAATGAGTTGATACAGAAATCAAAATACATGGCTTTTATTTTCAGAAGCTCTGGTTATGTATATAGGATCTTCCTGTCTGCACTTCTACAACATTAAGTCACTGCCTTTAATGTGATAGTCATAACATTCACTTTGGTAGGATGATGAAGTCACACTCAGACACAAACCCCAGCAGGAGAGACTTTATTATGTGCACAAAGTGATCATCATAGAAACACTAGAGAAGAGACATGTTATGATGTGGTTAACGTGACTAGCCTGTACAGAAACTCCGCACATTTGTAGATGAGATTTGGGGTAGAAGACACCCGTTAGACCATTATCATCTTCCCTTTAACATTACAGTTTTAAGTACTTTTGGAAAGAATTTTAGTCAGTCATTTTAGTTTTAAATAAATCCAATGTAATTGACAAAATTTGTTGTTGTTCAGTCGCTGCTGCTGCTGCTGCTAAGTTGCTTCAGTCACGTCCGACTCTGTGCCACCCCATAGATGGCAGCCTACCAGGCTCCGCCACCCCTGGGATTCTCCAGGCAAGAACACTGGAGTGGGTTGCCATTGCCTTCTCCAATGCATGAAAGTGAAAAGTGAAAGTGAAGTCGCTCAGTCGTGTCCGACTCTTCTCGACCCCATGGACTGCAGCCTACCAGGCTCCATCCATGGGATTTTCCAGGCAAGAGTACTGGAGTGGGGTGCCACTGCCTTCTCCTGTTCAGTCGCTAAGTCATGTCAGACTCTTTGTGACCACATAGACTGCAGCACAAAAGTCTTCCTTGTCCTCCACTACCTCTCAGAGCTTGCTCAAACTCATGTCCAGTGAGTTGGTGCTACAGTCCAACTATCTCATTCTCTGTTGCCTGCTTCTCCTCCTGCTCCTAATCTTTCCCAGCACCAGGGTCTTTTCCAATGGGTCTGCTCTTCTCATCAGGTGGCCAGAGTATTGGAGCTTCAATTTCAGCATCAGTCCTTCGAGTGAATATTCAGGGTTGATTCCCTTTAGGATGGACTGGTTTGATCTTTCAGTCCAAGGGACTCTTAGGAGTCTTCTCCAGCACCAGACTTTGAAAGCATGAATACCTTGGTGCTTAGCCTTTTTTATGTTTCATTTCTCACATCCGTTCATGACTACTGGGAAATAGTTTGACTATTTGGACCTTTGTTGGCAAAGTGATGTCTTTGACAAATTGACAAAATATGTAAGCACAGTTTCTGGTAGCTCCTCTCTCCGAAGACAGCTAAGTTAAATTGCATTTTCCAGCTTTACTCATTGTCCTGAAAGATATTGTTCTTGTGGTTTAGTCTCCCAGTCATGACCCGACTCTTTGCAACCGCATTGACTGTAGCCCACCAGGCTCTCCTGTCAATGGAATTGTCCAGGCAAGAAAACTGGAGTGAGTTGCCATTTCCTTCTTCAAGGTAAATTACATTTTTCAGCTTTGCTCTTTGTCCTGAAAGATATGCAGGGTGATAATTAAAACCACACATACCAAAGGATGGAAGAAAAGACTAGATCAATTTAATAAGGATAAAGTTAGGGAACTGCATTTCAGCTTAATGACATCACATACTTCACATCTCCTTTAAGGACTGTTTGATTCCCCTAATTAACTGGCCATTAGTGGCATCAATCCCCTGCCAGCTTTAATCAAGGTTCAAACTTAGAGCACATGGAGTGCTAACTACTCTCCAAGGCACGTGAATTAGCTCAAACTTCTCTCTTCAGATAGAGTGTATAAAAACCACTTAACAGTCCATTTTCTTGCTGCACCCAAGAGAACAAGTGAAGAAAGTATTCTGGTGTCAAAATTTGTACTTCAGCACCTAGTAATTGTCAACTGGTTTTTATATAAGCTAAATCAAATCAATTAAATGTAATACAGACAATTCATTTTTATATATTGAGAAATTAAATTATATCCAGAAGTGGGAAATATGAGTGAAAAGTTGCTGCTTAGGTCACAGAGAAAAAAGAAAAATAGTAGTCCACCTTACAGTCCAACATCTCTGAATATGTATCAGAGAAGACAGTAGATGTATCATCAGTGGTCAGGGTGTTCAGGTAGGTTAATTAGAACATAGATGGGCTCTCACATGCTTCCCATCACAGTATTTTACATAATTTTCACAGCTTTGAGCCTTTGACTGCTTCTTTATATTCTCCACTACAAGTCATTCATTGCAGGGAATGCTGAAATTGTATATCTGCAAACTCTGAAGCACTGACTGTGTGTACCTCTAAAACTGTTAAATTTTCACAGTCTCCCTCCAGACGTAAGAGCTGTCATTATCCCAGTTTTCCCAGGCTCACCCACTGGCAGATCCCCCCGACTTCTCACTCAGCGTCTCACTAATTGCTCATGCTTGCCAAATTTGCTGAAGTGGTAGATTTGGTTTTACATCCATTTCTAACTGTCAAGAACTATGAAGGGTTTAAGATTTTACTTTATTGCAAGCTGACAAATAAGACTGCCATAGTTCTACCGATATTGGGAAAAGACACAAGACCCTTAGATTGCAGATCAAGGACTAAACTACTCAAAGCAAAAGCAGGCGCCAGAGGACCAGGGTGGCCGCATCCATTCCTGTATTCCGATTACCCCCGAGCAGTTCAGGTGGTCCAAGATGGGTTCTGGCAATAGGTTGCAGTTCAGGAGAGTACTACCTGAGCCTTATTAGCGGCTATAATAGAATCAGACAGGCCTTTTGCATGATGGGAGAGGTCACCTCATCCATCAAAGTTGCTTGCCAAAAAACACACCTTAGGCAAATAGCCTAAAAAGAAGTCACTTCCTTGCCTTCTGGGCAGCCTAGCAAAACATGGAGGAGTACACAAGACCCATGAAAGAATGTCTCCCAGTGCTAACTTCCATGACACCCTGGCACCAGCCTTGTCATCACCAAGTTCATCATTCGTTTCCCTTTCTCTGGGACCTCAAAATACCATATATGTTAGTTAATACAGTCACATTAATTGTCCAAAACCTTCTATGTAATCCTGTCACACTATCATTTCCTGAATGTCAGGTGGATCAAGTGGTGAAGAATCCACCTGCCAGTGCAGGGGGTGCAGGAGGTACAGATTTGATCTGGGTCAGGAGGATCCCCTGGAGAAAGAAATGGCAAACCATTCCAGTATTCTCGCCTGGGAAATCCCAGACAGAGAAGCCTGGTGGACTACAGACCATGGGGTAGCAAAAAAT
Source organism: Bison bison bison (assembly GCF_000754665.1). NCBI lineage: Eukaryota > Metazoa > Chordata > Mammalia > Artiodactyla > Bovidae > Bison > Bison bison. The sequence goes on from NW_011494925.1 coordinate 1,575,111, forward strand.
TAGACACTCCTCAATACAGCCTAATTATATGAGTTCGTGTATAAAATTCTAGCATTCAAAACTGTTCTCGCTGTTAAACAACAATAGCCACAAAACTATGTAAATTCAGCAATCCTTTGCAATTTTCATGAATAAGGATGATAGTTTAGATTAACTAAGGAGATATACATGCTTTTCAGACATTCAGTTCAGTTCAGTTCAGTCTCTCAGTCACATCCAACTCTTTGCGACCCCATGGACTGAACACCCAGGCTTCCCTGTCCAACACAAACTCCTGGAGCTTGCTCAAACTCATGTGCATTGAGTCGGTGATGCCATCCAACCATCTCATCCTCAGTCATCCCCTTCTCCTCCTGCCTTCAATCTTTCCCAGCATCAGGGTCTTTTCCAATGAGACAGTTCTTCACATCATGTGGCCAAAGGATTGGAGCTTCAGCTTCAGTGTCAGTCCTCCCAATGAATATTACAGGTTGATTTTCTTTAGGATTGACTGGTTTGACATCCTTGGAGTCCAAGGGACTCTCAAGAGTCTTCTCCAACATCAAAAAGCAGCATTTTGATGTTCAAAAGCATCAATTCTTTGGCGCTCAGCTTTCTTTATGGTCCAACTCTCACATCTATACATGACTACTGGAGAAACCATAGCTTTGACTAGATGGTCCTGTGTCAGCAAAGTAATATGCTTTTTAGTATGCTGTCTAGGTCGGTCATAGATTTTCTCTCAAGGGGCAAGAGTCTTTTAAAAAATTTCATGGCTTCAGTGACCATCTGCAGTGATTTTGGAGCCCTCCCGCCCAAATAAAATCTGTCACTGTTTGCATTGTTTCCCCATCTATTTGCCGTGAAGTGATGGGACCGGATGTCATGATCTTAGTTTTTTGAATGTTGTGTTTTAAGCCAGCTTTTTCACTTTCCTCTTTCACTTTCATCAAGAGGCTCGTCAGTTCCTAATATGTATTTAGTCTTCAACAGAATTACATATATGTTTTAATATTTGAAATTTTAAAAATGTAAGAGAAGTACTCCAAACTAAAATTTTCTTACAATGTCTGACATAATTCAAGATATATAATTAAAGTAAAAATCTATATTTTGCATAGTATTCTGAAAAGTGTTTAGAAATTTAGTAGTCTTTATTGGGAGATCTTGCCTGAATATCTCACTTGTTGATTTATATCACCAGAATGCAATTTAATAATTGAAAGGCCCAAATTAGTCTCTCTCTCTCCTCAACATTCCAACTCTAATTTTCTTATGTTTATTTTTCTTTACTTAAGAATTTAATGCATTTTGAGTATTTATACCAAAGACCAAAACATCAAGTTGATTCTCTTATAAGCTATTAGCATGAGTCTGTCTATATTTTCTACCTTGTTGCATACACGTTTTAATAACTTTGTCGTTTAAAAAAAAAGGGTTTTTATGAGGGCTGTTTTGATTTATTGACCCCCCCCCCCGATAAGTGCTGTCCATATTTCCAGAATCTCTACTTTCTGAGCATCTGGTGACTGGGGATAGAGTATTAGTGAATCAGGAAGCTTGATATGTATCAAAATGTTCTCTACGAACTGCTCAACCCGATACTCCATCCACTTAATTGCTTCTCTTTGGATACTCCTGGGTGCACATGAGATGCTCATTTATTCTACCTGAAAGAGTGCCAGTTTTTAAAAAAATGATGAAGTTACATTAAAAGCTATCTAGACTCTTAATATACCTCAATCTGAAATGCAAATGAACACTTCCACCTTTAATACCTTGCCACATTCCTAGTTTTAACGTGATTACTCTTTCACATCCAAATTATTTTGGAAGAACGTTTTATATAACTTTTCAATTACATGATATATTGCTTTAAACTCTGGAAGTGTAAATTAACCTGATTGAGGAAGTCAACCTCCTGACTGACTCTGTACCCCAACCCTGCCTCTCCCCAACACATCCGCCCCAGTAGAGAGCTGCTTCTTCACTTTCTCTTGAAGAATCAGCCATTGTGTGGTAGCCTAGGACTGCTTCCTAAAGAGAAATAGCAAATATGTGTCTGCCTTCAGATAGCAGAGAAGCATGTGAACCTTTGTTGCTGGTTTTTGTAGTGAATAGTTGGACAATGCTTTCTCATCTTATTTAGGATATATCAGCATTTCATTAATGTTGAATCTGTACATTCTGTACCTATAGTCTAGAGAGCCATATTTTTCTCTAAAAGTAAAACCTTGCTGGTAATGTATAAAACAATTTCTTTAAAGTATATCTTCTGAATTTGTCAAGCAATACAAGGAAATGAAGATTTAGGGCCTGATCTCTGGTGACTCAGTGGTAAAAGAATCTGCCTGCAGCATAGGAGAAAGTTTCAATCCCTGGGTCAGGAAGACCTTCAGGAGAAGGGACTGGCAACCCAGTCCAGTATTCTCACCTGAGAAATTCCATGGACAGAGAAGCATGGTGGGCCCCAGTCCATGGAGTTGCAAGAGTTGGACATGACTTAGACTTCCCTGGTGGCTCAGACAGTAAAGCATCTGCCTATAGTGCGGGAGACCCGGGTTCAATCCCTGGGTTGGGAAGATCTCCTGGAGAAGGAAATGGCAACCCACTCCAGTATTCTTGCTGGGAAAATCCCATGGATGGAGGAGCCTGGTTGGCTACAGTTCATCGGGTCGCAGAGTCAGACACGACTGAGCAACTTCACTCTCACTTTCACGTAGTGACTTAACAACAACAGATTAAAGCAGATTTATAAAGCCTCTGGGCCCCATGGCAACACTGGCAACCATGTGCAGTACTAACCAGCAACACCTAGGGTGATAGGCTGGGGTGGGTGGGGGGTCCATGCTGTTTCAAGTGCCGTGAAATGTATTAATACCCAAGCACCTAAGAGTCTGACATTTCAGGGGTTGCCATTTCTACAGTATTTACACTCACAGACAACATGCAGTCACACTCATGGATGCCTGGCACTCAGAGCTAATTGATATTTCAGCACATCCTCGCATGTACTGTCCCAGATTTTATGGGACAACCCTGATAACCAGTGAGAGATCACAACGTCTAGTTTCCTTTGAGGTTAGATACGACCATTGCAAAATTTGCCCACTGGGATGTGAGCAGAAAGTCTGCCTTGGATGTGACCATTCCCACCGTCAGGACTTTAGGAATAAAATTGCCCAGAGACTTTGCGTTTCTGAGGCCTCTTGTCCTCACACAGTTTCTGCCACAACCTCCAGTGTCAATTTCTCACAAATATTATAATGCCCATTTGCTCACACTTGAATATTTCTCCTAGGGTCAGAACTTATAAAATGAGGAAGCAGCATCATCTTTATTGGGTTAAGATCTGGGATGCCTCCAAACTCATTGGCTTAAAATTTACTTCTGTCTCCTAATTTGGGAATCTTTATTCTCATTTTTCTTAAGTCAGTCACAGATGTAGCCCTAGGATTGCTGGTATCTATTTAGCAAATAACTACCGCCAACATTTGTTCTGAGTGCTTTACATATATTAACTCACCCAAATCCTATGAGGTTGATTGTACTACTTCCATCCCTGCTTTACAAGTGAGGATACTGATGAGCAGAGATAATCCATGATATTCCCAAGATCACACTGTTCATAAGTAAGAAAACTAGAATAGAAATCAGGCAGCTTGCCACAAAAGGAGCAGTACCATGAATTCTCCCAACTCTGCACAGGAGCGTTTCCGTCTTAACGTTTTTCTGTGGAAGCTGCAGCCATTTTATTTATCATTCCTTCTAGTCACTGACACACTTATTCTTTCCTGACATCAAGATCTTTATTCCCTTTGCTATTCTTTGAGGATTTGTTGTTGTTCAGTCACTAAGTCCTGTCCAACTCCTTGACACCCCATGGCTCTTCTCTTCTCTAGTGTCTTGGGGAGTTTGCTCAAACTCATGTCCATTGAGTCTGAGTTGGTGATGCTATCTAACCATCTCATCTTCTGTCGCCCTGTTCTCCTCCTCCTTTCAATCTTTTCTAGCAACAGGGTCTTTTCCAGTGAGTTTGTTCTTCATATCAGGTGGCCAAAGTATTGGAGCTTCACCTTCAGCATCAGTCCTTCCAGTGAATACTCAGGGTTGATTTCCTTCAAGATGGACTGGTTTGATCTCCTTGCAGTCTCTAAGGATGTCAGTTCCCATTACACGGTACCTTCCAAAATAAGATTAGAAAAGTCACCTTTTGATTACTTTATGCTTACATTTCCAGTTTCTGTCATGAGGGCAACTGAACATAGCATTCACAAAAGAAGGAAAAGTAGAAAACACCACTCATGGGAATTCGATTATGCTTTCTTCTCAGGTTATGCATGCTCTTTGCATGGAGAGAACACCACAGAGAAAGAAGGCATTTGCAGACTGACGCCTTGGGGTCCCTAGCTTTGGGGAAGGCAGAAAGGATGAGATGAGGTGACTCAGAGTCATAACCATATCAGTTCAGTTCAGTCTCTCAATCGTGTCTGACTTTTTGTGACCCTATGAATTACAGCACACCAGGCCTATCTGTCCATCACCAACTCCCAGAGTTCACTCAGACTCACGTCCATTGAGTTGGTGATGCCATCCAGCCATCTCATCCTCTCTAGTCCCCTTCTTCTCCTGCCCCCAATCTCTCCCAGCATCAGAGTCTTTTCCAATGAGTCAACCATTCCAATGAGGTGGCCAAAGTATTGGAGTTTCAGCTTTAGCATCAGTCCTTCCAAAGAACACCCAGGACTGATCTCCTTTAGAATGGACTGGTTGGATCTCCTTGCAGTCCAAGGGACTCTCAAGAGTCTTCTCCAACACCACAGTTCAAAAGTATCAATTCTTCGGCGCTCAGCTTTCTTCATACTCCAACTCTCACATCCACACATGACCACTGGAAAAAACATAGCCTTGGCTAGACGAACCTTTGTTGGTAAAGTAATGTCTCTGCTTTTTAATATGCCATCTAGGTTGGTCATAACTTTCCTTCCAAGGAGTAAGTGTCTTTTAATTTCATGGCTGCAGTCATCATCTGCAGTGATTTTGGAGCCCAGAAAAATAAAGTCTGACACTGTCTGCACTGTTTCGCCATCTATTTCCCATGAAGTGGTGGGACCAGATGCCATGATCTTCGTCTTCTGAATGTTGAGCTTTAAACCAACTTTTTCACTCTCCTCTTTCCCTTTCATCAAGAGGCTTTTTAGTTCCTCTTCACTTTCTGCCATAAGGGTGGTGTCATCTGCATATCTGAGCCTATTGATATTTCTCTCAGCAATCTTGATTCCAGCTTGTGCTTCTTCCAGCCCAGCGTTTCTCATGATGTACTCTGCATAGAAGTTAAATAAGCAGGGTGACAATATACAGCCTTGATGTACTCCTTTTCCTATTTGGAACCAGTCTGTTGTTCCATGTCCAGTTCTAACTGTTGCTTCCTGACCTGCATACAAATTTCTCAAGAGGCAGGTCAGGTGGTCTGGTATCCCATCTCTTTCAGAATTTTCCACAGTTTATTGTGATCCACACAGTCAAAGGCTTTGGCATAGTCAATAAAGCATAAATAGATGTTTTTCTGAAACTCGCTTGCTTTTTCGATGATCCAACGGATGTTGGCAATTTGATCTCTGGTTCCTCTGCCTTTTCTAAAACCAGCTTGAACATCTGGAATTTCATGGTTCACGTATTGCTGAAGCCTGGCTTGGAGAATTTTGAACATTACTTTACTAGTGTGTGAGATGAGTACAATTGTGCAGTAGTTTGAGCATTCTTTGGCATTGCCTTTCTTTGGGATTGGAATGAAAACTGAACTTTTTCAGTCCTGTGGCCACTGCTGAGTTTTCCAAATTTGCTAGCATATTGAGTGCAGCACTTTCATGGAATCATCTTCCAGGTTTTGAAATAGCTCAACTGGAATTCCATCACCTCCACTAGCTTTGTTCATAGTGATGCTTTCTAAGGTCCACTTGATTTCACGTTCCAAGATGTGTGGCTCTAGGTGAGTGATCACACCATTGTGATTATCTGGGTCATGAAGACCTTTTTTGTATAGTTCTTCTGTGTATTCCTACCACCCCTTCTTAATATCTCCTGCTTCTGTTAGGTCCATACAATTTCTGTCCTTTATCGAGCCCATCTTTGCATGAAATGTTCCCTTGCTATCTCTAATTTTCTTGAAGATGTCTCTTGTCTTTCCCATTCTGTTGTTTTCCTCTATTTTTTTTTTTTTTTTGCATTGATTGCTGAGGAAGGCTTTCATATCTCTCCTTGCTCTTCTTTGAAACTCTGCATTGAGATGCTTATATCTTCCCTTTTCTCCTTTGCTTTTTACTTCTCTTCTTTTTCACAGCTATTTGTAAGGCCTCCTCAGACAGCCATTTTGCTTTTTGCATTTCTCTTCCATGGGGATGGTCTTGATGCCTGTCTCCTGTACAATGTCACGAACCTCCGTCCATAGTTCATCAGGTATTCTGTCTGTCAGATCTAGTCCCTTAAATCTATTTGTCACTTCTACTGTATAATCATAAGGGATTTGATTTAGGTCATACCTGAATGGTCTAGTGGTTTTCCCTACTTTCTTCAATTTACGTCTGAATTTGGCAATAAGGAGTTCATGATCTGAGCCACAGTCAGCTCCTGGTCTTGTTTTTGCTGACTGTATACAGCTTCTCCATCTTTGGCTGCAAATAATGTAATCAATCTGATTTCGGTGTTGACCATCTGGTGATGTCCATGTGTAGAGTCTTCTCTTGTGTTGTTGCAAGAGGGTGTTTGCTATGATCAGTGCGTTCTCTTGGCAAAACTCTATTAGTCTTTGCCCTGCTTCATTCTGTACTCCAAGGCCAAATTTGCCTGTTACCCCAGGTGTTTCTTGACTTCCTACTTTTGCATTCCAGTCCCCTATAATGAAAAGGACATCTTTTTTGGGTGTTAGTTCTAAAAGGTCTTGTAGGTCTTCATAGAACCATTCAACTTCAGCTGTATGGAAGAATGCAAACAAGTTTAAGAGTGATTCAGCTGAAATCAGACTATTGTTCCCATATGTCACTTCTTGCATGTTGACTATTTTTCTCAGAACACTTGGAGATAGAGCACCAATGCATGTGTACCCTTAATGCACATAGAAATAAAAGTCAATCTGGAAATGTCTGAAGGTAGTTTGTCACCTATTATAGGTAAGAGTAACTGTATAATTCATGGTGCAAATTGAGACACCGCTAAGAATAAAGGAGGTGGTGTTAAAACCAGACCAGGACAACAGCATGCCTGGTACTGACCCAGGCAGACAAAACTAAAGGATCCATATTTATATGACTTTCGAAATTTTGTCTATTTCTAAAATGTTTTACTTTATATTTAATGCTTAGAAACTGCACTAAGGTCTGAGTTAGCATTATCCTTCTGTGTTGTTTGTGGAATATGATATAGTTTCAGTTCGCAGTTAGATACAGGTTTACATATTGTACCTTGATGGTTTCATTTCACATTTTCAAATTCTATATTTTTGTTCCTTTAATAATATGTAATGATGTTGTTGTTATTGTTTAGTTGCTAACTCATGGCCAATTCTTTTTGTCCCCTGGAGCCTGCCAGCTCCTCTGTCCATGAGATTTCCCAGGAAAGAACACTAGAATGGGTTGCCATTTCCTACTGCAGGGCATCTCCCTGACCCAGGGATTGAGCCTGCGTCTCCTGCATTGGCAAGCAGATTCTTTACCACTGAGTCACCAGGGAAGCCCAATATATAAAGCTAGTGTATTAAATGTTTGTTCGTTTTCATTTCAGTAAGCTTACTTTCATATTCTCATCTTATTCCCTCTTTTAAAATTTTGCTTTAGTGTCTTTCATTTTTAAAAGCAAATCTCTCATATTGAAATATAGCAGAGATATGGAAAGTGCCATAAATTCTGAATGTTTACCTCGGTGGACTTTACAGTAAACACACCCATAAAAGCACAAGGCAGGTGAAGAAATAGATCCTTAACAACATCCCAGAAACCTCCTACAGCTCCCTTCTAGTGTTTTCTGTAAGAATTACCATTGTTGGACTTCTATCAACATTGAATATTTTTGTCCATTTATGAGATGTAAACAGAATCTTATCATATACTCAATTTTTTTTCACTCAATATTATGATTGCATGACTCTTTCATGCTGAAGTATGTGACAATATGGCTCATTTTCATAGCTGCACTGCATTTCTTGCACTTTGTTAACAAATTGCATTCAACAGTGTTCCTATGTTTTGATGTATCCATTTCCTTTCAAAAATAAACTAGAATACCTTAAAGCAGATAGACAGTTTTATCCTAAAGATACAAATAAGGGAATTTTAATTCTTCTGTATGTGAGGAAGTTGATCATGTAGTTCAGGTCAGTCTCAGTCATTTCCAACTCTTTGTGACCTCATGGACTACAGCACGCCAGACTTCCTTGTCCGACACCAACTCCCAGAGCTTACTCAAACTCATGTCCATTAAATCAGTGATGCCATCCAGCCATCTCATCCTCTGCCATCCCCTTCTCCTCCTAGTTCAATCTTTCCCAGCATCAGGGTCTTTTCCAGTGAGTCTGCTTCTTTGCATGAGGTAGCCAAAGTATTGGAGTTTCAGCTTCAGAATCAGTCCTTCCAATAAATATTCAGGACTGATTTCCTTCAAGATTGATTGGTTTGATCTCCTTGTAGTCCAAGGAACTCTCAAGAGTCTTGTCCAGCACCACAGTTCAAAAGCATCAGTTCTTCGGCACTCAGCTTTCTTCGTGGTCCAACTCTCACATCCATACATGACTACTGGAAAAACCAAACCTTTGACTAGATGGAACTTTGTGGCAAAGTAATATCTGTTTTTTAATATGCTGTTTAGGTTGGTCATAGCTTTTCTTCCAGGGAGAAAGCGTCTTTTAATTTCAAGGTTGTAGTCACCATCTGCAGTGATTTTGGAGACCAAAAAAATAAAGTCTGTCACTGGTTCCACTGTTTCCACTTCTATTTGCCATGAAGTGATGGGACCAAATGCCATGGTCTTAGCTTTATGAATGTTGAGTTTTAAGTCAGCCTTTTCACTCTCCTCTTTCATTTTCATCAAGAGGCTCTTTAGTTCCTCTTCACTTTCTGCCATAAGGGTGGTGTCTTCAGCATATCTGAGGTTATTGATATTTCTTCTGGGAATCTTGATTCTAGCTTGTGCGTCATCCAGTCTGGCATTTCACATGATGTATTCTGCATATAGGGAGAAGGCAATGGCACCCCACTCCAGTACTCTTGCCTGGAAAATCCCATGGATGGAGGAGCCTGGTAGGCTGCAGTCCATGGGGTCGCTAAGATTTGGACACTACTAAGCGGCTTCACTTTCACTTTTAACTTTCATGCATTGGAAAAGGAAAAGGCAACCCACTCCAGTATTCTTGCCTGGAGAATCCCAGGGATGGGGAAGCCTGGTGGGCTGCCATCTATGGGGTCGCACAGAGTCAGACACGACTGAAGCAACTTAGCAGCAGTAGCAGCATTCTGCATGTAAGTTAAATAAGCAGGATGACAATATATAGCCTTGATGTACTCCTTTCCCAATTTGGAACCAGTCTGTTGTTACATGTCCAGTTCTAACTATTGCTTCTTGACCTGCATACAGATTTCTCAGGAGGCAGGTAAGCTGGTCTGGTATTCCCATCTCTTTAAGAAGTTTCCACATTTTGTTATAATCTACATAGCCAAAGGCTTGGGCGTAATCAGTAAAGCAGAAGTAGATGTTTTTTCTGGAACTCTCTTGCTTTTTCTATGGTCCAGCAGATGTTGGCAATTTAATCTCTTGTTCCTCTGCCTTTTCTAAACCCAGCTTGAACATCTGGAAGTTAATGGTTCGTATACTGTTGAAGCCTGTCTTGGAGAGTTTTGAGCATTACTTTGCTGGTGTGTGAGATGAGTGCAATTGTGTGGTAGCTTGAACATTCTTTGGCATTGCCTTTCCTTAGGATTTCAGTGAAGACTGACCTTTTCCAGTCCTGTGGCCACTGCTGAGTTTTCCAAATTTGCTGGCATATTGAGTGTAGCACTTTCACAGCATTATCT
>NW_011494925.1:1585283-1585638 GCF_000754665.1 Bison bison bison
TATTGAGCCCATCTTTGCATGAAATGTTCCCTTGGTATCTCTAATTTTCTTGAAGAGATCTCTAGTCTCTCCCATTCTGTTGTTTTCCTCTGTTTCTTTGCACTTATCACTGAGGAAGGCTTTCTTATCTCTCGCTCTTCTTTGGAACTCTGAATTCAAATGGGTATATCTTTCCTTTTCTCCTTTGCCTTTCACTTCCCTTCTTTTCACAGCTATTTGTAAGGCCTCGTCAGACAGCCATTTTTCCTTTTATCATTTTTTTTTCCCTTGGGGGTGGTCTTGATAACTGCCTGCTGTACAATATCATGAACCTACGTCCATAGTTCTTCAGGCACTCTTGTCTATCAGATCTAAT
>NW_011494925.1:1585741-1595333 GCF_000754665.1 Bison bison bison
TGTCACTTCCACTGTATAATCATAAGGGATTTGATTTAGGTTAAACCATATGGTCTAGTAGTTGTTCCTACTTTCTTGAATTTAAGTATGAATTTTGCAGTGAGGAGTTCATGTACTGTACCACAGCCAGCTCCCAGTCTTGTTTTTGCTGACTGTATGGAGCTTTTTCATCTTTGGCTGCAAATAATATAGTCAATCTGATTTCAGTGTTAACCATCTGTTGATGTCCATGTGTATAGTCTTCTCTTGTGTTTTTGGAAGAGGGTCTTTGCTATGACAAGTGCATTCTCTTGTCAAAACTCTGTTAGCCTCTGCCCTGCTTCATTTTTTAATTCAAGGCCAGAAATGCCTGTTACTCCAGGTTTCTCTTGACATTCTACTTTTGCATTCCAGTCCCCTATGAGGAAAAGGACATCTCTTTTGGGTGTTACTTCTAGAAGGTCTTGTAAGTCTTCATAGAACTGTTCAGCTTCAGCTTCTTCAGCATTACTGGTTGGGACATAGGCTTGGATTACTGTGATATTGAATGATTTGCCTTGGAAATGAAAAAAAATCATTCTGTCACTTTTGAGATTGTCCCCAAGTACTGCATTTTGGACTCTTTTGTTGACAATTAGGGCTTCTCCATTTCTTCAAAGGGATTCTTGCCCACAGTGGTAGATATAATGGTCATCTGAATTAAATTCACCCATTCCAGTCCATTTTACCTCACTGATTCCTAAATTGTTGATGTTCACTCTTGCCGTCTCCTGTTTTACCACTTCCAATTTGCCTTGATTCATGGATCTAACATTCCAGGTTCCTATGCAATATTGCTCTTTACAACATTGGACCTTGCTTCCATCACCAGTCCCATCCACAACTGAATGTTGTTTTCACTTTGGCTGTGTCTCCTCATTCTTTCTGGAGTTATTTCTCCACTGATCTCCAGTGGCTTATTGGGCACTTACCAGCCTGGGGAGTTCATCTTTCAGTGTCATATCCTTTTGTCTTTTCATACTGTTCATTCAGTTCTCAAGGCAACAATACTAAAGTAGTTTGCCATTCCCTTCTCTAGTGGACTACATTTTGTCAGAACTCTCGACCATGACCTGTCTGTCTTGGGTGGCCCTACATGGCATGGCTCATAGTTTCATTGAGTTAGACAAGGTTGTGGTCCCTGTGATCAGTTTGATTAGTTTTCTGTGATTGTAGCTTTCTTTCTGTCATCCCTCTGATGGATAAGGATAAGAGGATTAGGGAAGCTTCCTGATGGGAGAGACTGATTGTGTGGGAAACTGGGTCTTGTTCCTATGGGCGGGGCCATGCTCAGTAAATCTTTAATCCAGTTTTCTGTTGATGGGTGGAGTTGTGTTCCCTCCCTGTTGTTTGACTGGAGACCAAACTCTGGTGGAGGTAATGAAGATAATGGTGACCTCCTTCAAAAGATCCCATGATCATACTGCTGCACTCAGTGCCTGGGACCCTGCAGCAGTCCACTGCCGACCCACACCTCTGGCATAGACTCCTGGACAGAGAGTCTGACCCGGACAGAGAGTCTGGCAAGTCTGGGTCTGTCTCTTGTGGGATCACTGCTCCTTTCTTCTGGGTCCTGGTGCACACAGGGTTTTGTTTGTGCTCTTTACGAGTCTGTTTCCCCAGTTCTGTGCAAGTTCTGTAATCAAATTGCACTGACCTCCGAAGTCAAATTCCTGGGGGGTTCTCAGTCCCTTTGCCAGATCCCCAGGTTGGCAAATCTGTTGTGGTTCCTAGAACTTTCTTAACAGTGTGAGAATTTCTTTGGTATAATTGTTCTGCAGTTTGTGGGTGTTCTGCTTGGTGGCTCTATGGTGGGGTTGATGGCGACCTCCTCCAAGAGGGCTTATGCCACAGGTCTGCTGCACCCAGAGCCCCTGCCCCCGTGGCAGGCAACTGCTGACCTGTACCTCTGTAGGAGACTCAAACACAGGTCTGGCTCTGTCTCTGTGGGGCATCTGGGTCCTGGTGTACACAAGGTTTTGTTTGAGCCCTCTGAGCGTCTGTAGTGAGTATGGGGTTTGTTTCTAAATGTGATTTTACCCCTACTGTTCATCTTGCTGGAACTTCTCCTTTGCCCTTGGACATGAGGTATCTTTTTTTGGTGAGATCCAACATTTTCTTGTCTATGGTTGTTCAGCAGCGAGTTGTAATTTTGGAGTTCTCGGAGGAGAAAATGAGCACAGGTTCTTCTACTCCTCCATCTTGTATAACCAGGTTACACAATTAAGTAACCTGGTCGCTGCAATTATGTAGTGAGGAATGCAATTTACTACAGTACATATAAATGATAAATATGAGGACTGTGAACTACTGAAATTTGCCATCTTCTTTGGAGTAGGAACATGGTCTTTAAGCTTTTTTCCTCCCTGTGAATCAAGGAAAGACTTGTTGTAAGGCAAGGTAAGGTAAGAGAAAAGGTAAAATGCTAAGATTTTTCAGTGGGGATGATTAATTGTCTCATGGAAAACTTTAATATTATGTATCAATTTTAACATATGAAGCGAAATTTTCTGTCCAGAATTAAAGTGAAGCTTGTTTAAAGAGGCGGCACAAAAATATTTCTCTTAGGTATAGGCTCCATTCATTTGGGATAATATCACAGCAGACATTTATTATCTTTTCATTTAGTGATTTTTCACCTGATAAATAAGCATTCCCTTGTGGCTCAGTTGATAATCCATCTGCAGAATGGGAGACCTGGCTTGGGAAGATCCCCTGGAGGAGTGCATGGAAACCCACTCCAGTATTCCTGCTCCAGAATCCCCATGGACAGAGGAGTCTTGCTGGCTACAGTCCATGGGGTTGCAAAGATTTGGACGTGGATATGACTGAGTGAATAAACACACACTGTATTTCTTAGGATAAAAACAAATCACCATTAATTTATCATTCTTTTGATGATTATTTAGAATGTTTCTGCTATTTTGCTACATGTGCCCTCCATTTTTTTTCCAGGGATAAAATTTGCAGTGTTTCTAGATCTGGTCGTTTCATGAAAAGACCATGTTTACTCTAATGTCATAAAACTAGAACATTTACTAGAATATTTACAATACATATCTTACTACATTCCTCAGTAGTGCACATAATGTACACTTCCATATGTATAAGGTTCAAAATTAATAAACTAACCTTCCTGCATGAAATTAAGATAGTGCTTGCCTTAGAGGTATAGGGAAATGGAGGAGAGCTTTGGGGATGTTAGGAATTGGCTGTACTGATATGAGTTTCAATGACAGAGGAGTTTACAGTTGGTGACAATTCATTATGGTTTGTGTAATTTTCTAATTGTATTCTATGCTTAACATAGATCTAAAAACTATCCAGTGGATCAGATTACAATCCATATGTACAAGTCATAGGGCAAATATTATTGTCTTTTATGGGCTTCCCCTGATAGTTCAGTTGGTAAAGAATCCGCCTGCAATGCAGGAGACCCCGGTCTGAATCCTGGGTTGGGAATATCCCCTGGAAAAGGGATAGTCTACCCACTCCAGTATTTTGACCTGGAGAATTCCATGGACTGTATAGTCCATGGGGTCACAAAGAATTGGTCACAACTGAGCGACTTTCACTTTATTTTTTATTATTTTTGCCTTTATTTTTGCAATTATTATTGCTTTTTATTTCACAGGCTGTTTTTCTTACTGGATACATAAAAATAGATCTTTTTGATGCTTCTCTGGAAAATAATTTGTCAGAGGAGTTGGAAATATGGTGTCATATCAACTCAAGAGTCTATGGACTTACACATACTTAATAGCTTTGAACAGATACTTGTAATCCTTCAACCCATTCCCATGTACTCTGATTTGTTGATTTAGCTAATATAGTTTGTCTTTATAGTAAGTTCAATGTTAATAACATTTTTAACAAATAAAATAATGCTATTAGAAGAAAAAGCAAAGGACAGCAAGGAAATCAAACCAGTGAATCCTAAAGGAAATCAGCCTCGATTATTCATTGGAAGGAATGATGCTGAAGCTGAAGCTCCAGTACTTTGGCCACCTGATGCAAAGAATTGACTCATTGGAAAAGACCCTGATGCTGGAAAAGATTAGGGCAGGAAGAGAAGGGGTCAACAGAAGACAATTGGATGGCATCATTGACTCAATGGACATGAGTTTGAGCTAACTCCAGGAGATGGTGAAGGACAGGGAAGCCTGTCATGCTGCAGTTCATGGGGCTGTAAAGAGTCGAACACAACTTAGCAACTGAACACCAATAATATAATTTGTCTTTCTCTATAGGAGGAACAACATTAATGATGTTTTTAACTAATAAAATAATCTTATTAGGAGAAAAAGTAAAGTGGGAAATTATTAGGATTGGGTTAGTTCTCAATTGTGATGCATGTTGCTTAGTCACTGTCTTGTCATTGCAATGCATGAGTAGATAAGCAACTTTTGACTTGGAAGTAGCTTCTGAGCTGCTAAAAGCAGAGAATTAAAAAGAATAAATAAATAAAAGCAGAGAATTTTTGGACTAACGATAGTTTAGACATTTATCGTGTTGCTTATAAACCATTATTAGAGTACTATTTGCATTAGCATTTAGAGATTGCAATTTATATGCATCCATTGTTCATCAATATAAATATTTGATACATAACATTTGATTATTTGGTTATATATTTTAGTCCTTGAGTCTCTTGAGGAGTGTGATGTTCTACAACTTTGTTCATTAGCATTTGCTCTGCCTATATTCTGAGGCCACTCACAACCACTGATTTATTAATACTACAGCATTATAGTTAAAAGTCAGCACCCTGAGTCCTTAACCTGAATATGTTTAAACATACACAGGAATGTGTCTGTAATGAATGGAATGTGTTTCCCCAAAATTTATGTGTTGAAGAGCCGACTCCCCCAGTGTGATGGTATCAGGAGGTAATGCCTTTGGGAGGTGACTAGGTTGAGATGTGGTCACAGTGGGACACCTAGGATGGGATTACTGTTCTTTTCAGAAGAGGAAGAGACCAGAGTCCCCCCTCTTTCCATATGCATGCAAAGAAAAGATCCTGTGAGGACAAAGAAAGGGCGTCTAGCCACAGGACAGGTAGCAGACTAAACCTGGTCACCTTGATCTTCAACTTCCCAGCCTCCAAAACTATTGGAAATAAATGTCTACTGTCTAAGCCATCCAGTATGACATTTTGCATAAACTGGCCAAGATAACATCTAAATCTTTCAAAATCTAAAAGGAGTGCCTTGATCAATGAGATTTTTAAAATTTATATTATTTTTTAAATTAAAAAAATATATTGAAGTATAGTTGACTCAAAATGTGTTAATTTCTACTGTACAGCAAAGTGATTCACACACACACACACACATATATATATGTGTGTGTGTGTGTGTATATATGTTCTTTTTTATATTATTTTCCAT
The DNA here is from genome assembly GCF_000754665.1 of Bison bison bison. Classification (NCBI taxonomy): domain Eukaryota; kingdom Metazoa; phylum Chordata; class Mammalia; order Artiodactyla; family Bovidae; genus Bison; species Bison bison. Next base: position 1,591,150 of record NW_011494925.1, read on the forward strand.
TATGGTTTATCAGAGGATATTGAATATAGTTCCCTGTGCTATACAGTAAGACCTCATTGTTTATCTGTATCTAGTGAACTCTGGGAGTTGGTGATGGACAGGGAGGCCTGGCGTGCTGCGATTCATGGGGTCGCAAAGAGTCGGACACGACTGAGCGACTGATCTGATCTGATCTGATCTGATATCTAATACATTAGTCACACTGGGTGACTAATAATCAGCTCTAGATCACTGTGTTTTCAAGTAAACTTCAAAGTGTAAACATATTATAGTCATACGTTTCTGCTTTGGAAAAGAACATCTCACTGGATAGTTGCTCTTTTTTGTTTATTTTTTCCCTCTTTTTTAACTACTAAGTGAGAAAACGTTTCTCAAAAAGGCATAGAATGAATAGTTGGTGGATTCAGCATTTTGGCCCCCTGAATTATGTCCACCTGTTTTCAAACTAGCCTGCATGTGTTTGTGATGCTCTGGGAGGTTATAAGAAAGTGCACTAAACAGTAAAAGTTGTAGGGATATATGTTTTTGTTTTCTTTTCTTTAGTTTTATTCCCTGCCTGATGTTGTAGTCCCTGCTCATGTTTTATGTCTCCTTCCTATCCAGAGTGATTTAAGATCATGCTTTCCTCATTTGATGAAAACAATGGAAAGGCTTAGCTCCCATGTGGGATTGCTAACAGATGATATTGAATCACTAGCCTAACTAACCAAAACTATGCTTTAAACCCTACTCTTATCTTTATATTTATAATCCTCTAACTATACTCACTTTGCTTGCCATGCTAAGTTGCTTCAGTTGTGTCCTGACTCTTTGCAACCCCATGGACTATAGCCCACCAGGCTTCTCCAGCCAAGAATACCTGAGTGGGTTGCCATTTCCTTCTCTAGGGGATTTTCCTGACCCAGGGATCAAACCACGTCTCTTTGATAATCTATCTTGAGTTGTTTACTGTTTACCCATTATCATTACATTAGTTAATGGAATTTAAGAAATGTCAGGGAAGTCTTAATATTTTCCAATAAATATACTCTGAGTAGACATTTGGGTCTGAGTTATTTTGGTCCTCATAAATCTTGCCTCTTGAAAGATAATATTTCAGCCAAAAAATGGATATTTTTCTGTCAGAGAAAGAAAAAAGGAAAGATGAGTGCCTCTAATGGCAGGTTTATTATGAATGCTCTAATATCTGTCAACTCTGAGGAATGAGGTAGCAAGAGTCGGTTTTAAGCCCACAACTCTCTTGAGTCTGAAAGTATTCAATAACTTACTTGGCTTGAACAATTTATTATTTTGCAACCCACTCTATAAGATGACAAGATTAAATTATTCAGTCAATATTGCAGTGTTGGCTTTTGTCATGAATATATTTAATTTAATAAAAAGCACTGAATGACCCATTAATCATATAGTTATCATTTTACACATTGTATTTGTTGGCTCCATCTCTTTTTTTTTCATAGCATTAAGAACATTAATTAATTCATGACTATGATACATCATCCACAGTAAATGCCCCTAGAGCTCTGGCAGGTTAAAAAACTGGCCAAATATACATCTCCTAATGACATTTATCTTTGTACTTAAGGATATTACATGTGATAATATAGGGATTCTCCAATAGGAAGTGTCTATAGAACAATTTGGTCATGATTTATTTTTCAGGGTGGATTATCAGTTGCTATGCATTTACACCACATTTCAAAGTCTGTTACAAGCACAACACTGAATCCAGGGAATTTTTTTTTCCCAAATTTTAACTCATAATAGCTGACACAGAAATATGTGTATATATATATTTTTTTTCAAATTTAGAAATATGTTAGATTTAAAATATTTTTCAGGAGCTCTGTGCATTTTGAAAAACTAAAATTTGGCTTTCTGGGTGTATCTTTCATTATTTGAATTAGTGTGTGACTGCTTGAGATGTTTTACCCACCATTCCAAGTATTGTTTAAGTCCAATGCTTTTAAAACTGATCCCTCTGAAATTTTCCAAATTATTGTTAAGTTTTATATGGAAATAATCATTTCTTTTTTGGACAGTTGTTGACTAGCCAAGTTAGGGAGAAAATGATAGTTTTTTCAAGTCTGTTTTCTCTAATATTTTGAGTATAGCCAATTATTTGAAATTTCTACCAATCACAGCTTCTCACTGCACAAATATCTTGGTCAAAGTAGCTTTCAATTAAGTGCTGATAGTATTTAAATGAAGTTTTGATCCAAGTATAATGTAATTGAAGTTATTTGGCTCTTCCAGATTGCTTGTCAAAAAAGATAACGTAACTACTCTGAAAATGAAAGTGAAATTGCTCAGTCGTGTCCAACTCTTTGCGACCCCATGGAATGTAGCCTACCACACTCCTCCGTCCATGGGATTTTCAGGCAAAAGTACTGGAGTGGGTTGACATTTCCTTCTCCAGAGGATCTTCCTGACCCAGAGATGGAACCCAGGTCTCCCTCATTGTAGGCAGATGCTTTACCATCTGAGCCACCAGGGAAGACTACTCTAGATGTCAAAATTCTGCATATCTTAGTGTGTGTTTTTAATATTCCATCTTTCAGAGAAGACTTTATATTTCATTTGTCAGTGAATAGTGAACACAGCCTTTGTTATAGTTTTATTAAATCTTTCTCAAGTCTGACATTTTAGCATAAGAGACTCAAGACCCAAACCCCAGTGAATGCAGGCAGGAGCATTTTTAAGATGCATGATTGCCACCAAATGGTTTGCAGACTCCAAGAGAAACACATCTTTAACCAACATATCATCCTGGAGTGTTTGTATGTTCATCATGTTCTGCATCAGTAGTTCAAAAATTTAACTAGTCTATTTTCTTCACAAGTGACTTTTTTAGAGAACAACAGGGCTAAGTTTGTTGTATCGTATAGACTCAGCTTCACTTTCTAACCTTGTCACCCTGAACCCTTTGGAAATATAATCTCAAGTCAATCTTCTATGCTTCTCATGGTATGAAAAGTAAAATATTTCCCTAAATATTTTTGGCATATCAACTTGGTCAAGCTTCTTAAAGCTTGATGTACAAATGTCATTAAAAATGTAATTAAAGACTGAGTAGTCAATGGAAGTCTAATGCGAATGTACAGTAATTCATAGTGTTTGTATTAAAAAAATGCCAGAAATCTTCATTTTTGCTACCTTGATATAGCATGGGGCTTTCACATTGGCAACATTTAATACATCAACTTATTAAAAAATACTTTTATAAAAAAGGTATAATTAAAGAAAATATGAACAGACTGACCACAGTAAGACACAAAAATAAAAATAGGGGGAAATACTGTTTTGAGAATGAGGGAAAAGAAAAAGCGCAAAAATAAGTGTATGGTCTTAGAACATGGGAGCAGTAACAACACTAAGGCAAGGATGGATTTTTAGGGGGTGAAGTTTTCTGCCAGGGGGTTACAGTTATGTAATACTGAGGATAATAACAAATAACGCCAACTGGGATTTTGGAAGAAACAGAATGACAAGCACTAATGGCCAACTATCTTGAAGCCTAGAAAAAAGTCATTTTTGAATTCAGGTGATCATATGTTCTTTTGTTTTCATATTTTTCCATGTTAACTATAATCTTCTCGGTTAGGAAATTGTTTAGTGTAATAAAATGGGGTGATTGGGAGACTGCAAAGATTTGAAGTTATTGTCTAGAGTGGATTTCCTACTTTAAAAACACATTTCCATTACTCCTCATTGAATACACAAAAGCAAGAATATTCTCTGGTTATCAAACACATACAAACGTCTCAGCCTCATTCTTTTTGGATTTTATAGAAGGAGATCAATAAGAAGATAGATAAAAAGTCAAACTAGCTTGCCATCAAGATGAAGCATTTCCCTCTTTCAGTGAATATTTAAGTTGTGGCATGAAATGGATCATAAAAGTTTTGGTGTATTATTTATATGGAGACAGCTTTCCTGTCTCATAAGCTCTTACTGTGCTCTGAGTGTACTGGGAGCCAAAGCAGCCGAGAAGAGACACGGAGAGTGCTAATCGATTGGGACAAACTTTCTGAAGTCCTTCTCTGTCCCTGCTGTGGGGTTACACATCTTTGATCCAGCTGGTTTTGGAGGGTGACTCTCATGGCCATGACTGACCCCCCAGTTTGGACTCCTCAGAGAGGTTTACATTACCTAACGAAGCTGCAAGTATTGATCCTGGCCCC
>NW_011494925.1:1595433-1609355 GCF_000754665.1 Bison bison bison
ATCCTGGCCCCTAGAAACTTGGCTCCTGCATGTATGATGACGGAGCACTGAGGTTTAGCCATTCTGTGTCTGCTCAGTGCATTAGCATTCAGCTGAATGCTTTTACACCAAAGAATAAATCTGATCTTGCACAACTGATCTTCTCACCCCAAGTTAGCATGTCAGAAGCTAGGACCCCTACATGTTAGTGAACTGGAAGATGACGGTAATGTCTGTACTTGTCCAGTTTTGTCTATCATCTCATATTGTTACGTATCTGTTATGTTGGAACTGGAAGAACCACACCCAGCCTTCTTTGTGTGTCTTTCCTATCACAGAGTTTGTAAATTTCAAAAAAAATGAATAAAAAAGCATCTTGATAAAACAGTGGTATTTTAGATATGAAGGATTAGTCAAAATCAAAATTGTCAATGCCTTATATGAAATTTTCCTGAAATGTCAGATATTTTTAAATACGTGCGTGCTCAATCGTGTCCAACTCTTTGTGACTCCAGGGACTGTAGTTCACCAGGCTTTTCCATCCATGGGATTTCCCAGGCAAGAATACTGGAGAGGAATGCCATTTCCTTCTCCAGGGGATCTTCCAACCCAGGGGTTGACCCCGCACCTCTGGCATCTCTTGCATTGGCAGGCAGATTCTTTACCACGAGTGCCAACTGAGAAGCCATTTGTAAATATGATTAATTTAAATATTGATGATGAGTCTTAATGGAATGTTAGCAAGAGCCCCACTATGGCTTATAAAAGCAACAAAATGTCTAATATCAAACCTCTTTTAGTACAGTTAGAGAGAGAGATAGATCCATACAGTGGGATGTTATAAGTTCGTCTAGAATTATATAAAGACATTTACTGTTACAAGTACCTAGTTTATTGATTTAAATTGCAGATCACAATTTAACTATCCTCTCTTTTAAAAAGAAAAAATAAAGCATGAAAAATTAAACAAAATGTTTTCATTTCTATTTATTTGACTCAAAGGCAGACATGTTTGTCTTTTTTAGATGTATTTTCACAGTCAGTTCTATAAATTCAGAGCTTTTACTTAATGATGAATCTAAACTCCAGAGCTGTAGTTAACTGTTAATTCCTGAGCAACATATTGTCAGATTAGCTTCAGGGACTACTTGCTGAATGCTAACTGGTCAGTTTGACCTTGCAGGGGATGAGGGAAACAGGACACGGATGGCTCTCTGTCGCCATGTGCTGAAGCAGAGCTGTGGGGGAAAGTGGTGGGGTGGGACCAGCTAGATTTTAGTTTTCCCTCCTTATCCAGTTCATATTTATTTCAGAATGTGTTAGAAAATTCAGAAAGTTAGACAATTTTTCGATTAGGTACGAATGACTTGGTATTGACACAAGGCTTCATAAACAACTTGGTATGAAATACCGTCTTGCCCTCTAACACTCACGCTTCATTAAAGTAAATTAATGGGTACAAAACACACGAAAGCCAATTTCACTCACAATTTAAAAACTCACTTTGAGGGAGATAAATGATCGGATACATGTTTATAACATTTTCAAAGTGTGTAATAAATTCCCTGTTAAGCAAAAATGGAAAACTTGGTTAATGATATATTCCTGCGTTTATCTGTTTTGTTTCTTCTTTAATTATTTTTAATCTCAGTTTTGGCTGTTGTCTTATCTCAGAGAAATAGTGCCTGTGCATGCTCAGTCACTCAGTTGTGTCATACTCCTTTCAACTCCATAGACTGTAGCCCTCCAGGCTCCTCTGTCCATGGAGTTTTTCAGGCAAGCATAATTAAGTGGGTTGCCATTTCCTCCTCCAGGGTATCTTCCTGACCCAAGGATTGAACTCGCTTCTCCTGCATTGCCAGGCAGATTCTTTACCACTGAACCACCTGGGAAGCCCAAGAGAACAATAGACATGTTTCAAAGATGTTTTTTAAAAAGTAAATTATTTTTGTTGCTAAAGGATCGATGAATAAGAGATTTGGGGGGAAAAAAAGAAAAAAACTATATATAAATTTAGGACTGTTGAATAAATAGCCTCTGTTTTCATTTGGGCAGTTGCTCTCGGTTTCAACAAAAGTAAATATCCACTGTAACATACTAAAATATAGCTGAGAACATTTGCCCTTTTTTTCTCTGTTTTAAAATTTTGCATTAATATGCATCGTGTATTAAAAAATAAGTGTTTAAATGAAGAACATGCACAATATACAATTTTTTTAAGTTTTTATTTCTATGAGAACCAACCAAGATTAAGTTCACCATGCCCTTGCACCTGTGATAAGTGAGAAAAAATTTGCTGTTAGTCCCATGCTAATGTTCAAGGGACATTTCACACAGAACATGTCTGAATACATCTTTATACTGTGTATACAGTATATATACATATAAGGAAACTGTGCTATCCTGGAATCAAGAGAAGGGATGCAGGAAACAGTGTCTAGTCAAAATCAAAACGAGGGGAAATAGAGACAGACTAGCTCAGAGGCAAACCGATGTGAAATTGTGGAAATCAGAACACCTTAAAAGCTCCCCATCCACATTTAGCTATCCAAGACTATCCTAGATAAGTTAGAATATGATCTGATCTGTTTTTCTGAGTGGATTATTGAAACTTAGTTTTAGTGAGTAAAGTCTATATTAACAGTTTATCCAGATTCCAATACACCACCTCACTTAATATAGCTTCTATCATTGCCTTATACTTTTGGCTATTTGATCACAGGGCATCTCTCTTTCAAAGCAAATGGTCTATTTATATTGTTTATATAAAATGCATATTGTGAAGTCACTTAATGTCCATTTTGTTCATATGATCTAATATATACTCAACATATACACATATAACTTTATTTGTACTCATTATATTTTATTTCTAATTGTGTACCTATCTTTTTATTTACTCCATGCTAATAGACTTAAAAGGATTTCCCAGGTGGCACTAGTGGTAAAGAACTTGCCTGCCAATGCAAGAGATATGAGACATGAGTGTTTGATCCCTGAGTCCAGCCGATCCCCCTGGAGGAGGGCATGGCAACCCACTCCAGTATTCTTGCCTGGAAATTCCATGGACAGAGGAGTCTGGTGGGCTACAGTTGATGGGGTCAAAAAAGAGTCAGACACAGCTGAGCAACTAAACAACAACAACTGGAAAAAAGAGCATGTTTATTAAAAACTGCTACTCTCTAAACCACAAAAGAAATAAAAAGAGTTAGGGAACTAGATTAGTAACAGTGTAAAAGTTCTTGTCAGATAATAGTTTGCCATGTCAAATTTCATTTCATAGCTCATGACATCAAATGCTCTGTTTCCAGTTAGCAGGTGAGAATTGCTATCTGAGAATGAAAATTTCCTTTCCCACTCTTATTGTTAAGTGATAATTAATATTTTAAATCCAGGTGGATACCTGAAAATATGACCTCCAACATCACTTTTCTGAAATTGGGGAGGTATAAATCTTTATTATGAAAAAAGTGATATTTATGACTGTGGTGTGGTGTACTCTGTATGATCATACATATATATATATGATGTGGAAACTGGCAGTAAGAGGAATTTAAGAGCAAAGGCAATGGCACCCCACTCCAGTACTCTTGCCTGGAAAATCCCATGGATGGAGGAGCCTGGTAGGCTGTAGTCCATGGGGTCGCTAAGAGTCGGACATGACTGAGTGACTTCCCTTTCACTTTTCACTTACATGCATTGGCGAAGGAAATGGCAACCCACTCCAGTGTTCTTGCCTGGAAAATCCCAGGGATGGGGGAGCCTGGTGGGCTGCCGTCTATGGGGTTGCACAGAGTCAGACACAACTGAAGCGACGCAGCAGCAGCAGCAGCAGCATAGATAGTAGATGATAAAAAATAACATACTTTTACTCTTTTTGTTCTTGGCTGAGAACCTCTTTTAATAAAAGACAGATTGGCCTCCAGAACTTATTGTAAGAGAATACATTTATTTCTTTTAAGCTACCAAATTTGTGCTAATGTTTTACAGCAGGCTCAGGAAACCAACATTTATATATTTATGTATAATCTCTCATTTCTATAATTTTGTTAGAGAGAAAATGTTATATACAAGAAAATATACACTATATAATTTTGGGGGATTGGCTTTTTCTAATAATGCCTTTGAGATACATCCAATTTTTTTCATGTACTAATAATTTGCTCATAACTTTTTTATTGCTGACTAGTAGTCCACTGTATATTGATACACCAGAGTTTGTTTACACATTTACCCATTGAAGGACATTTAGATTGTTCCCTGTTTGGGCTATTACAAATAGGGCTTCTATTAACAGTAAAAAAAGCAAAAAAGAAAAATTAACAGGAGAAAAACAATAGTTTAATAATATGTAATATCAGGTTTGATAATAGGTCTTCACTTCTGGTGTGTAAATCGGACTACCATAATGACATATCTGTGGCTGTTTTCCTCAGATAAATCATCACACCAATGAGAATAAGGCAATATACTATTCCACTTGTAAGATCAGTAGGAACATACTTCTGTCAAGGAGGAAGACATTTTCCTCTATCCTTCAGAGTTTTTCTGCTTGGTGTAAGAATTAAATTGACATGAGACAAGTTATCAGGAGACAAACCAAAGTTTAATAACATGTATATCTGGGAGAGACCCAGGAAAACTGAATAACTAATCTCAATGGCCAAAGCTCTCACCTTCGATGCCATCAGCAGCTAGAGACAAAAGAGGATGTTAGGGGTAATGGCTTGGGATTTCATAGGGGAGGAAGGCAATTCACATGGAGAAGAAAAGGCAAATTTTGGTTAAAAAAAATGTTTTCTGGGCCTGGGAGACAATGGGAAACAGAGTGGACTCTGATCTCAGGGTTTTCCCCATCACCCTAGTCCATGTTCTCTGCAGACATCTCTGGTGATGGCTCTATTCCAGGGACAGGTCCTCTATCTAAATTCTTCTGGACAGCCAAGGAGGAAGGTCAAAGCTTCGAGTCTTTGGGGCTTTGATTTTGTTTTTTCTTTCAGTTCAAAATAATTCACATCCCAGAGAGACACATTTTATGGTAGCAAATTTTACTCTACTTATAAAAAACAAGCATTTCTTTTCCAAGGTGATGTAACGTTGATGAGATTAGTATGTTGTTTAGTTGCTAAGTCATGTCTGACTCTTGTGACCCCATGGACTGTAGCCTGCCAGGCTCCTCTGGTCCATGGGATTTTCCAGGCAAGAATACTGAAGTGGTTTGCTATTTCCTTATGACTATTGGGAAGATTGAGGATCTTCCCAATCCAGGGATCCAACCCATATCTCCTGCATTGGCAGGTGGATTCTTTACTGCTGGGCCACCAGGGAAACCCATGTTTAGCATGAGAAGCTGTTATTTCTTATGGGATTGTCAAGAATTACCACATTCCCTGAAATGTCACTGACTTATGTCAAGTTGCTTTCATGGCACCCCAGTGACTGGCTCTTCATTTATTTGAATGTAAAGCAATGTTAATGTAGCCCCATGGATCCTTAGAGAATTGTGTAGTATTGCTTACATTTCCACATGCATACAAATCAACTAGAGATCTTGTTAAAATGCAGATGCTGATTCAGATCAGTCGCTCAGTCATGTCCAACTCTGTGACTCCATGAATCACAGCACGCCAGGCCTCCCTGTCCATCACCAACTCCCAGAGTTCATTCAGACTCAGGTCCATCGAGTCAGCGATGCCATCCAGCCATCTCATCCTCTGTCAGCCCCTTCTCCTCCGGCCCCCAATCCCTCCCAGAGTCTTTTCCAATGAGTCAACTCTTCGCATGAGGTGGCCAAAGTACTGGAGTTTCAGCTTCAGCATCAGTCCTTCCAAAGAAATCCCAGGGCTGATCTCCTTCAGAATGGACTGGTTGGATCTCCTTGCAGTCCAAGGGACTCTCAAGAGTCTTCTCCAACACCACAGTTCAAAAGCATCAATTCTTCAGCGCTCAGCCTTCTTCACAGTCCAACTCTCACATCCATACATGACCACAGGAAAAACCATAGCCTTGACTAGACGAACCTTTGTTGGCAAAGTAATGTCTCTGCTTTTGAGTATTCTATCTAGGTTGGTCATAACTTTCCTTCCAAGGAGTAAGCATCTTTTAATTTCATGGCTGCAGTCAACATCTATAGTGATTTTGGAGCCCAGAAAAATAAAATGACACTGTTTGGACGGTTTCCCCATCTATTTCCCATGAAGTGGTGGGACCGGATGCCATGATCTTCGTTTTCTGAATGTTGAGCTTTAAGCAAACTTTTTCACTTTCCACTTTCACTTTTATCAAGAGGCTTTTTAGTTTCTCTTCACTTTCTGCCGTAAGGGTGGTGTCATCTGCATATCTGAGGTTACTGATATTTCTCCCGGCAATCTTGATTCCAGCTTGTGTTTCTTCCAATCCAGTGTTTCTCATGATGTTCTCTGCATATAAGTTAAATAAACAGGGTGACAATATACAGCCTTGACATACTCCTTTTCCTATTTGGAACCAGTCTCTTGTTCCATGTCCAGTTCTAACTGTTGCTTCCTGACCTGCATACAGATTTCTCAAGAGGCAGATCAGGTGGTCTGGTATTCCCATCTCTTTCAGAATTTTCCACAGTTTACTGTGATCCATACAGTCAAAGGCTTTGGCATAGTCAATAAAGCATAAATAGATGTATTTCTGGAACTCTCTTGCTTTTTCTATGATCCAGCAGATGTTGGCAATTTGATCTCTGGTTCCTCTGCCTTTTCTAAAACCAGCTTGAACATCAGGAAGTTCACGGTTCACATATTGCTGAAGCCTGGCTCGGAGAATTTTGAGCATCACTTTACTAGCGTGTGAGATGAGTGCAATTGTGCAGTAGTTTGAGCATTCTTTGGCATTGCCTTTCTTTGGGATTGGAATGAAAACTGACCTTTTCCAGCCCTGTGGCCACTGCTGAGTTTTCCAAATTTGCTGGCATATTGAGTGCAGCAAAAACAAGACCAGGAGCTGACTGTGGCTCAGACCATGAACTCCTTATTGCCAAATTCAGACTCAAATTGAAGAAAGTAGGGAAAGCCACTAGACCATTCAGGTATGACCTAAATCAAATCCCTTATGATTATACAATGGAAGTGAGAAATAGGTTTAAGGGCCTAGATCTGATAGAGTGCCTGATGAACTATGGAATGAGGTTCGTGATACTGTACAGAAGACAGGGATCAAGACCATTCCCATAGAAAAGAAATGCAAAAAAGCAAATTGGCTGTCTGGGGAGGCCTTACAAATAGCTGTGAAAAGAAGAGAAGTGAAAAGCAAAGGAGAAAAGGAAAGATATAAACATCTGAATGCAGAGTTCCAAAGAATAGCAAAAAGAGATAAGAAAGCCTTCCTCAGAAATCAGTGCAAAGAAATAGAGGAAAACAACAGACTGGGAAAGACTAGGGATCTCTTCAAGAAAATCAGAGATACCAAAGGAACATTTCATGCAAAGATGAGCTCAATAAAGGACAGAAATGGTATGGACCTGACAGAAGCAGAAGATATTAAGAAGAGATGGCAAGAATACACAGAAGAACTGTACAAAAAAGATCTTCATGACCCAGATAATCATGATGGTGTGATCACGGACCTAGAGCCAGACATCCTGGAATGTGAAGTCAAGTGGGCCTTAGAAGACATCACTATGAACAAAGCTAGTGGAGGTGATGGAATTCCAGTTGAGCTATTCCAAATCCTGAAAGATGATGCTGTGAAAGTGCTGCACTCAATATGCCAGCAGGGACCCAAATTCTGAATATTTAAACAAGCTCCTCAGTGATCTCCATCCTTCTGGTCCTTGGACCTCCCTTTCAGCAGCAAAATCATCAGACTCCTAGGAAGCAATACTGCGTTTTCCTCACCAGTTGATGGTGCAGTGCTATGGACTCTATCTCCTACCCTGTCTTCTGGGTCTTCCTTGGAACCACGGTGATGCTGTTACTGAGATGCTGTTGCCTGTCATACCTCAATGAGAAATCATTCCTGCTTGTTTCCTTCTCTTTCTCCAGGTTGGGGTTTCCCTGGTGGTTCAGCAGTAAAGAATCCACCTGCGATGCAGAAAAGCAAGTTTGATTCCTTGATGAGAAGGATTCCCTGGGGAAGGGAATGGCAAGCGACTCCAGTGTTCTTGCCTGGAAAATCCCATGGACAGAGGAGTCTGGTGGGCTATAATCCATGGGTCACAAAAAGTTGGACACAACAACTAAGCCGCCACCACCACCACCACTCCAGGTTGAGATCCAAGGACAAAGAGAGATGTGTCTCATACGGATCCCTTTTCTTTCCAAACTTGCCTCCTCATCACGTCTTCTACTTTGATCTTTCCACCAACTATCTCTGACCCTTTCCTTGTCTACATTCTCCCACTCCTTTCGCTCCTTCTGGCTTCTCTCATTCCTTCTTCTCATTTCTTGCCTTTCATTTTCCTTTTTGTAGCCCCACAAACCATTGGTTTTGAGAAGTGAAATATTTCCTGCTCCATCAGTAAACAAAGGTTGTCACAGTCATCAGTGATTTACAGCCACCTCCAAGATGGTGAGCTTGTAAGCCCTGCGGAACTCAAGGAGGAAAGAAAACCTGCCATCTACCAGCCATCAGACTGCAGCCGCTCCCCATGGTGTGCCCTGGGGAAACTCAGGATGTGAAAACACAGGATACTGGCCCCAGGTGGCTGAGGGGCACATCAGAGGAAGGATGTCAGTGAGCCCAGACTCTTGGATCTTCCTACGTATATACAAAAGTGGGAATTTACCACTTTTACCAATTTAACTTGGGATTTCTAGTTTAGTTTGCATGCATGCATGCATGTGTGCTCAGAAGCTCAGTCATGTCAAACTCTTTCCAGTTTGGTTTAATTAATAGTAGTCTTTTGTAGATTTCTGTAGGATTTTTTTTTAAATCTAGTTGATTATTCACTGACCTTGAATCCCTTTGTTAAAACCCACCTCAAATGTCAAATTCCATCTTAAAAACCTTGCTTCCCAACCAATGTCCTTGTCCCTCCTCCTGTGATCCCGTAAAATTTTAGGTGTACCTTTGCTACCAAACTATTTTCATAGTTATTTATTTCCCAGTGCGTCTGTCCACCTCCACCAGTATATTTTGAATTCATTGAAATCAGAAATCCTGCTCTATTTTCCATTATTTTATTTCACACAATTAATCAATAATTCTGAATGCAAAAAAAAAAAAAAAAGCAGTAGTCTTTTGTTCCTACCATGTGCCCTTTGTTGCAAAAGTCCTGTGTATCCTAGCCGCTGCCTCCCCTTCTGGGAGCAGTCTCTTAGCATTACTTAAAATTTTGCTTCCTGGCCCCAAGTTCTAAAAATTTCTGAGTAAAACATAACTCTTAATATTTGTGAAAGTTGCTCCATCATGTCCGACTCTTTGTGATCCCATGGACTATACAGTCCATGGAATTCTTTAGGCCAGAATACTGGAGTGGGAAGTCAGGCCCTTCTCCAGGGGATCTTCCCAACCCAGGGATTGAATCCAGGTCTCCCATGTTACAGGCGGATTAAAATATATAAAATCATAAATTTAACTTTTAGATTGTGAATATTTTTTTAGTTGACAGCTTGATCCTTTTCTTTCTTGTTTTCTCTTGCCTTCTCCTTCTTCCTAGTTCCCCCTCCTCTCGTCCTCCCTCCCACTTCTGAATTGATTCAAACCTTGCCTTTTTGGTAGTTTGTAAATTACACACACTCACCAGCTCAGCTCTCTTTGCAACCCTACTTGAGAAGATGGTAAAACATTCCCAAAGGGGATTTATAATTTTAGGCATCTAGCAGAGATAAAGTACTGATAGACTAATCTTTATTATGCATTGCCAACTTTCTATCTCTTTGTATTAATTTGAGATTTGCATCCTGTCGTGTTCTTCACACTTAGGTTGTAGGGAACTGTTTTAGTCTAGTTCATTCCATTACAAAACTTTTTTTTCAGGATAAGCACAATCAATTGATTTAAAAAAAAAAAAAAGATTATACCCTTAGTATTTTAAGTTTATAAGAAGTATCTGCCAGTTGTACTGAAGTTCTGGCCCTATTACATCTGTTCTTCAATTTTCCTTGTTTGCCTCTGAGTGCTGCATTATATGCTTTCACTACTCACCTTTCCACACCCTTTGTAGGGATCCCTTTCCGCTTACTGTTTGGTTAGTTTACATCATTCTCTCCTGGCCACTTTTCTTCCATCTGTAGCTTTCATTTGAAATAAGCTCTAGAAGCTGCTCACAGGAAAGCAAGCTTAAACTCTGACCCACAATATGTTTTTGCAATAACAGTGGAATCTACAGGGATCTGGTGGTAACAGTGTGGCTGATATATTGTGTTTGCATTTTATTAATGTTTACACATATTGCTGTTCTATTTCCCATCATCTCTTCACAGATGATAGCTTTGCTATAAGCTCTGCAACTTAATTATCAAAAAAAGGTTGTTAGAGCCACCAGCTCTGAAACCAGTTCTCAAGCATGAATATTGAACACAATTTTATGCCTAAAATTTATGATTTCATGTATTTTAAATTTGATTTACATTAAATTGTTTTCAAAACAGGAACTTCATTAGAATAAATCATCTGACTGTGACATCATAATAGAAATGCAAAAATTCTGATCATTCCTTCAATTGATAACTGGCACTTGCATAAAACTTTATTGAATAAAATAATCTAATAAATATTATTCTAAATCACCTAATTAGTGGAAGAGTAAACTTTATTGGCTATAAATCAAGTAACATAAATTTCTGAACTGATTGTCCATGCAACAGTTAGTAAATTCTTGAGCTTTTAATGACTACCCAAGGAAAGGAGAAAATGTTCTATGATTTGTTGGAAGGGAGATATTTTTCTCTCCCAGTCTAGATTTTTCTGAATGGTCTTATTAATTAAATTGAGATAAGACAGATTAACAGGAGAAAACCAAATCCAAATAAGTATTTATAGGACCCCCGAAAATATGAGACACCAAAGCTGTTGAGGGTTATAGAGTGCTTAGGGGCCTGGTGCTCCAAAGAGGAGAAGGGTGGTTCACAAAACACAAGACGGTAAGAGCAAGTATCTGACAATGAGATGCCTGCCCTGCTACATAGATCAGTCACTCATAAGAGAGTATCCCTTAGTAGGAACTCTGTCCCTGGCCAAGCACCTTTCTAAGTTAATTTAGGCAACTGAAGTGAAAGTGAAAGTCTCTGATTCTTTGCGACCACATGGAGTATACAGTCTATGGAATTCTCCAGGCCGGAATAATGGAGTGGGTACCCTTTCCCTTCTCCAGGGGATCTTCCCAACCCAGGGATTGAACCCAGGTCTCCTGCATTGCAAGCAGATTCTTTACTAGCTGAATCACAAGGGAAGCCCAAGAATACTGGAATGAGTAGCCTATCCCTTCTCCAGCAGATCTTCCCAACCCAGGAAGATCTTCCCGATTTCTTGATGATGAGATGCTTGCCCTGCTACATAGATTGGTTATTCATAATCCGGATACCCTTTGTAGGAACACTTTCCCTGGCCAAGCATCTTTCTAAGTTAATCTAGGCAACTAAGGAGGAGGTTAAAAGTACTTCCTGAGCCTTTTGGACCTTGGTTGTGATGACTTAAACAATAATGAATAATGTGAGAGTTGCAAGTTAAGTTTTGTTTGGGGCAAAATGAGGACTATAGCCTGGGACAAAGCATTCCAGATAACTCTGAGAAGCTGCTCCAAAGAGGGAGGGGACAAGGTTAACATATATGTGATTTTGGTGAAAAGAAAGTACAGGCAATCTAGCGCATATATATTCCTTTTTTTTTTTTTTTTTGGCAGGAGTTTCTGCTAGTCTTGAGGATCAGATATCACCATGGAAGATTTTAGTAATTTTCTAAATATGAGGATATATATAAGGCTTGGGCTCATAAAATTAGCTCCTGAAAATATCTAACTCTCTAAAGACATGTTCTGTCCTTTCCCTTCTCCCCTGAGCACAGAGTGCCTCATTTCTGCTCTTCACCCTGAACTCCTTTCAGAGTGATGAAAGTCAGCAACTGCAGCAACACATGATTTAATCTTTGAAGAGACACATGGCAAGTACCAATTTGTAGTTAACAGCTGACTTTGCCTCAAAATAATCCATATGACCAAGTAACCCCTTTTGGATGCTCATTCTGAACCTCTTCAGCTGCCCAGCCTTCAACTCAGGTGAGATGCTTTTGCTTTTTAAAGGATGCCCAA
The DNA here is from genome assembly GCF_000754665.1 of Bison bison bison. Lineage (NCBI taxonomy): Eukaryota > Metazoa > Chordata > Mammalia > Artiodactyla > Bovidae > Bison > Bison bison. Next base: position 1,607,633 of record NW_011494925.1, read on the forward strand.
AATAAACCTCTAAACAATAAAATGTGAATGAAAAAGTCTGTTTTTCCTCACTTTCATCATTAGTAATGCACTTCCTCACACATCAGTTGGTAAAGATTTCCAAGTAAAGTTTAGATTTTCTGTTCTGGTTTGATCTCATTGAATTATTTGATGGTTATTTATATAATGACAGTGAAATAAATCTGTGTTTGTCCTAAAACGAGGCTTTAGGCTCATGAGGCTTTAGGCTTCTTTAATTATTAATACGCTTAAAACCAAACTGGATGCCTGAAGCTACAATGAATGATACTGAGCCACTGACACTTTCGCATGTCCCAAATATGATAAAAATTTTAAAAATACTCCTACAATTTTCTAAAATTCCCCTAGGATTCAGTCCATCCCACACAAAAAATGGCTCAAGTAGATGATTCCCTCATTTTTAAAATTCTCTCATTTCTTGTCCTTGTAAATACCAAACTTTTGGAATACCAAAATACCAAACTTCACCCTACCTCTCTACCTGCAACTTCCAGTCTTTGCTGGTTCTCTTTCCAAACCCATCATTATTGAAATGTCCCTGGACTCAGTCATAACACTAGTCTCTTTATTTACTTCTATCTGCTACTCATGTTTTCAATATATGAATCTTGATCTTCTTTCTCTAGGTTCCAATGACCTACTGCCTATTTCACATTCCAGCTTATATGTTGGTAGGCATCTTCAGCTTAACATATACAAACAGATCTTTAAAAAAATTCCCAACTCTTCATGTTCTCCAGTCTTTGTCCTATCAACAAAAATATTATTAATACTATTCATCTGGCTTCTTAGTCCCCAAAATACTCAAAGACATTTATCTCTTGCTGTCACACTCATCATTCAACATATCAGCAAGCCCTGCCAGGTCTGTCTTCAAATATATTCTAAATTTCACTTGTAGCTTCTTTTGAATGAGAAACACTGCAGTTTGAACCACAAGAACCCTGCTTTTTTTGATGTAGCTTCCTAGATGGTTTCTGTGTTACCAGTCTTATTCCTGAGGATAAAACTTGTTGTATAGAGACAAGGATAACAGTTTAATTACATGAACCGGGTCATTTCACTCCCTTTTCCAAAACATTTCCAAAGGTTTCTATTCACAATCAAAATACTAAAATTCCCTGACCACAGTCCACTGTGTGCACATGCTCAGTCACCTTAGTCCTGTGTGACTCTCTGCATCGCTCTGGACTATAACCTGCCAGACTTCTCTATCCATGGGATTCTCCAGGCAAGAATATTAATTTAAAAATAAGAAAGTAAAAATGAGTAATCACTTAGAATTTCAGTACATAAATATCATCAATTATTCTGTGCTTGCAGTATGGTGACCCCCTAATAATTCACATCTTATGGTTTTAGCCAGTAGATTATGGCAAAGATGATGGAACAGTCAACCCCTGATTAAATCAAGTTTTTATCACAAAAGTGATGGGACATCTCTTGCTTAACTAGACAAATATGCTACTACTATGATTATGACAGGAAACTTTGGGTGGCCTGTACAAGTTAAAAATACTACCCAGCTAGATGAGAGCAATAACTTCAGTTCAGTTCAGTCACTTAGTCGTGTCTGACTTTTGGCGACCCCATGAATCGCAGCATGCCAGGCCTCCCTGTCCATCACCAACACCCAGAGTCTACTCAAACTCATGTCCATCAAGTTGGTGATGCCATCCAGCCATCTCATCCTTTGTTGTCC
>NW_011494925.1:1609739-1619559 GCF_000754665.1 Bison bison bison
TTTAAGCAAACTTTTTCACTCTCCTCTTTCACTTTCATCAAGAGGCTTTTGAGTTCCTCTTCACTTTCTACCATAAGGGTGGTGTCATCTGCATATCTGAGCCTATTGATATTTCTCCTGGCAATCTTGATTCAAGCTTGTGCTTCTTCCAGCCCAGTGATTCTCATGATGTACTCTGCATATAAGTTAAATAAGCAGGGTGACAATACACAGCCTTGACATACTCCTTTTCCTATTTGGAGTCAGTCTGTTGTTCCATGTCCAGTTCTAACTGTTGCTTCCTGACCTGCATATAGGTTTCTCAAGAGGCAGGTCAAGTGGTCTGGTATTTCCATCTCTTTCAGAATTTTCCACAGTTTATTGTGATCCATACAGTCAAAGGCTTTGGCATAGTCAATAAAGCAGAAATAGATGTTTTTCTGGAACTCTTGCTTTTTCGACAATCCAGTGGATGTTGCCAATTTGATCTCTGGTTCCTCTGCCTTTTCTAAAACCAGCTTGAACATCTGGAAGTTCACTGTTTATGTATTGCTGAAGCCTTGCTTGGAGAATTTTGAGCATTACTTTACCAGCATGTGAGATGAGTGCAATTGTGCAGTAGTTTGAGCATTCTTTGGCATTGTCTTTCTTTGAGATTGGAAAGAAAACTGACCTTTTCCAGTCCTGTGACCACTGCTGAGTTTTCCAAATTTGCTGGCATATTGAGTGAAAAGCACTTTCACAGCATCATCTTTCAGGATTTGAAATAACTCAACTGGAATTCCATCACATCCACTAGCTTTGTCTGTAGTGATGCTTTCTAAGTCCCACTTGAATCAGAGGACCTCAATTCTGCAACTGCAATGGCCTGAATTCTGCCTACATTCCTTTGAGCTTGGAAGGGTGTATTAGACTGCAGAAAGGAACTCAGACAGGCCTACAACTTGCATAAACTCTTGTGAGACCTGGATCAGAGCACCCAGCTAGGTCATGTCCAGACTTCTCACCTATGAAAATCTCTGTAATAATAATGTGTGTTATTCCAAGCCACTAAATTTGTGATTGTTATACATCAATATAAGGCAAAAGTATTGATATTAATAACTATATTGTAATTCAATTTTTTTCTAATTTATAATGCAGAAAATTAAAAACAAATTTTTTCAAATAATATGGGCTCTAAAATGATTGGTCAGAAATGTCAAGGCCTATACAGAACTACATAAAAGCACCTGGAATGGAAATAAGATTTTTCTGTTTTTTGTTGCATTAAAAATTAGATCACAGTGTAGCCAGAGGCATTTGTGCAAATTCATGGCAACTGTATATTTGAACTATTTTGTATTCCTCTATGATTATATGTATGTTTCTTTGAGATCAGATTAGGTCAAAGGATATGTAAGGTGTTCATTTGTCACAAATAATTTACATTATATTTCTTATGAGGAAATGATAATAAAAGCTGACTGAACTTTTCAAATAGTTGTTCTGCAATTTTAGACATGTAAATTGCTTTCCTGCTTCAGGCAATGACAACCAAGTTATTCTTTGGTGTTTGAAGAATATTTGAAAAAGAACTTTTGCATTATATTCTGGTTTTGATTTTAATTGATCTTGAAAGTTATCAATGACAATGCAAGTGCAATATTTGTAGGCACTCATGCATGGTTTGAAGGATGAGTTTGTCCGAGGTTGTGGTATACATTTCTGCCATCATGTAATCTTTAGGTTTCTTGGGACATTTTCTTATAAATCCATTGTAAGTCAACACTGAAATCTTCTGACCTCTTATGTATTAAGTATATAATAGTATCCATCTATCTATCTGCATATATGACAGAAATATTCAGCGAACACCATCCTCATGGAGGACACTAAGGGATGCTTCTTAATTAAAAATAACAATTTCATGTTGCCGTTAAAACGCTGGTGCTAAGTTGTTTCACTTGTGTCTGACTCTTTGTGTCCCTATGGACAGTAGCCCACCAGGCTCCTCTGTCCATGGAATTCTCCAGGCAAGAATACTGGAGTGGGTAGCCATGATCTCCTGCAGGGAATCTTCCTGGCCCAGGGGTCAAACTCACTTCTGCATCTCCTGAATTGGCAGATGAGTTCCTTACCACTAGTGCCACCTGGAATAAGATAAAAACTCTACAGTCTACAAAACTCAAGGTAAAAATAGTTATTGCTAATGAGAATATATTTTTGCCTAGGGAATTCCATGGATAGAAGAGCCTGGTGAGCTACAGTCCATGGGATCACAAAGAGTTGGATACAACTGAGTGAGTAACACACACAATGATAATATGTAACTTGAACTCCTTATAATAAGAAAATAAAATAGAAATAATGAGTTGTGTAGTCTCATTTTTAATAAAAGAAAGCCTATTGTTTATTATATCAGGTGTAAGGTTAATAGTTTTTTAAAGAAAAAAATGATATTAATGGTAAGAACTTTTGATAGTAAAACTGATATTAGTATTTTTATGATTTGTTATATATCATTTTATTTCTGAAACTGTACAGCAATGAGGAAATGCTGGAAAATGTCCAATTTCATATATTTTACAGTCATTTTTTTCAATAAAATTTATTAAGTCCTTTCTATGCTTGTTGTAGGTCTGGGTATACTGTTTGAAGGAAACTGACATTTTCTATGTAGAGTCATGTATCATCAATTACACAGTAATATATGTAACTCACCATTTCCCAATGAATGCTGGACATTGTATATAGAGCAGTGATGACTGAGAAGAAAAGTGGGATGTGAATGCCTTTTCTTCTGTTCAACTGATGGTTGTGGGAGTTTGAACCATAATTCAGCATCACTTAAGCTGGTTTGAGCTTTGTTATGGTTATCTTCAGCCAAATTTGGTTTCAAATTCGATTTTATCTTATACCGATGAGAAAAAGATGTTTTCCTTTCTAATTCTGCTCCTGATTTCCCTGTGTACCTCTACCCTAGATGTGGTTTCTTCTACTCTTTTATCCCATTATATGACAAGCTCCAATTGCCTCCTGCCCAGGATTTACAAATTTAGTGGGAAAGGCAAGTTTGCTCTCTCTTGTAATCTGATTTCAGTGTCATATGGGCTCATGTGTGCCTGGGTCTCTGTGGTGCAGCTTTCTTGGTTACTTTCCCTTTCTACTTGAAATAACCCAGTGATGAGTACGTTTGGTAATGTTAGAGGGGCAGGATGCCCTGTCCCCGCTTCATGGTAGGAGGCTAGGAGGCCTATAGGGACATGCCTGCAGGATTGGTATGGACTTGGCTTTATCACTTTTCTCCAGTTGTGGAAGGTGCTTTTTCTCTCTTTCTCCCAGCCATAACGGGTCTTCACCTGTGTCCTGAGGATGGCAGGACAGCTGCCGTCTCTCCAGTGGCTTGAGACCTTTTGTCTGTGAGGGAGAAGCTCGTGGGTAGGGAGACTGTGTTGGCAGTTGACAGCTGCTCCTTCATTGCTCTGCCTCAGAGGATCCAGTGCCCACGCCCATCTTGCCTTGGGGTGGGACCCCATGTCTTTATCTATCCAACCATTGGTAATATGACAACCTCAGTATTCTAAAGGGCTCACAAAGAGTTCTTATTTTACTGTTTATCTGGCTTTTTTGGTAGTCAAGCATCAACTTGAAAAAATGCACAAATGACAGTTGTCAGTCAAGTTTTACATGGAGCAAAATGAGGACTAAATAGCTCAGGAGAAAGCACCTCAGATAGCTCTGAGAGTCTGTCCCAAATAGGCAGGGCAGGAAGGTCAGCATATATGTGATGTCGGTGAAGGGGGAGTACATGCAATCAAGTACATATTTTTTGTAGAAGTTTTCTGCTTGTCTCATGAAGATTACTGCTAGTTATGAGAAGCAGACATCACCATGAAGGATTTTAGTGCTTTTCTAAAAAAAAAGAGAGAGAGATACAAAAACTGGGCTCATAAAATTGGCTCCTGAGAATATTTAACTATCTGGAAAGACTGTTCTGCAGGTTTTTTTTCCCGAGCACAGAGTGTCTCATTTCTGCTCCCCACCCTGAACCCCTTTCAGGGTGTATTGAAACTCAACAGCTGCAGCAGCACGTGACTTCATTCTTATGGAGGTAGACATCAAGTGCCAATGGCAGGTCCCCATTAGTAGTTGACACAAGGAAGGGGCAGTGTATTTTCCAGCCTTTAGTGTCCTCCGTGTAGGTAAACACCAAAATATATTTTCAAATATATCTCTGGATACACCAGAGCAGCATCCAGAGAATAGAACAGTGGTTTCTAGTGGCTCAGGTATGGGGTGTGGGTCAGGGAAAGGAGCTGTTTAAGAAGTGTAAATCTTCCATAAAGTAAATAGAATAAGTTCTAAAGACCTGCTGGGCAACACAGTGTCTATAATTAACCATATTGTATTGTGCGGGTCAATATTTGGTAAGAGGGTAGATCTCACATTAAGTGTTCTTGCCACAATTAAAAATAAATAAAGGGAAAAAAGGAGACCTCTAAGGCTAAAATCAGTTGTTTTCCACAAATTTTTTCTTCGACTCTATTCTAAATATTTCTTGGCAATGGGTTAGCCTCTTGCCAGAAACCCATTGTGGTTTTGTAAATAAACATTCTTCATATAAGCCACAACACTGTGTCCAATAAGCAGTGGAAGGAGCTCATCTAGAGGTCAAGAAATGTTCAACAATTGAAAAGTGACAGTAGATATTACTAATAACCCTCTCATTTAATCAGAACAATAATGCCTTGATGTAGGATTCTGTTTGTACCACCAATTACCATTAAAGAAATCAGAACAAAGAAAAGTTATAATATTTTGTCCCAGGCCACAGCATTATAAAGATGGGAAGCTGGGATCCAGAGTTGATATCTGTGCTTATTGCCATCATATTATTCTTCATCCCTGTCCTACTAGTAATCTCAAGACAATCTAAGGTATTCTTACACTCCCATGCTTTTTGATTATGTATTTTAACTTAAGAAGTGGAAAGGAATTTGAAAACAGATTTCCATAGCTGAAACTGCCAATTAACTACTAAGAAGAGGAAATCCTAAGAGCCTGTGATGAGACTTGAAATTCAAAGGCTGATGCTGTCTTCTAAAGTATGTATAAGCTTTTGGTAATTTTAAAGTCTAAATTTAGAATGTTAGGACTGAGACTCTCAGCTCAGGCTTCATAATTAAGTGATAATAGGAGTATATATACCATGACATGAGGCTTAGGAGCTACAACAGCTACTGCTTCTAATATAAGATTAGGTATCAGATATATAACAGAAAAAAAATACATTTTTCAAGCAATAGTTTTTCCTGTTTTTAGTGTAATAGTCTGAGAATAAAATACTGGAAGGAAAGAAGATTTATTAATGTAAAGAAAAGGAATGCATTATAACTCTGACTGAAGGCCAGTAAGTACATAAGATAATTGCTACAGAGAATATATAGATTCATCACAAGCCAGCATTTGAAAGTTTGAAATATTAATTTAGAAGTTTGATTTTAAATGTAATGAAAAGCATTTAATACAAGTATATACATAATATATAACCTGAATTAAAAGCCTCTAAATTGTATAGTAAAAGTAAGCAAACATTTATCATCTTGAAAGTCTTTAGCAATGAGGTCATTAGGGCAACATATTTTTAACTGGTGTATGCATAGCCACAAAAATTCAAGTGAGAAGGCTAATGAAGGTTATGTTTGCAAAGGGCACATAAGTCATGTGGTTTTGTTACCAAATCCACGCTCTCCAGTGAACCCAAAAGATGAGGTATTGCAGCAAGGAATATGAATAAAGTCAGCTGATTGAGAAGTCAGACTAATGTCTCAAAGTAACCATCTTGCTGGAGTCTGGATGCCAGGTTCTTTTAGGGATCAGAGATGGGGGAGGGGTGAGGAAACAAAGTAAAGAGGCCCGTAGTCTTGCAGATATCTCCTAGAATGGTAAGCCTCAGGCAAGAGGATGTGTTAATTTCTTCTTTCCTGCCATCCACAGGGTCCTGAACAAAGGCACTTTAGCTTACCCACATCTTTTGGGTTCATTGGAGAGCTTAGATTTGGTAACAGAACCACATGACTTACGTGCCCTTTGCAAACATAACCTTCATTAGCCTTCTCGTTGACTTTTTGTGTCTATGTATACACAGTTAAAAATATGTTGCCCTAATGACCTGATTGTTAAAAACTTTCAAGATGTCAAATGTCTGCTTACTTTTACTATAAAATTTAGATGTTTTTAATATGGGTAGAGGAGCAGGATTCTCTGAAGCTAGCCATTATTTATCATTATAATTGCAAAAGAGGCAAAAAAAAAAAAAAAGTTAAAGTCAGAGAAACAGATCGAGCATGAATGAGTCAAAATTCACTTTTTTATATTTTAAGTAACTTATTTTATAAAAGAAAGAGTTAATCATGAAATCAGTAACTGCTATCTCCTAAAAGTTTGTGTGTATATTAATTCACTGGAGAAATTTACAATCCTAGGTTACTGATAGACTTTATGACCAGATGGTATGTCACACTGTGGGCATGGAGGGTTACAGGGAGAACATTGGAAGATAAGGCTGATGGACACACAGCTTCAGTAGAGAAGAGGGATTTGTCTCTGTCTGGATTTTGTTGCATGGGTCCTTTGTGAATTTTTAGTAAAGACGAGTTTAATGTAAGATTTATGATTCATATGGATTTATTTTGACAAGTTGACCCATGTGATGATGTACTTCTTGATTCCTTGCTAAGAAAAAAAAGGGAGACAGATCATAATAATTATTATTATTATTTAATAAATAATAATATTATTATTATTATTTGATGAATTTATTTCCAGCATTTTACCTTCTTGAAAAACAAGATTTCAAATCCTTGAAATTTTAGAAAAATTTGACTCTATATGTATGTACCTGTATTATAACTAATACTCATTCTTATAAGTGAATGAGTATCTTACAGATGATTTGCCATGTTTTATGTTTATTGTTAAAACTCACTTTAATAGTAAAATGATTTGCTATACATTAAGCCTAGGTGAAGAGATACCCCATGTCCAAGGTAAGAGAAACCCAAGTGAGATGGTAGGTGTTGCGAGAGGGCATCAGAGGGCAGACACACTGAAACCATAATCAAGAAAACTAGCCAATCTGATCACATGAATGACAGCCTTGTCTAACTCAGTGAAACTAAGCCATGCCATGTGGGGCCACCCAAGACGGATGAGTCATGGTGGAGAGGTCTGACAGAATGTGGTCCACTGGAGAAGGGAATGGCAAACCGCTTCAGTATTCTTGCCTTGAGAACCACATGAACAGTATGAAAAGGCAAAATGATAGGACTGAAAGAGGAACTCCCCAGGTCGGTAGGTACCCAATATGCTACAGGAGATCAGTGGAGAAATAACTCCAGAAAGAATGAAGGGATGGAGCCAAAGCAAAAACAATACCCAGTTGTGGATGTGACTGGTGATAGAAGCAAGGTCCAATGCTGTAAAGAGCAATATTGCATAGGAACCTGGAATGTCAGGTCCATGAATCAAGGCAAATTGGAAGTGGTCAAACAGGAGATGGCAAGAGTGAAGGTCAACATTCTAGGAATCAGCGAACTGAAATGGACTCCAGTGGGTGAAATTAACTCAGATGACCATTGTATCTACTACTGTGGGCAGGAATCCCTTAGAAGAAGTGGAATGGCCATCATGGTCAACAAAAGAGTCCAAAATGCAGTACTTGTATGCAGTCTCAAAAATGACAGAATGATCTCTGTTCATTTCCAAGGCAAACCACTCAATATCATGGTGATCCAAGCCTATACCCCAACCAGTAACGGTGAAAAAGCTGAAGTTGAATGGTTCTATGAAGACCTACAAGACCTTTTATAACTAACACCCAAAAAAGATGTCCTTTTCATTATAGGAGACTGGAATGCAAAAGTAGGAAGTCAAGAAACACCTGGGGTAACAGGCAAATATGGCCTTGGAATACTGAATGAAGCAGGGCAAAGACTAATAGAGTTTGGCCAAAAGAACACACTGGTCATAGCAAACACCCTCTTCCAACAACGTAAGAGAAGACTCTACACATGGACATCACCAGATGGTCAACACTGAAATCAGATTGATTATATTCTTTGCAGCCAAAGTGGAGAAGCTCTGTACAGTCAGCAAAAACAAGACCGGGAGCTGACTGTGGCTCAGATTATGAACTCCTTATTACCAAATTCGCACTTAAATTGAAGAAAGTAGGGAAAACCACTAGACCATTCAGGTATGACCTAAATCAAATCCCTTATGACTATACAGTGGAAGTGAGAAATAGATTTAAGGCACTAGATCTGATAGACAGAGTGCCTTATGAACTATGGACAGAAGTTCATGACATTGTACAGGAGACAGGGATCAAGACCATCCCCATGGAAAAGAAATGCAAAAAAGCAAAATGGCTGTCTGAGGAGGCCTTACAAATAGCTGTGAAAAGAGAAGCGAAAAGCAAAGGAGAAAAGGAGAGATATTCCCATTTGAATGCAGAGTCCCAAAGAATAGCAAGGAGAGATATGAAAGCCTTCCTCAGTGATCAATGCAAAGAAATAGAGGAAAACAACAGAATGGAAAAGACTAGAGATCTCTTCAGGAAAATTAGATATACCAAGGGAACATTTCATACAAAGATGGGCTCTATAAAGGACAGAAATGGTATGGACCTAACATAAGCAGAAGATATTAAGAAGAGGTGGCAAGAATACACAAAAGAACCGTACAAAAAAGATCTTCATGACCCAGATAATCATGATGGTGTGATCACTGACCTAGAGCCAGACATTCTAGAATGTGCAGTCAAATGGGCCTTAGAAAGCATCACTACGAACAAAGCTAGTGGAGGCGATGGAATTCCAGTTGAGCTCTTTCAAATCCTGAAAGATGATGCTGTGAAAGTGCTTTTCATTCAATATGCCAGCAAATTTGGAAAACTCAGTAGTGGCCACAGGACTGGAAAAGGTCAGTTTTCATTCCAATCCCAAAGAAAGGCAATGCCAAAGAATGCTCAAACTACCACACAATTCCACTCATCTCACATGCTAGTAAAGTAATGCTCAAAATTCTCCAAGAAAGGCTTCAGCAATACATAAACAGTGAACTTCCAGATGTTCAAGCTGGTTTTAGAAAAGGCAGAGGAACCAGAGATCAGATTGCCAACATTTGCTGCATCATTGAAAAAGCAAGAGAGTTCCAGAAAAACATCTATTTCTGCTTTATTGACTATGCCAAAGCCTTTGACTGTGTGGATCACAATACACTGTGGAAAACTCTGAAAGAGATGGGAATACCAGACCACTTGACCTGCCTCTTGAGAAACCTATATGCAGGTCAGGAAGCAACAGTTAGAACTGGAAATGGAACAACAGACTGGTTCCAAATAGGAAAAGGAGTATGTCAAGGCTGTGTATTGTCACCCTGCTTATTTAACTTATATGCAGAGTACATCATGAGAATCACTGGGCTCGAAGAAGCACAAGCTGAAATCAAGATTGCCAGGAGAAACATCAGTAACCTCAGATATGCAGATGACACCACCCCTATGGCAGAAAGTGAAGAAGAACTAAAAAGCCTCTTGATGAAAGTGAAAGAGGAGAGTGAAAAAGTTGGCTTAAAGCTGAACATTCAGAAAACGAAGATCATGGCATCTGGTCCCATCACTTCATGGCAAATAGATAGGGAAACAGTGGAAACTGTCACACTTTATTTTGGGGGGCTCCAAAGTCACTGCAGATTGTGATTGCAGCCATGAAATTAAATGACGCTTACTCCTTGGAAGGAAAGTTATGACCAACCTAGATAGCATATTCAAAAGCAGAGACATTACTTTGCCAAC